>NC_133379.1:13526063-13615674 GCF_049309525.1 Garra rufa
ATGGAAAGATGAATTTTCAGCATCATTCCACCAGTGATTGATTTATTTTATTTTATTTTTTATTATTTTTTATTTAATTAATTTTTTTATTTAATTTAATTTTATTGTTTTATTTAATTTAATTTTATATTTATTATTATTTGTATTTATTTATTATTATTTGTATTTTATTTTATTTTATTTTATTTTATATTTATTATTTTTTTTAATTGTTTTATTTTTCAAGGCTGCATTTATTAGATTAAAAAATGCACTTAAAAGAACAATTTGAGTAAATATTTTCTCTTTGGATATATTTTAAAATGTAATTCATACCTTTGATGGAAAGATGAATTTTCAGCATCATTCCACCAGTCATTACTCCGGTAACACGATTCTTCAGAAATCATTCTAATATACTGATTTGCAGCTCAAGAGACATTTCTGATTATCAATGTTAAAAACAGTTGTGCTGCCAAATATTTTTGTGGAAACCATAATACACTACCATTCAAACATAGTCAACACCATTCATATAATACTTTTATTAAACAAGGATATTTTAAAGTGATCAGGTGTGGTTGTAATGCCTTAAAATGCTGTCTAGTTAGCTCACTAGGTTTTATAACAGAGCTAAAGATCTCTTACTAATTCTTTTGCCCTCTCTCACACCCTTACAAACACACACAGTCTACATTTCCTTGAAACCTTGCATTGTATTGAATGAAGGTTGCGTTGTAAAGTACCACAGTTTGCCAAGAGCTGACTTATAATATTTCATTACACTTCTCTGCTCAAGTCTCAGTGGATTTAGTGATTGAATGAGAGAATTATTCCCTCTGAATGCTGCTTAACGTGTAACCCAGTGTGGCTTTACTGTGTGCTGGTTAATGCTAGCTCAGAATGTCAGGCAAAGAGATACTAGAATATCTCAGACCTTTACCACTTCCTGTGAGAAAAAAGCTTTAAACAAACTCATGTGTTTCAGATGGCAGCAATATCAAACATGATCTGCTAAACAATTTAGCATTTAAATGATCAAAAACCTCTAACATTAAAAATAATATTTACTATTTGAAGGAACTTTCTATTATCAAAGGTAAAATTATTGATAATAATCAGAAATGTTTCTTGAGCAGAAAATCAGCATATTAGAATGATTTCTTAAGGGTCATGTGACATTAAAGACTGGAGTAATAATGTGAAAATTCGGCTTTGCATCTCAGGAATAAATTGTATTTTACTATATATTCACATAGAAAACAGCTGTTTTAAATCATAATAATATTTCACAATTTTACTGTTTTTACTGTATTTTTAATCAAATAAATGCAGCCTTGATGAACAGAAGAGACTTCTTTCAGAAACAAACATTTAAAAATCTTACTGACTCCAAACTTTTGAATGGTAGTGTAAAATATACACTAGTTTGGACACACTAGACTTAATGTTTTATTATTTTATTTTATTTTATTTTATTTTATTTTATTTTATTTTATTTTATTTTATTTTATTTTATTTTATTTTATTTTATTTTATTTTATTTTATTTTATTTTATTTTATTTTATTTTATTTTATTTTATTTTATTTTATTTATTTATTTCCAAATACAAATTGTGCCAAGGAATTATTCTCAGTTTGTTTTTAAGAAAAACTGAAGTTATTTATATATATATATATATATATATATATATATATATATATATATATATATATGTATATGTATATATATATATATATGTATATATATATATATATATATATATATATATATATATATATATATATATATATTAACTAAGAATCATTCCTTGGCACAATTTATATTTGAAAATAAAATAAAATTAAATTAAATTATAATAAAAAAAAAATATGTTGTATTATTGTGTATAATAATGAATATTTGAAAAATAAATAAATAAATAAATAAAGTGTGTTCAAACTTTTGACTGGTAATGTATATTAGAGGTTTTACAGATTATTATTATTATTATATATATAAAAAAAGAGGTTTTACAGATTTTTGCAAAAAAAATCTTCATGTCATCCAACATTTCTGCTTTTTGTTACAGCGGATTTTGGAGTTTCTGCAAAAAACACCAAAACTCTTCAAAGACGTGACTCTTTTATTGGGACGCCATATTGGTAAGTGCTTATGATATGCTGTTATAATTAATTCAGGCAAATAGATATTGGGCAAGTTTGATCTAATATCAATATCCATTTTAATATTTACAGCAGTCAGTCACATGACTGCACACAGGCTCGCCAGTCAAGTCAATAAATAAAAGTCTCAATTAAATTAAAAATATGTAATATTTCTCACAAAATGAACTTAAAAAAAAACAGCAAAAAATAAATTAACTTTTTGCCTCTAAAATTCTCACAACTTAATACTTGATGTTTTACTTAAGATAGTAATTAGATATAATTCTGTAATTATAAGGTTTATCACAAAATAGTTACTTAATGCATACATATATAAAAACAAATAGACTTTTAAGATAAATAATAGGGATACATCCAACAAATTTATTATACACCGAAGAACCAGAATTAAAGTTTGAATTTCATCGAAGATGAATGTAAGGTTTATTTAATAATCAATTAGTTAATGAAATTTATTAAAAACACTAAACTCATTTTTTTTATATATGCACAAAAGGGGAATTTTAATAATATAGTTATGTGTCTACTCCAATTTTTTTGTTTAAATATAAACATTTACACACTGTCTGTAAAAACTTGTTTTAAATGACTGATTTATTTAAAAATACATTTTAAGCATACGATAAAATGCAAGCTGAGGTTATGGACAGTGGATGGCTTTCTAAATTTCTAAATGAAGTTATATGACATAATCTTTCTGTGACTGAAAGATTGACATGATTCATTTCAGGAAGTTGTTCTGTTTCTTTCAACACCTTCAGATGTTCCTTCATTATTATTTTGTGGTGTAGCTCGTAAAAAAAAGGAAGAGATGATCGATTCATGTGCCACTTTAATTGTTTCGACTCGATACTTTTAGTCGTCGAACATGGTTTCAGTTGTCGAAATTTCAGTATGTAACTACAAAACATAATTAGATAAAACAGAAATCTACTTAATGTTATGATTCTGATAAAGCTAATAGAAAGGGACAGATTTGTTGGGTCCCACAGGACTAAAGCAATCATTAACTAGTGTTCAGTGTGAATGAACTGATATGAAATATCTTTCCTACCTTTGTACTTTCGTTAAGTTCACAAACACTAGTTGATGTTAAGATCTTTTTATCTGACTCGTAAACAAACGTTATCAGTTCTATTAGTGGCTTGTAGTAAATTCTTTCAGTCTCTGGCTAGCAATGCATGGTAGATTACTTACAATTGTAATCCGTTACTGATTACAAATTACATGATGGCAATTGTAGTTAGTAACATAATCTGGATTACACATTTTAGGTAAAATTACTTTTAGATTACTTTTGACTTCTAACTCGCCCAGCCCAGATTAAAAAAGTAACACAAAATATTATAATGCAAATGGAACGTGTAACATTACTTTTCATAAAAAGTAACTACGTAATGTAATTGGTTACTTTTTAGGGAGTAACGCAATATTGTAATGCATTACTTTTACACCGGTCTTGTGTATAAAGGTGGTAGGTTTATTAAGAAACTGAACAGAACTGAGGTGAATCAATGAGTTATGAATAATTGACTGTAATTTGTGAATCGTATATAATATATTAAAAGGTAACTGTAATCTGATTGCAAACATTTTATATTACAAGTTAGTGTTGCATGATATACCGGTCTTAAAAAGGTATTGCAATACCCTGCTTTAAGAAATGGTACGATTCTGCATTTTACTAGTACTGATACTTTAAGAAAACATTTTGATAAGGACCTATGATTAAAGCAAAGCAGAAAACGTGGATGGAATCGTGGAATCCAATCTCTGTGTGATTGAATGGAGTCTCACTTTGTGAGCATTTTACCATTACTTTTAAGAAAGAACAAAAAAACATTGTCATATACAAACAAACGTAAATGCAGCAACCTGTCAAAATAAAAGTTCAGTTTAACTTGACAGAAAAATTACTTATGGTAATGATAGTACTACTAATAAAACAAATATGATTAAAACTATATTTAAGGAATGTTTACCAGAAAAATGACTTACCAGAATTTATTTACGAGAAAATTTTAAATACACACACATTTTCTGAAAAAAAGAAAAGAAATAAATATTAAATAATTCTATATAAAAAAGAGTTAATCTTTATAAATTAATTAGACATGCTTTTTATTATTCTAAGTTAATGAAACTATTAAAATGGAATACAGAAAATTAAGAGAAAACAGATTCACAGAATTTGATCAAAATAACACTGAATTTAAGATAAAAAAATAATACAACATATTTTATAGGACCTTACATTTTATTTCTTGTTAAACATTTAAGAAATTGTTGTTAAATGTTTCATGATTTCAGTTTATTAGACATGCTATTTTTAATGTAACCATTAAAATAGAGTCTAGAAAAATTGAAAACGGAATCCAAAAACATTCAAATTAATCTAAAAAAAAAAAATCTAACTTGGAGAGAAAAATAATACAATGTTTTTTAAAGGGCCTTAATTTATTTTTTGTTAAACTTTTCAGAAATGGCTGTTAAATCGTGTACGTTTCATGATTTCAGTTCATTAGACATGCTTTTTGATTACTATTTTTTAACGTAAGCATTAAAATATAGTCTAAAAAAATTCAAAACCGAAAAAACTGAATCTAAACACATTCAAATAAATTTGGAAAAAAGGAATTTGGGAAAAAACTAATTCCATAGAACCCTGTTTATTTAATTTGTGTCTTTGTGCTATTGTATACTTGCATCTATTTTCTTATTATTAATAACAAAGATAAAATAACAAAAAAAAATGACAATGTCATGATATAAACTGTTATTGTGAATAAAATTACTATATCATGAAATAAGATTTGGCTTGATTCTTTTAGCTCTTATCAAAGTTGCAAAGATCTCGGTAGTTGCTCACCATCTTCATTTATTTTTTAAAGGGGGATAAAATACTTTTTTAATAGATAAAATAACTATAACCTCTGTTTGGATCATATGTTACTCATTGACTTGACCTGTGTTTTTGTCGTAGTATCGGTTCAGTAGTAGTATGGAAATAATTTAGTCATATTTAGTGGTATCGTATCGGAGTCTAAATTTTTGTATCGTGACAACAATCAATTATCAAATCTGATTGCGTGATCCAGATTACATGTAACTGCTTGCTAGCACTGCTGGCTAAATATCTGCGTGATATTATCTCACAATTCTGACTTTTTTTTCTCAGATCTGTGAGATATAAATGGACAACTGCAAGTTATAAAGTCAGACTGAGCCGCCCAAAAAATCTGAATTGCGGGATATAAACTCACAAAATTGCAAAAATAAATTCAGAATGCAATTCTGACTTTTTTCCTTGCAATTGCACCTTCGTATCTCACAAATCTGACTTTTTTCTTTGCAATTGCAACTTTGTATCTCACAATTCTGACTTTTTTCTTTGCAATTGCAACTTTGTATCTCACAATTCTGACTTTTTCCTTTGCAATTGCAACTTTGTATCTCACAATTCTGACTTTTCTCGCAATTGCGTCATATAAACTAGCAATCCTGACTTTTTTCCTTGCAATTGCAACTTTGTATCTCACAAATCTGACTTTTTTCTTTGCAATTGCAACTTTGTATCTCACAAATCTGACTTTTTTCTTTGCAATTGCAACTTTGTATCTCACAATTCTGACTTTTCTCGCAATTGCGTCATATAAACTAGCAATCCTGACTTTTTTCCTTGCAATTGCAACTTCGTATCTCACAAATCTGACTTTTTTCCTTGCAATTGCAACTTTGTATCTCACAAATCTGACTTTTTTCTTTGCAATTGCAACTTTATATCTCACAATTCTGACTTTTCTCGCAATTGCGTCATATAAACTAGCAATTCTGACGTTTTTCCTTGCAATTGCAACTTTGTATCTCACAATTCTGACTTTTCTCGCAATTGCGTCATATAAACTAGTAATTCTGACGTTTTTCCTTGCAATTGTGACTTATATAAACGCACAATTATAAAGTCAGAATAGCAGGGTATAAATTCACAATTGCGTGAAATAAATTCAGAATGCAATTCTGACTTTTTTCCTTGCAATTGCAACTTTGTATCTCGCAATTCTGACTTTTTTTTAATCAGAATTGTGAGACATAAACTCTCAATTGCGAGTTATAAAGTCCAGTTCTGAGGAGAAAAAATGACTGATATGTTCAAAGAATTGCAAGTTTATATCACACAATTCTATCAGATCTGATTGCGTGATCCAGATTACATGTAATTGCTTGCTAGCACTGCTGGCTAAATATCTGCAGCTCTGAGGTGGAGCATTCCTGATGTTCCTGCTCTGATGTTTTCTGTATGTTCAGGATGGCCCCAGAGGTGGTGATGTGTGAGACCATGAAGGACGCTCCGTACGACTACAAAGCTGACATCTGGTCGCTGGGGATCACGCTGATCGAGCTGGCTGAGATAGAGCCGCCCCACCATGAGCTGAACCCCATGAGGGTCCTGCTAAAAATTGCCAAGTCTGAGCCTCCCACCCTGGAACAGCCAGCCAAGTGGTAAGCCACAAAGGCCGGGGGGCATGGGAGTGACCGCCTGAGATTTTAGTCACTTACATCATTACTGTTAGATTCCGTCCAAAGATGGGCTGATCCCTCAGCATGACTGTGGTTCTTTTTTTCTTTAATTTATAGCTTTTAACAGCAATGGCTGTTGAATGTTATTTTATCACCATTACATAAGAGATTGTATCCCTCTCTTGGCCGAATGTTTAAGGGTTTTGTATATTTTTAGGTCAATGGAATTTAAAGATTTCCTGAGAAAAGCTTTGGACAGAAACCCCGAGTCGAGGCCGACGGCTGCCCAGCTTCTAGACGTAAGGAATTTCACACATACACTTGTCATGTGTCCACATACTGTAAATCACTGCTGTTTGTGTAATTTAATGCAAAGTATGTGCAAATTAATGCATGTGAGGGAAACGGCCACGGCAAACCCCAGAACGTCTCATTAAAGCAGTTGCTGCTTCCTGTCCCACTGGATGAAGGGAATTACAGCAATTTGCATTCTTTCTGTAGGATATTTCTCCACCCCATCCGCTGAGCTCAACAGTTGAGGAGTTTACAAAATGAAAAAGATCATCTACAGTAGATGTGCTGGTCAAAACAGACAAATAGTCCTGAACTGGCTTTAAAAATGCAAAACCATAGTTAAAATTAAAATTTAAGAATGATAATCTGACTATAGATAATATATAAGTATGGAAGTCCGTTTCTGCCACTGAATAAAAACAAAAAGGCAATTGCCATTTTTTTATCTCGCAATTGCGAGTTTACATCTCACAATTCTGACTTTTTTCTCAGAACTGTCAGATATAAACGCATAATTGCGAGTTATAAAGTCAGACTTGCTAGATATGAAGTCAGAAGTGTGGGATATAAGAAAAATTTCAAAATTGTGAAAAAATAAAGTCAGAATGCAATTGCGACTTTTTTTTTCATATAATTGCGACTTTGTATCTCACAATTCTGACTTTTTTTCTCATAAACTGGCAATTCTGATTTTTTTTTCTCGGAGCTGTGAGATGTATATACGCACAATTATAAAGTCAGAATTGCGAGGTAAAAACATACAATTCTGAGAAATAAAGTCAGAATGCAGTTCTGACTTTTTTCTCAGAATTATGAGACAAACTCGCAATTGCAAGTTATAAAGTCCTGTTCTGAGGAGAAAGAAAAGACTGATATGATCACAGAATTGTGAGTTTATATCACGCAATTGCAGCTTTATAACAATTGCAAGTTCATATCATGCAGTTCTGACTTTATAAATCGCAATTGTGAGTTTCTATTTCACAATTCTGAGAAAAAAAGTCAGAATTGCAAGTTTTTATCATGCAATTCGGTAAAAACAGTCAGAATTGTGAGACCAATCCAAAAAAAGACAGCTTTTCCTTAAGTGAACAATTTACTATTTGTAGTTTATAAGTAGTGTTTCCTGTATTTATTACTTATTTTATTTAAGTATTTTATGAAATGTTTCATCATGGTTCGAGAAGACGAGAAGTTGGCATGCATCAAAACAATATATATATATATTGCGTACATTAAAATGTGTCCAGTTTAATTTTACACACTATGATGCTTTAAAAACACTGATTTACACAAAAAGAAAACAAGAAAACACTCATTAAAAAATAATTTAATGTAATAATTAGACATCATGAAAAGCTCTGTTTTGGAATCATAGTGAAGCCCTAAAAATGAATTGTCAGTATTACCCAAGTAGAGATCAGAATAAGTATGTGGTTTCATTTTGCTTAAATATATCTATTAAAATCATTTTAGCCATATTTTGGCATTTTATTTTCCCAAAAGTGTCCCTGGACCACAAAACCAGTCATTTTTTTGACCAGTCAAGGGTCAGTTTTTTTAAATTGAGATTTATACTAAAAGCTATCTGTTGATTTATGGTTTGTTAGGATAGAACAAAATTTGGCCAAGATACAACTATTTAAAAATCTGAAATCTAAGGGTGCAACAAAATCGAAATATTTAGAAAATCGCTTTTGAATTTTCCAAATGAAGTTCTTTAAACTTAATTTAAAATTAAGTTTAAATATATTTACAGTAGAAAATTGACGAAATATCTTAATGAAACATGATCTTTACTTAATATTCAAATGATTTTTGGCATAAAAGAAAAATTTATAATTTTGACCCATACAATGTATTGTTGTGCTATTGCTACAAATATACCCATGCTACTTGATAGTAGTTTTGTGCTCCAGGAATAAGATATTTAAAACATTAAAGACTTTATGTATATAAAATTGATATGAATTTATTTTAATGCAGACCAAAAAATGGGATGTCTCATCTTTGACTGTATTTATTTGTTTGTTTATACATTTGTAATTCCTCCATAAACTACGAATAATTTTGTGGCTTTTAAATTCTCTCACTGTTGGCATGTGTGATAAAAAGTTAATTCTGGACATTTGCAGAGCAGCCGCTGAATATAAAATAACTTGAACTCATGTTCTGATAGCACTCTCTCTTCTTGGTGTTTCATATTACATATTCATTTAACGCTCTGCTGCATACAAAGCAGCCTGGAAGACAGGTGGTTGTCGGGCTGAAGCTGACATTGATATGCAGTGCACGCTTTTCTGTGAAGAGTTGTGTGCTAAGTTCATATATCACTGTTAGATTCTCACTGCCAAACATTTACTGCAAAGTCAAAGTCTTTATAGGCCCGACTGTAGTTTAAAGTGATCATCAAAACCAAGGTGGAGATCAAGAGACCCTAACATACCTGAAAGAGCATCACATGCATTTAAGAGCATCACATGCATTTAAGAGCATCACATGCATTTAGGAGCATCACATGCATTTAGGAGCATCACATGCATTTAGGAGCATCACATGCATTTAAGAGCATCACATGCATTTAAGAGCATCACATGCATTTAGGAGCATCACATGCATTTAGGAGCATCACATGCATTTAAGAGCATCACATGCATTTAAGAGCATCACATGCATTTAGGAGCATCACATGCATTTAGGAGCATCACATGCATTTAAGAGCATCACATGCATTTAAGAGCATCACGTGCATTTAAGAGCATCACGTGCATTTAAGAGCATCGCATGCATTTAGGAGCATCACGTGCATTTAGGAGCATCACGTGCATTTAAGAGCATCGCATGCATTTAAGAGCATCACATGCATTTAGGAGCATCACGTGCATTTAAGAGCATCACATGCATTTAAGAGCATCACATGCATTTAGGAGCATCACATGCATTTAGGAGCATCACATGCATTTAAGAGCATCACATGCATTTAGGAGCATCACATGCATTTAGGAGCATCACATGCATTTAAGAGCATCACATGCATTTAGGAGCATCGCATGCATTTAAGAGCATCACATGCATTTAGGAGCATCACGTGCATTTAAGAGCATCGCATGCATTTAGGAGCATCACGTGCATTTAGGAGCATCACGTGCATTTAAGAGCATCGCATGCATTTAAGAGCATCACATGCATTTAGGAGCATCACATTCATTTAAGAGCATCACATGCATTTAAGAGCATCACATGCATTTAGGAGCATCACATGCATTTAAGAGCATCACGTGCATTTAAGAGCATCGCATGCATTTAAGAGCATCACGTGCATTTAAGAGCATCGCATGCATTTAAGAGCATCGCATGCATTTAGGAGCATCACATGCATTTAAGAGCATCACATGCATTTAGGAGCATCACATTCATTTAAGAGCATCACATGCATTTAAGAGCATCACATGCATTTAGGAGCATCACGTGCATTTAAGAGCATCGCATGCATTTAAGAGCATCGCATGCATTTAAGAGCATCACATGCATTTAGGAGCATCACATTCATTTAAGAGCATCACATGCATTTAAGAGCATCACATGCATTTAGGAGCATCACATGCATTTAAGATCATCACATGCATTTAAGAGCATCACATGCATTTAAGAGCATCACATGCATTTAAGAGCATCACATGCATTTAGGAGCATCACATGCATTTAAGATCATCGCATGCATTTAAGAGCATCACATGCATTTAAGAGCATCACATGCATTTAAGAGCATCACATGCATTTAAGAGCATCACATGCATTTAGGAGCATCACATGCATTTAAGATCATCACATGCATTTAAGATCATCACATGCATTTAAGAGCATCGCATGCATTTAAGAGCATCACATGCATTTAGGAGCATCACATGCATTTAAGAGCATCACATGCATTTAAGATCATCACATGCATTTAGGAGCATCACATGCATTTAAGAGCATCACATGCATTTAAGAGCATCACATGCATTTAGGAGCATCACATGCATTTAAGAGCATCACATGCATTTAAGAGCATCACATGCATTTAAGAGCATCACATGCATTTAGGAGCATCACATTCATTTAAGAGCATCACATGCATTTAAGAGCATCACATGCATTTAAGAGCATCACATGCATTTAAGAGCATCACATGCATTTAGGAGCATCACATGCATTTAAGATCATCACATTCATTTAAGAGCATCACATGCATTTAAGAGCATCACATGCATTTAAGAGCATCACATGCATTTAGGAGCATCACATGCATTTAAGATCATCACATGCATTTAAGATCATCACATGCATTTAAGATCATCACATGCATTTAAGATCATCGCATGCATTTAAGAGCATCGCATGCATTTAAGAGCATCACATGCATTTAGGAGCATCACATGCATTTAAGATCATCACATGCATTTAAGAGCATCACATGCATTTAAGAGCATCACATGCATTTAGGAGCATCACATGCATTTAGGAGCATCACATGCATTTAGGAGCATCACATGCATTTAAGATCATCACATGCATTTAAGATCATCACATGCATATAAGATCATCACATGCATTTAAGAGCATCGCATGCATTTAGGAGCATCACATGCATTTAAGAGCATCACATGCATTTAGGAGCATCACATTCATTTAAGAGCATCACATGCATTTAAGAGCATCACATGCATTTAAGAGCATCACATGCATTTAGGAGCATCACATTCATTTAAGAGCATCACATGCATTTAAGAGCATCACATGCATTTAGGAGCATCACATGCATTTAAGATCATCACATGCATTTAAGAGCATCACATGCATTTAAGAGCATCACATGCATTTAGGAGCATCACATGCATTTAGGAGCATCACATGCATTTAAGATCATCACATGCATTTAAGAGCATCACATGCATTTAAGAGCATCACATGCATTTAGGAGCATCACATGCATTTAAGAGCATCACATGCATTTAAGAGCATCACATGCATTTAGGAGCATCACATTCATTTAAGAGCATCACATGCATTTAAGAGCATCACATGCATTTAAGAGCATCACATGCATTTAAGAGCATCACATGCATTTAGGAGCATCACATGCATTTAAGATCATCACATGCATTTAAGAGCATCACATGCATTTAGGAGCATCACATGCATTTAAGATCATCACATGCATTTAGGAGCATCACATTCATTTAAGAGCATCACATGCATTTAAGAGCATCACATGCATTTAGGAGCATCACATGCATTTAAGATCATCACATGCATTTAAGAGCATCACATGCATTTAGGAGCATCACATGCATTTAAGATCATCACATGCATTTAAGAGCATCACATGCATTTAAGAGCATCACATGCATTTAGGAGCATCACATGCATTTAAGAGCATCACATGCATTTAAGAGCATCACATGCATTTAGGAGCATCACATTCATTTAAGAGCATCACATGCATTTAGGAGCATCACATGCATTTAAGATCATCACATGCATTTAAGAGCATCACATGCATTTAAGAGCATCACATGCATTTAGGAGCATCACATGCATTTAGGAGCATCACATGCATTTAAGATCATCACATGCATTTAAGAGCATCACAAGCATTTAGAAGCATCAAATGCATTTAAGAGCATCATATGCATGTTCCACAAAGGCAACTTTTATACAAGGTCAGTGTTGGCAAAACTGGCAAGCTGTTTCCTACAAAGTACAAACTATAAATTGGGATGCAATTTAGGATACGTGGTTTGTGAACTGGGATGCAGTGTTTCTTCATTGGCTGTAGTTGCAGTGATCGTTAAGGGTAATTGATATTGCTGGCTGTACGTTTTTAATGCTTGACTCGCCCTCACATACGCCCGGCAGCTGGGTCGCTTCAATTAAACAAGGTGCAACTCAGCTGAATAATAGATGAGAGCAGCGTTTCTCTCCATTACACAGGTGCTTTCACAGTTCACTTAAAGTCCTCAGTACCTGAGCACCTCACAACCTTCATCTAACTCAGCTCTTCTCCTAATTAAACCCCAGACACTCTCAAGAATAACATTCCATTTTTTTTAAACAAACTGCCAATTTTGCTGATAGCAAGTGTATTTCAAGTGAAATAACATGCTAACACAAGTTCTACAACGGTCTGAGAGGTCAAGGGTGGGTGTTTCTGCCCAAACCACATGACAATACTTTTTAATATATACAAATATTTTTTAAGGCGAGACACTACAGGTGAATAGGATAAAAAAAAAAAAAAAATTAGATAAAAAATTAGATAAAAAATTAGTTATCACCTTACTTACCCAGTTGATTGATTACATTGATAATTGCAAATATTTTTTGTATTACAATTTTTTAAAATCATAGATTTAAATATGCAAATGAGGCATTATTTAATGAAACATGCGCTAATTTCCATACATTTCCAGAACAAAAATCTAAACACTGGATGAAGTCAGTTTCAAAATTCTTGTTTTTGACATATTAGAGTCAAATGAGGGGATTTTGGGCATTTTGTCATAAAATCAAGCAAATTATATACGAACAAATCCCTCTGTAAAAACCTTCAGGATATAGACAGGAATAAAAATGTAAAGTTAGGTGTGTGTAAGTGCTACTGAAGTGGAGATTTATGGCTCAGTGTAGAAGAAAAAACTCATTTTGAGAAAACAGCCTTTAAAAATATGCATTGTAATTGAAATATATTGACACAAATAGATTAAGTGCTATAAAAGAAACACTTAACAGTGTCTTTTGGGTGTTTTCTTTCCACTAGACTGAAAAAAACTCTTTATGAAACACCAAAAAGGCCAAAATGTCAAACTTGACAGATGCATGAAAAAACAGTGCTTTTGCTGGCAGTGTCTGTCCTTAAAATATATACATGTATGTATGTGTGTGTGTGTGTGTGTGTGTGTGTGTGTGTGTGTGTGTGTGTGTGTGTGTGTGTGTGTGTGTTTATTTATACATAATACATATACAAAGTACACACACATAATATGCAAACAAACTTTTATTTTGAATCGATTAATTGCCGCTAATCATTTTGCAACTATTTTGAACCGACTGAATAAGGACCATCTGTTTACGGTTTGATTCGGTTTAATGGAAACCATGATGATAATGAGTGGAAAGACACTCTCAAAACAAATAAAAGCTACAAATTTCTATTTTCAGGCCCATGTTATTTACTGTGTGCACTGTTTATGGTGGCATGTTATTGTTTCGCACAATGAGTAACTGTTTCCGAATAATCTTTCCTTGTGTGTTGTGTGTTTCAGCATCCTTTCGTCAGTTCGGTGAAGACCAACCGTCCGCTGAGAGAACTGGTGGCCGAGGCCAAAGCCGAGGTGATGGAGGAGATCGAGGACAATCATGAAGAAGGAGAAGATGAGGACCCTGCTGACCTTTCACCTGTATGTATCTGACATTACTCACTCATCACACACCCAACGTGTCTGTATTACACATCTCTCAGTACAGTATATGCTGGTAGAGAGAGCACAAATAATGCACTGCTTATGGAAAAGTGCCCAGGGCGTAAGTAGAAACACATTTGTTTAGTGCTTTGACAAACTCTAATTGTTATTGTACGGAAAGTTTATCCTATGATTCAATGTGGATGTATTTATGAAAGACACAAGCAGCACTGTACACCAAGAACTCAGTGAATTATGCAGATATGTACTGTTTTGGTTATGCAACTCTTATCATTGCTGCAGTGTATTTGATATGTACAGTAAGCACATTTTTGGTAAACATAAAATTGCCCAAATTAGATGCATCTGGCAGAGCAGGGAAGGCTGTGTTTCACAATGCAATGCATTGATGGATTAAATACAGCCAGAACTCTTAAACACATCAGCAGCTCACATTTCAGTGCGGTCCATCCAAGTACTTACCGAGCCAGAATCAAATGAGGTGTGCATTTCCATAAACTGTTTCACTTAATATAAAAAAAGGTCTTTAAAAAAGGTCATACAAAGTCTTATTTTGGTTTTCCACAAATAAATGCCTTAAACTCTTAAATCGAAGCTAAATGTCTTAAATTCTTAGTTATGCAATAAATGTTGCATGCACTGCAAAATCTTCCTCGGTAGTTGTTTCTTGGTTTACTAATACAAGTATCTAAACATGCTAACATTAAGATACTAGAAATGCAAAATGAAGATATAAGTCTTGTTTTCAGAGAAACTGAACACAATTGAGTTAGTTTATGCTAAAAACAACAACATATCGTTCATTTGGGTATTAAAATGATCACCCTTTGAATTATGTTTATTTTTTTCTGAGCCCATGTTGTTGTTTTAATAATAAACCCATTGCATTTTGATTAATTTCAGAAAAAACAAGACTTTTTATGTCCTTTTGCTAACTTGATTTAAGAGTGTTTAGATATTGCACTGGAAAACAAGACAAATATAGGAATAACATCATTTTTTTGCAGTGCAATCAGATGCTTTTATCCAAAATGGCTTGCATCGCATTCAAGGAATACATTTGATCAGTTCTTGCTTTCCCTGGAACTTGAATCCATGACCTTGGTGTTGCAAGCACCATACTCTATTGTTTAAGCTACAGGAAGTTATAGTAAAAGTGATTTTCATATGCTGGTGTTTGAGACCACCGCTATTGTTTATAATAAGTAATGTAGACCTGTTAGAAGCTGAATTTTCAATCTTTAAAGTGTTGCTATAAAGCTCATTGTATGCTCACTAGACATTTTTAAGAATAAGAACGTTGATTTATTGTGTTCCCTTCGATTTATTCCTTTAATTGACTTAAATAGGTCTAAAATCTTAAATTTACTTCCATAAAACTTGGGCTGCCAGATCTGCTGAAGAAAAGCATCCCAGTTATTCACTTTTTTATGCAGTTTTCCACTCCATCCCTTCAGTCAAAATAGTGTTCCATGAGATCGCTTTAATCCTCAGACTAAAAACCAACCCGCGGCAACAGTGTAAAAGTAGCCTAATTCCGATGTTAAACCAAGGACTTGGCAACACTGCCCGTGTCCCATGGGCGCCACTACACCTCGGTGTACCCTTCGTAGCACAATGTGGTTATGACGTCTCATCCGCTCATGTAATCTGACCGTAACAAGACCTGTGCCCCCCACCCAACTTTCACATTAGCGTCTCCATTTAGAGATCCATTCTGGGTCGTTCGCAGTAAATGTGTTGACATGGCACAATGGTACAAGTGTTCCAAAATAACCCTTAATACACTTCCTCTTCCGCTTCTCATTTAGCCTTCAAGTACAAAAAAAATAAAAGACATGCCGTCCACATTTCTTTAGAGTTAAATAAAGCACAGGACAATAGGACAAAGGCTGAAGGCTTGCGGTTGTGTATGAGTTTACTGTCAGTATCTGGCCTGCCGCCAACTTCAGCGTCATTTATTAACAGCAGTACATCATCTCTGTGTTTCCTCAGTCAGTTTTAGTATAGGCACTGGAGGCTTTCCAACCATAGCATTGCTGGTTTATTCTGACAAACTGTAGTAAACTTGTGAAGCTTGGCCTCCGAGTGTGACAGATGCTGTATTTCACAAAGCGACCAATGAAGTGGTTTATTTTGAAGAACGAATATAATTGTCAGGCTTTTATCTCACGTTCTGTCTGTGTTTTTAATAGGCCCCCATCAAACACCCATCAGAAACCAGTGAGACCAGTTTATATGGAGGTCATCGCTCCATTGAGACTCCATTGGAGGTCGAGGAGGAGCCCAGGACCCCTGTGTCCACCGAAACTCCTTTGAAAGAGCAGGAGGACAATCTCAGCGACAAGTTTCCAGAGGAGGATCACGACAAACCTGAGAGTGAGGCGTCTGGCAAGGCCTCCAGCTCTGACTCCGGCATCGAGGATGGAAAAAGCACACCCACCTCTGAGGAAGACGCCAAGGTGGTCGAGAGCTCCGAACCAGAGCTTCCTTTGCTGAGAACAGCAGAACCTTCAGCGACATCAGAATCTTCCTCAGAAACCACCGAGCAACCCTTGGCGGGATCAGAGAAACCTGAGGAACCAGAGAAGGAGGATGCTCACAGTGAAAGGAAAATGCCTAGCCAGCAACCGTATGTAGTGCTGAACCATAACGAGCCCAAAGAGCCGACCAAACGCTTGTCTGAGATGAGCGACAGATCCTCTTTGGCTAGTGAGGATGTGGAAAGTTTGTTTCCTCACGCCAACGGCAGGTTATCGAAACGATACTCTGATGTGACCAGTGAGAACATGGACATCAGCCTGAACCTGTCCGGTGATATGTCCGTCAACAAAGACTTGGGCACCATCTCTTTACGGGTGAGTCTGTCTTGGATTTATGTGTTTGTATGCATTTGTTGTGTTTGTTAAACTCCTCTCCAGTAGGCTCTGGTGTTAAATATAGGGATCTACTAGGCCTCCAGACACACTACATGATTTAGCCTTGATTTTCTTCAATGCTTTTCAGTGCTTGAATCATCAAAGATGCAACTTGAGGGATTGGCTAAAGTATCTCTGATCATGCATAATGGATATTAGGCAGGTTTAACAAGACCTCTCTACAATTCAGGTCAGCAATTTGCTGATTCAAATGATTCGGACAGAGCAAGTCTCCAGTAAATTACTTAATTATTTAAATGATGGATTGACCTGTGGTTGTGGAGGAAAAATGGTAAAGTCCTACCTTAGTTGTGCTGTCAGAATATTACATTTTTTAATTTTTTAATATTTATTACAGTTAATGTTGTTGGGTAGCTTTACATCTGCATCTCAACTCAAACTCAGCACTGCACCGTTGAAGGAATAGTTCAACCGAAAATGATATTCATATTACAAGATACACTATATTGCCAAAACTATTGGGCCAATGAACTGGTTTGACTACTTTAGTCATTTCCATGAGTACAAACCTTAATGTTTAAGCACATAAGGATATTCTAGGGAATTGTGTGCTTCTAAATTTATACCAACAGTTTTGACAAGACCCTTTTCTATTCTAACATGACAGTGCATCTGTATGTAAGGCAAAGTTCCAAAAAGAAATAATAAAGTCAATGTGGAAGAACTTGACTGGTCTGCAAAAAGCCAAGTCCTAATCCTAGCTGAACACTTCTGGTGTGACTTTAAATGCAGACCTTGAGCCAAAAACTCATCACCAAACACCAATGACAAAAGAATACTTTTATTTGTATAGTGCAGGGGTCACCACACTCGGTCCTGGAGGGCCGGTTTCCCTACAGAGTTTAGCTCCAACCCTAATCAAACACACCTTAGGTCTTAATAGGTATACTTGAAACTTCCAAGCAGCTGTGTTGAGGCAAGTTGGAGCTAAACTCTGCAGGACACCGGCCCTCCAGGATCAAGTTTGGTGACCCTTGGTATAGTGTATGCACAAGTCATTGGTTTTTGGTTTTGGAGTTTTTGGCTCAAGGTCTGCATTTAAAGACACTCCAGAGGTGTTCAGCTGGGATTAAGTCTTTTGCTTTCTGCAGACGAGTCAAGTTCTTCCAAACTGACTGAATCAATCATTTCATTTTTTAAACTTCCCTTATACACAGAGGCATGGTCCTGTTATAATGGAAAACAAAATTAGAAGCACACAGTCCCCTAGAATATCATTGTATGCTCAAACATTAAGATTTATATTCATAAGTAATTTCTAAAGTGGTCAAACCTGTTCATTGAAACGGGGGTGTCCCAATACTTATATACAGTACAGACCAAAAGTTTGGACACACCTTCTCATTCAAAGAGTTCTTTATTTTCATGACAGTATCGCCAGGGTTTCTACACATGAACTCAAGCACTGAGAACATTGTGTACACAGAGTTTACTAAAAAGAAAGGTTTTGAACAACTCACTTTCACTGTTTGAGTTTCCTCTCGCGGCCGTCTTGCCAGTCAAGAAGTGTCCATCTCCGAATGCGAATTATAATTACCATTAGGTAAAAAACATTGAATAATACTCTTTATGTATGAGACTACCTCTTGAAGCTCATCAAGAGAATGCCAAGAGTGTGCAAAGCAGTAATCAAAGCAAAAGGTGGCTACTTTGAAGAACCTAGAATATGACACATTTTCAGTTGTTTCACACTTTTTTGTTATGTATACGTAATTCCACACGTGTTAATTCATAGTTTTGATGCCTTCAGTGTGAATCTACAATTTTCATAGTCATGAAAATAAAGAAAACTCTGAATGAGAAGGTGTGTCCAAACTTATATTTTGAAGAATGTTGGTAACCTGACAGTTTCTGGTAGCCATTGACTTCCATACTATTTGTTTTTATGTTTAGCAGAAATAAGAAACTCATGCAGGTGTAGAACAACTTGAGGATGAGTAAATCATTTTTTGAGTTAACTACCATTAAGTGTGCTTTTCTTCCACTGCACTTATGAAATGCAAGTCATTTCATAATTGTTACTGCCTCAAAACCTCAACTCCCCTTCTGGTGCAACCAAATCGTGTGCTGGTTCGACAATCTGTAAAACATGGATCACTGCATAGAACACCAATGACAAACTTGGTCTTTAACACTCCTGCTTTTACTAATGCTCTGACGTGTGTGCTCTCATTCACTATGCGGCCGTCTGTTTACTGATTCGGTGCCAGCTCCACAGCAGAACAGAGCCCTGCTTATGAGAGCCGGTGGAAGGTTCTGGAACGCGGGCGGGTAGTTATACATAGTAGTACAGTGAAGGTACAGAGCTCACACAGGGTGTGGACGTCGTCAGACAGAGCTGAGCCTGTCTGCAGACACCAGCAGAAACCTCTCCCATCCAAACCATCCCTACCGCACCCACTTTAACTCTCTGTACGGAGCGATGGACGAATGCATGCACTTCTACATGTATACAGTACTGGACTGGGGTTAAAAATCCAGCTCTGGACAAAACCAGCCCAGGCGGCCCACAAGTTCCCCCGTGAAAGTTTTGTTGTGTTATAGGGCCTTTAATTAGATTAAACAAATGAAAGAATAAAACATAACTGAAACAAATAATGAAAGATACTGCTGAATTCAAATGCAACAAACATAATAATGCATTTTTGTCACAATGCATGCCGTAAAACGTTGATTTTGAGCTAGAATGCAGGAAAACTTATTGCTAATAAATTCTATAATGTAAACATATGTGACCCTGGAGCACAAAACCAGTCTTAAGTCGCTGGGGTATATTTGTAGCAATAGCCAAAAATACATTGCATGGGTCAAAATTTTTGATTTTTCTTTTATGCCAAAAATCATTAAGAAATTAAGTAAAGTTCATGTTCCATGAAGATTTTTTGTAAAATTCCTACTGTAAACATATCAAAATTTAAAGGTGATTTTCTCAGTCTTTTTGATTTTTTTGCATCCTCAGATTTCTGATTTCAAATAGATGTATCTCAGCCAAATATTGTCCTATCCTAACAAACCATACATCAATAGAAAGCTTATTTATTGAGCTTTCATATGAGGTATAAATCTCAGTTTTGTCAAATTTAACCTTATGACTGGTTTTGTGGTCCAGGGTCACATATTTGTATGTAAATGAATGTAAACATATTTGTTTACCTTTGATTTCTACTCTATAGACCAACATTTCTTGAATATCTTCCTTTATTTTAGTTTTGGTGTGAAAGGACTTTTATGTTTTGCCAAAAATACAACTTTTTAATATCAAAAACAAACAAGTCCAGATGAGAAAAAGTAACACAGTAGCAACGTAATGCATCACTTTTCATAAAGCCTAACACAAGTAGTTACTTTTTTAAAGAGTAACGCAATATTGTAATGCATTACTATGAGAATTCACTTTTAAAACCAAATACAGTCAATGCTGTTGTGTGTATGTAGATCTTAAAAACGAACAAACGATTTTGGAATTGCAGGTTGCATCTTGGAAAAGTTCTTGAAAAGAGACTCACCAAGTAGCTTGGCCAAACGACAGTCCTGTAATTTATCGACAACCCTACAATTTAAGTCATAATTTTTATTTTATAGGTTTAACAAAGCAACATCTTGCCAAACAAAAGTATTTCCAATGTATCTAAAAACTGCTGTAGTATTTAAGACATTGTTTCAAATCAGCTTTGCAGGTTTATGTTTATAGTAACTTAATATTTTCACACCTTATAGTCACATTTTGGAGTTAGAACTGGGTGATAATGTAGTTTATATTTTTGTAATGATACAAGCAGACAACAGCTGGGATTTGCTGTTTGTGACCCTGGAGCACAAAACTAATCTTAAGACATACATTGTATGGGTCAAAAGGACAGATTTTTCTTTTATACCAAAAATCATTGGGAGATTAAGTAAAGATCATGTACCATGAAGATATTTTGTATATTTCTTACCGTAAATACATCAAAGCTTAATTTTTGAATAGTAATATGCATTGCTAAAAACTTCATTTGGAAAACTTTAAAGGGGATTTCTCAATATTTTGATTTTTTTTTTTGCACTCTCAGCTTCCAGATTTTCCAATAGTATACTGTCCCAACAAACCATACATCAGTGGAATGGAGAATATGTGTTTCTGATGTGACTTACTTTATTCAAGCTTTCTATTCAAATTCTTATGTCTGTGAAGTAGGTATTCGCTATGCTTCAGGTTGTTTTATTTACACGTCTGAGAAGAGAGGTGACGGAGACAGAGATGGCAGAGAGCACACATTATTTTCTTTATTTTACAAAAGCACATTGTTCTGTTGTTATTATGACTATACACAAAGAAAAGTAGAGCATTTGTAGTTTCAAACCTTACTGTTATGGGATGTTTTTAATGTCCGCAGGTTGAAGCGACTCCAATAACGTGATATATGTGACCCTGGACCACAAAACCAGTCTTAAGTCGGTGGGGTATATTTGTAGCAATAGCCAAAAATACATTGCATGGGTCAAAATTTTTGATTTTTCTTTTATGCCAAAAATCATTGTGAAATTAAGTAAAGTTCATGTTCCATGAAGATTTTTTGTAAAATTCCTACTGTAAACATATCAAAATGTAATTTTTGATTAGTAATATGCATTGTTAAGAACCTAATTTGGACAACTTTAAAGGTGATTTTCTCAGTATTTAGATTTTTTTGCATCCTCAGATTTCTGATTTCAAATAGATGTATCTCAGCCAAATATTGTCCTATCCTAACAAACCATACATCAATAGAAAGCTTATATATTGAGATTTCATATGATGTATACATCTCAGTTTTGTCAAATTTAACCTTAACTGGTTTTGTGGTCCAGGGTCACATATAGCCCCTGGAATGTGTCTTTCACATTGTCAACATTAAAATAGTGGCGATTAGTGTAAGATGTTTTATTCATGCAACATATTTAATATTGGGGGCATCCAAGTTATTTGACTTTTTTTTTTTTTTTTAAAGTAACACACATATACATATACACATTTTAAAATAATAATCAGGGGAAAAAGAGGAAACAATACAATTTCGTTTGCGACGTTACTTGCCAATATTTTAAAGATACTATTATTATTATTTTTGGCTTTTTGCATATCACCCGGGTATGAGTATTAATTCTTATTCACTAGGAATTAATAATCAAAAAAATATCACTCAGCATACCCAGTTAGAAAAGCCAACACTCGCCACTGGTAGTATCTAGTAATGTTTTCATGACTTATTTTGCAGTTAGACCTGGGTGATAATGTAGTTTATATTTTTGTGACAATACAAGCAGTCAAGCAGATTTGCTCTAATCCTACATAAGTGTACTGTATGTATGTGGATGAATGTGCGCATACTTCTTTATATAAAAAGGTGGGTGATGATATAGGCTAGTTTTCTTTATTTTACAAAAGCACATTGTTTTGTTGTTATTATGACTATACACAAAGAAACAAAGAAATTGCAGTTTCAAACCTTATTCTGTGGGATGTTTTTAATGTCTGCAGGTTGAAGTGACCCCAATAACGTGATAAATAGCCCCTGTAATGTGTCTCTCACATTGTCCCACAGCAACATTAAAATAGTAGCGATTTGTGTAGGATGTTTTGTTCGTGTAATATATTTAATTTAATGGGGGCATCAAAGTTATTTGACTTTTTTTTTTTTTTTTTTTTTAAATAGCACGGTAGTTACTTTCCTAGTAATTAGTTACTTTTATGATAATGTAACTAGTATCTACAACTAATTAATTTTTCAAAAGAAACATGCTCAACACTGAGAACTTCTGCCATACTCCTGTTTGGGAAGCGACCTAGATAAAGTCAGTATCAATCATCACAGTGGTATCAAAACAACTGCAGCGCTCAAGCAGATGATAACAGCAGGGATGGGTTATGAATTATTTACTCTTATTACTGTCTTTAAGCCCATCCTGGAGCTGCATTATGGTCATGATAAGGCTTGCATTTATATGACTCACTATAAAACATGTTGATATACATAACCATTCCACAATCCTGAACACAACCATTTTTAACTGTAATAACAATGTTTCTTAAACAGCAAATCAGCATATTAGAATGATTTCTGAATGATCATGTGAAACTGAAAACTAGAGTACTGATGCTGAAAATTCGACTTTGAATCAAAGAAATAAATTATATTTTAAAGTGTATTAAAATTGAAACTTGTTATTTTAAATTGCAATACTATTTCATGTTTTTTAGTATTTTAAATCAAATAAATGCAGCCTTGAAGAGCAATGTAAAAAAAAACATTACAAATCTAACTGATCTCAAATTTTTTAACAGCTGTCAGTATGTGTCAACATATTCCATGTACTTGTATTGTGCTTCATTGTAATCTTCAGAAACTGGTTTTGAACCCAGAACAACACTTTAAATGAAGTCATTCATTTGTTGCATATTTTAAGCAGCTTGCCTACCAAGCTCACGTCAGATTTTCCATGCATTTCTCCCAAAACGCTCTTTGTTTCTGGTCCATTCAGCATTGTGCATCAGTCTCTGTGTGACGATTGTTGAGTCGGCCGTCGCTGGCGTTCGGCTCTTTGTTCAGCGCACCAGAGAAAGGCCTCATTTCTCACATCTGCCATATTTCCAGCATGATTCACACGCTGAACTCTCTCTTAACCTTTAGTTCTGATATTTTGCACGATCAAAATGCTTCAGCAACGGTTTTAGCAAACATTCAAGCATGCACACTGCATGATATCGAAACCTGCGGCTTTATCGTGCTGAAACCACATCACAGGGTAGACGACGTTCAGGGCTTGACAAGTACAGCAGAAAAATGACAAACTTGTTCCGACAGTTGTCTTTTCAGAGAGGATGGGAGTGTTTGCTCAGCTGTGTTGAATAGACACAGGTCTGATAATCGTTTGTCGACAAGTGATGGTGACAAGATTCAATTAAATATGATTTCAACAGTGTCTGATCAAATTAAATGAAACCACAAAGCATTCAGATATTTGACTACTTTGTAGTGTGTAATTCAACAAATACTACCAACTTATATAATATTTATGAATTATTTAATTTTGTTGAGGCTTTCTCAGAATGCTGTACTTGATCACGTTGTGCTCGTGAGCTGCTGACACTTCCTGTCAGAACTGGCTTTACAGGAAAACAGCAATCTGACTGCTTCCTGCTCACACCCTTGTTGAGTTTTGCTTTGTCATTTCGCCTTTCTTGCTCCAATTTAACCATTCGTTATACCTCTGGGTCTAACAACAATCAGCATTATTTTAGTATTTATGTATGCGTGTATTAATACATACACTACCGTTCAGAAGTTTGGGGTCAGTAAGACTTGTAATAGTCTTTAAAGACGTCTCTTCTGCTCATCAAGGCTGCATTTATTTGATTGAAAATACAGAAAATAACAGTAATATTGCAAAATGTTTTTAGAATATAAAATAATGGTTTTTATTTTAACATACTTTAAAATAGAATTTATTTCTGTGATGCAAAGCTGAATTTTCATCAGCTGTTACTCCAGTCTTAAGTGTCACACGATCCTTCAGAAATCATTCTAATATGCAGATTTATTATTAGAATGATCAGTGCTGGATAATATCAACAGTTGTGCTGCCAAATATTTTTTGGAACCTTTTTTTCAGGATTCTTTCATGAATAAGTTTAAAAAGTACAGTGTTTATTCAAAATATACATTTTTTATAACAATGTAAATTATTTATTACTAACTTTTAATTAACTTTTAATTATTAACTTAATATATCCTTGGTGAATAAAAATATTAATTTCTTAAAAAAAAGAAACAATAAAAATGTACTGACCCTAAACTTTTGAGCGGTAGTGTAAGTATATGCTATGTTTCTTTAATGTTTTTGAAAGAAGTCTCTTCTGCTCATTAAGGCTGCATTTATTTGATCAAAAATACAGAAAAAAAAAAACTGTAATATTGTGAAATATTACAGGTTTCTATTTTAATATACTTCAACATATTATTTATTTCTGGGATCAAAGTTAATTTTTTTTGATCATTACTCCAGTCTTTAGTCACATGATCCTTGATAAATCATTGTGATATGCTGATTTATTGTTTATTTTAAATGAATTTCTTTGCTGCATAATATTTTTTAACCCTGTGATGATTTTTTTGAGATTCTTTGAAAAATAAAAAAGTGGAGCATTTATTATATATATATTTTTTTCTAAAAATATAAGTCTTTACTGCTACTGTTATTTATCAGTCTGATATCCTTGCTCAATAAAAGTATTAATTTCTACATGAAAAAAGCAAAAAATGCTCTGATTCCCGGAATTTAAAAAATATATATTTTAATTTTTTTATCAATTAAAGAACCGTGAAAACTATTTGACATTCAATATTTTACAACATTACTGTTAATGTATTTTTGAATTTTTGACCAAATAAATGCAGTTATACTTTGTTGACAAAAATATAAAAATTAAATAAATAAATAAATCTTACTGATCCAAAACTTTTGAACAGCAGTGTATACAGTTTTATTTTATTTTTTATTTTTTATTTTTTTCTATATAAAACTTTGTTAATTTTAATATATCAAGTTAAACTAAATTAAATAAGAACTGCAACTTTTTAACATTAATTTTATTTTAAGTTAAAAAATGTTTAATGTTTTGATTAATAACCCTGCTAGCAATTCCTCCTTCTCCTTCTATGTGATTTTTCCTTTACTTTTTTTTTTTTTAATCCACAGTTCCCAAAAATCCTGCTACCACACCCCTTTACACTCTCCATTTTCTCACTAGCATTTTTCTCTCATTTATTTTTCCACCAGGACAACAAGAAGACGCTCAAACGAACGCGTAAGTTCTTGGTGGACGGTGTGGAGGTCAGCGTCACCACCTCCAAAATCATCACCGATGATGAGAAGAAAGACGAGGAGATGAGGTTCCTCAGGCAAGTTCACTCTCTTTGATCAAACTCTTAATAAGAAAATACCCTCAGCAGCATTTTTCCACTTGCTCTTGCATCTTGGCTGAGTAAACAGACTATTTTAGGCCTCAGGTCCAAGACCTTGTCCTTTTCCAAATGGGACATAAATACACAAGGGAATCTTTGTGTGGAGCCAGGGGAAAAGGACAAATCTGGAGATGTGATCTCCCTTAAAAAAGATAAATCCATCATCTCAATTCTTGTGAAACTGCTCTTTTCTTGTGAAACACCTCAGCTGCTGCTAGCAGATTACACATGGAGCGTTTCCCAGCAAACACACATCAACACTGTCACATCTGCACTCAATAACCACAGCACTTCTGCCATCAAGTGGACTGAGAGAGAACTTACTTATATGTGAGCTGTGAAAAAACCACAGCTTCACTTCAGTCTCACAAAGAACACACCAGAGTCATATTTTACCCCAAAATCTAAATATTTTAAAATTATATATGGTATGTTTTTTTTTTTTTTAAATGAGACAAATAAAAGTTGCTAAACCAAACTTAATGGGGCAGTGTATATTGTTACTTGTGTACATCATAACTTGTTTATTGGAGTAATGATGATGAAAATTCAGCTTTTGTATCACAGAAATAAATTATATTTTAAAGTATATTAAAATAGAACAAATGTGACCCTGGAGCACAAAACCAGTCTTAAGTCGCTGGGGTATATTTGTAGCAATAGCCAAAAATACATAGTATGGGTCAAAATTATTGATTTTTCTTTTATGACAAAAATCATTAGGAAATTAAGTAAAGATCATGTTACATTAAGATTTTTTTGTAAAATTCCTACTGTAAATATATCAAAATGTAATTTTTGATTAGTAATATGCATTGCTAAGAACTTAATTTGGACAACTTTAAAGGTGTTTTTCTCAGTATTTTGATTTTTTTGCATCCTCAGATTCCAGATTTTCAAATAGATGTATCTCAGCCAAATATTGTCCTATCCTGACAAACCATACATCAATAGAAAGCTTATTTATTGAGCTTTCATATGATGTATACATCTCAGTTTTGTAAAATTTAACCTTATGACTGGTTTTGTGGTCCAGGGTCACAAATGTATTTTGAATTGTAATAATATTTAACAATTTTAAAAATGTTTTCTTTATTAAATACAGCCTTGATGAGCAGAAACACAGCGGAGACTTTTTTAAAAAACTTAAAAAAATTGCATAATAACAGACTTAGTCATATTTTACCCCAAAATCAAAATATTTTAAAATTTTATAATAATGTTTTTTTTTTTTTTAAATAATGTTTTTAAGGTTCTTCTACTCGTCAAGGCTGCATTTATTTGATTAAAAATGCAGAAAAAACTGTAATATTGTGAAATATTTTTACAATTTAAAATAACTGTTTTCTGTTTTAATATACTTTAATATGCAACTTACTGAAATGCTCTTTAAACTTAAGCTAGTATTTATCTAGCCAAGCCTATCAAGTAGAATCATGTTAACATGCTAACGATGCTAGAAACATGATAGTAACTTTTAATCAAGCTAACAACAGGCTAGTAATGCTAACATCATGCTAGCGACATTCTAATCATGCTAGCAACACATCAGTAACATGCTGATCACGTTAGAAACATGCTAACGAACTGCTAATCATGCTAGTAACATATTAATAACTTGTTAATCATTCTAGAAACATGCTATCAAATGATATGCATATTAACAACATGCTAGCAACATGATAATAATGCTAGAAACATGCTAGTAACTTGCTAATCATGCTAGTAATGATAACAACATTCTAATCATGCTAGCTACACACTAGTGAAATGTTAATCATGCTAGAAACAACAAGTGCCTTGCTAATCATGTTAGAAACATGTCAGCAACATGTTAATGCTAACAACATGCTAGTAGCATGCTAATCATGTTGAAAACAGGCTAGAAACATGTTAATCATGTTAGAAACATTGTTAACAACATGCTAATGCTAGAAACATGCTAGTAACTTGCTAATCAAGCTAGTAATGCTAACATCAAGCTAACAACATTCTAATCATGCTAGCTACACATCAGTAACATGCTGATCACGTTAGAAACATGCTAACGAACTGCTAATCATGCTAGTAACATATTAATAACTTGTTAATCATTCTAGAAACATGCTATCAAATGATATGCATATTAACAACATGCTAGCAACATGATAATAATGCTAGAAACATGCTAGTAACTTGCTAATCATGCTAGTAATGATAACAACATTCTAATCATGCTAGCTACACACTAGTGAAATGTTAATCATGCTAGAAACAACAAGTGCCTTGCTAATCATGTTAGAAACATGTCAGCAACATGTTAATGCTAACAACATGCTAGTAGCATGCTAATCATGTTGAAAACAGGCTAGAAACATGTTAATCATGTTAGAAACATTGTTAACAACATGCTAATGCTAGAAACATGCTAGTAACTTGCTAATCAAGCTAGTAATGCTAACATCAAGCTAACAACATTCTAATCATGCTAGCTACACGTTAGTACTATGCTAATCATGCAAATATGAGTGCCTTGCTAATCATGCTAGAAACATGTTAATAATGCTAAAAACATGCTAGCAACATGCTATTAGAAACATGCCAAACACATTCTAATCATGCTAGAAACATGGCTAACAATATGGTAGTCATGTTAGAAACGCGAGTAACTTGCTAATCATGCTAGAAACATGTTAGCAGCATGTTAATAATGCTAACAACATGTTAGCAACATGTTAGTAACATACTAATCATGCTAGAAACATGCTAACACAATGCTAATCATGTTAGAAACATTGCTAATAACTTGCTAGTCATGCTAGAAACATGTTAGCAACATGTTAATGATGCTAACAAAATGCTAGCAACACGTTAGTAGCAAATTAATCATGTTAGAAATATGCTAGAAACATGCTAACAACACGCTAATCATGTTAGAAACAAGCTAATCACCTCTAAAAAATTCTTGACAAACTTTAAAACTTTAAAATATAAATATATTTCAAGAAAATTGGTCTTTTCTATCACTTTTTATCAATTTAAAACATACTTGCTGGGTCAAAAAAAAAAAGAAAAATGACTAACCCCAAACTTAATGGGGTACTGTATAGTGTTACATCATTACTTGTATATTGGAGTAATGATGATGAAAATTCAGCGTTGTATCACAGAAATAAATTGTATATTAAAGTATATTAAAATAATACAAATTTATTTTGAATTGTAATAATATTTCACAATTTTAAACATTTTTTCTTTATTTTTGATCAAATAAATACAGCCTTGATGAGCAGCAACACAGCGGAGACTTTTTTAAAAAAACATTAAATTTTGCAAAAAAAAAAAAAAAACTAATAACAGACTTACAGTGCCTTGCAAAAGTATTCATACCCCTTCATTCTTTTCACATTTTGTTTTGTTGCATCATTATGTTAAACTGCTTTAAATTACTTTTTTTCCGCATCAATCTACATCTCATACACCATAATGACAAAGCACAAACAGGTTTGTAACAACTTTGCAAATTTATTAGAAATAAAAAAAACTGAAAAGATCCTGTTGCATAAGTATTCATACCCTTTTCTGGGACACTGGAAATTTATCTCAGGAGCATTCATATTGCTTCTAGATGTTCCTACACTTGGAGTGGAGTTAAACTGTGGCAAATTCATTTGAATGAGTCTGATTTAGAAAGGCACACACCTCTCAGAAAAGGTCTAACAGCTGAAAATGCATATCAGAGCAAAAACCAAGATAACTGCCTGTAGAGCTCAGTGACAGACTTGCGTTAAGGCGATGATCTAGAGAAGAGTTCAGAAACAAATCTGCTGCATTGAAGGTTGACAGAAGCATTCTCCATAATGGAAGACGACTGGAACAACTAGGACTCTAGAAAATGTCTGCCAGCCCCCATCCAAGCTGACAGAGATGGAGAGGTGAAAAGGTGAGGCAAAGAATGGCAGATAATTGCCAAATGCAGATGTGCAAAGATGCTCACATCAGACCCAAAAAGACTTGAGGCTGTAAAGGTGCTTCAACTATGGACTGAGTTAAGGGTATGAATACTTATGCAATCTGCTTATTTCAGTGTTTGATTTTTAATACATTTTACAAATCTGGTTTTTGCTTTGTCATTATTATGGTGTATGGAGTGTAAACTGATGTGGGGAAAAACTAATTTAAAGCAGTTTAACGTAATGCTGCAACAAAACAAATGTGAAAAAAATGAAGGTGTATGAATACTTTTGCAAGACACTGTATATAAGTCTATATAGACTTGCATAATGTCTTTGTTTCTTTGAGTTTTGTGGTGAAATACGACTGGGTTGTGTTCATGACAGGCTTGAAATGTACCCCACATAAAATATCTCTGTGGAACATTCCTCTGGTGTTCGGCTGTCAGTGGAGTCCTGTAATGAATGAGGTGGGGGCGTTTTCCCATGAATCCTCTGTATTGCCGTCTGTGGGCCGTGACACTGAAGAACAGACTAGCGCTGCATTCTGGACATTCTTTGGTTGGCGGGAGACTCCACAAGTGTTGTTTCAAATGTTCATCTTAAAGAGACAGTTCACCCAAAAATGAGAATCTTTCATCATTTACTCACCGTCCTGTTGTCCTAAACCTGTCTGCACAACACAAAAGAAGTAACTGAACCGCATGGACTTCTTTGTATGGACAAGAAACACCGAATGTCATACAGTTTTGGAATTGCAGATTATTGTGTAACACAGTTGAAGCAATGATTCCTCACATTTGTTCATTCATACTCACAGGCGTCAGGAGCTCAGAGATCTGCGTCTGCTGCAGAAAGAGCAACATCGGGCTCAGGCTTTGCTCAACATGAAGCTGAAGGAGCAGCGAGAGCAGATGCAACGCAGATTTGACCAGGAGATGAATGTGAGTGTCTCAGACGTCCACCACCCAAAGCAGTCTGTCTGTCTCCACAACCACATACAAACAGATTTACACAAAACATTATATGTTTGTTATTGCAAAGTCGGTTCAACTCCGTTTAGAGACATTATGAAATTAAATCTTCATTGTTTCAATATAAAAATTGTGTTTGACTATAAACTACTAGACTGTTTTAGTGACTAAAACAGAACCAGAGGTGGGTAGAGTACCCAAAATCTGTACTCAAGTAAAAGTACAAGTACTTATGGAAATATTTACTTAACAATAGTAACAATCTTAATAGTTACTTGAGAAAGAGTAAAAAAGTATCCGATGGAAAAAGTTACTTCTGATCTGATTGATATCAAGTGAAAACCCTGAATTTCAAACTGTTTGGAAAGCTTCCGCACACCTCTCCTTGAAAACATAGGCTGAAGTAAGGTGTTTATATACATATACATACAGGGCTCGCAAAATTTCTGGTAGCCCGAAAATGTATTTAACTAGCCCAAATAAAAAAAGACCTTTTTTTAATATAGAAAATCAGATAGGAGTCTAATCAAAAATGTTTTTAATACACAAATTAAACAAATATCAAGTAAATAATTTTATTTCATTATATTTATTTCATTTAGTGTATCTGCAGAATTTTTAAATATTAATTTAAAGCAATTCATAACCATTTTTAAGATCTGCAAAAGTAAAATAAACAGTAATGGGATTGGACAATGTAAAGTAGAATATTAAGCCATAAAATGTCATGATTTAAAATTCAGATACAGTTTCACACAAAAGCAAAATATGTTACACTATGGCATTTCATCCTTTATAACATTAAAAGGGATAAATTGAGTATATAATTTATTATATTTATTTAAAACATAAATATTACTGTACTTGTTTAGATTTTTAGAAGGCACCTTAACTTTTACATTTACAACTCTGTGTTTGCTGCATAAAAACATGGGTCGATAATTGCAATCATTTGACCATAAACAGCTGAAAAAATGTATTGGAAATGAAAAATTGATTCTCTGTCACGAGGAGGCGCTTCAGGAGCGCTGAAATATTACGGTTTCCATAGTAACGGCTGTATACAAAGTAGCATTAACGCAGTTTTATCAGACATGAAATGAAAATTCCAACGACATGTTTCTGAGGACAGTAACGGAGGAACGCCATCAAATGTAGCAAGTAAAATACATTTTTTTCACTATAAATGTACTTGAGTAAGAGTAAAAGTACCTTTTACTACCTATCTTTAAATATACTCTAAAAGTACTAGTTACCCCAAAAATGTACTCAAGTAAATGTAACGAAGTAAATGTAATTCGTTACTACCCACCTCTGAACAGAATACAATTAATTTTCACTTAATTGAATTGAGATATTTTTTTTTAATTAGGTCGAGTGATACACTGCAAAAAGTGCTTTTCTAACTTAGATTTGTTGTCTTGTTTCCAGCCAAAATATCTCAAAATTCTTAAATCAAGAATGATTTTCTAGATGAGTAAAAATGGTCTTATTTTCAGAAAACAATATTCAAAATTAAGTGCATTTTTGCATGAAACAAGCAAAATAATCTGCCAGTGGGGTAAGAAAAATAAACTTGTTTTCTGTTTAAAATTAGATTATTTTGCTTACCCCACTGGCAGATTATTTAGCTTGTTCTAAGCAAAAACTCACTTAGTTATGACTTGTTTTTTTTCTGAAAACAAGACAATAATTTTTACTTGTCTAGAAAATCCTTCTTGATTTAATAAGTTTTAGATATTTTGACTGGAAACAAGACAAAAAATCTAAGCTAGAAAAGCATTTGACTATTGTAGGGACTATGGTTCTCAAAACCCCCAAAAGCTTGTTCTTCAACATTGCATACTCATGAATGAGCCATGCAAATAGGGATAAGAATGTGAAAAAGGCTGGAAGTCAACAGCACATAAATGCTAGAATGTAGAATTTGTTATTCTATGCATTTAAATTGTTTCATTTTTGTTTGTAGTTTACAAATTAATGAGAGAAAAACAAATTAGCGCATATTTCCTTATATAAATGCACTGTGCTCACATTTACTTGTGCATTAACATACAAATAATGATAATTAAAAAAACATAGTCTATCAGCTTGCGCCTTGTATTGTGATCGCAAATTGCAGAATATATTTTAGTATATGCATGCTCTTTAATGTGGTGCATAGATGTGCATGGACAGTTTGGAGCTTTAATCGCCTTTTTGATAATTTCATGACTTAACAGACAACAGAATTATGCTTGTAGTTTCTTGTGTGCTTTATTTATGATGAAGCGATATGCTTGGCCTCATATTCGCGTAAAGTTGAAGAGTGTGTGCCCTGAGCACAGAGAAATTAGTGACAGGACAGAAAAGGACAGAAAAGTTTGTTGGACACTCCCTGGCTCTGCTATCGCCATCCAAAATGTAGATTTCCATCTCTTGCTCACCATTGGATCCTCTGGAGTGAATGGGTGCCGTCAGAATGAGAGTCTAAACAGCTGATAAAAACATCACAATAATCCACACCACTCCAGTCCATCAGTTACATCTTGACAAGACAAAAGCTGAAACAAATCCATCAATAAGACATTTTTAAATAAAATCCAACTCCATAATCTTTAATAACTTTTTCCAAGTAACTAGTAAAGTAACGCATTTTTTTAATTGTCAAGAAAATATCGGAGTTACTTTCCCCCCATTTATTGATTAAAAGCTCTCCTGTCTTCATGTTGAGAGAAATTGTGAGTAAGATGTTCCTTTAGTTCTAGAATAAATGTCAACATGCATTAATTCATCTCACTCACTAAAAACAGACAGTGTTCCTCAAAATGAATAATATATAATTATATACACATATATACATATACATATGTGAAAGTTTGGGAATCCCTTGTAGAATCTGTGAAAATGTGAATAATTTTAACAAAATAAGAGAGATCATACAAAATGCATGTTATTTTTTTATTTAGTACTGTCCTGAGTAAGATATTTTACATCAAAGATGTTTACATATAGTCCACAATACAAAATAATAGCTGAAATTATTAAAATAACCCCCTGCAAAAGTTTGAGAAACCTTCGTTTTTATTACTGTGTGGTTACCTGGATGATCTACGATTGTTCTTTTGTTTTGTGATGGTTGTTCACGAGTCTCTTGTTTGTTCTGAACAGTTAAACTGAGCACTGTTCTTCAGAAAAAATCCTTCAGGTCCTTCAGATTCTTAATTTTCCAGCATCTTTTGCATATTTGAACCCGTTCCAGCAGTGACTGTATGATTTTGAGATCCATCTTTTCATACAGAGGACAACTGAGGGACTCAAACACAACTATTAAAAAAGGTTCTAACATTCACTGATGCTCCAGAAGTATCTGATATATCTGTGTGCGGCTTTGCTCACAGGCCAAGAGAAAGTACTACGACACAGAGCTGGAGACGCTGGAGAAACAGCAGAAACAGACCATCGAGAAAATGGAGACGGATCACACCGTACGACTGCGGGACGAGGGCAAACGCATCCGCGCCGAACAAGAGAAAGCCTACAACAGATTCCTGGACCAGATGAAGAACAGGAAGAAAGAGGTGACACAATCAGTTACAGGAACCCTCCAAAAAGTACACTTGAACCATGTGTCGTTTCGGTGATATCCCAAACCATTTCTGTTTCTTTTTGGTAATAAATTAATTTTCCATTATAATAATGAAATGAATTGATTAATATATTCAAATGTGTAAATAATATTTTAGAACTGGATATGAAACTAGATGAAAAAAATTGTCAAGACAAAATATAAGTTGGATTGAAAAAGTCGATCAGAAAGTAAAACAATTTTATGGTTTTCAGTCTGAAAATGATTGAAGTTTAAAGTAGTTTTAAAGCTTAAATCTTGAATATTTCGAAGGCAATAAAGTCTGTCAGATAGATGGGTGAATGGATAGATAGCATGTTTTAGCATGTTGCTAGCATGTTTCTAACTTATTTAGCATGTTACTAGCATATAGCTAGCATGATTAGCAAGTTACTAACATGTTGCTAGCATATTTCTAGCATGTTTGTAACGTGATTAACATATTAGTTGATAGTTTTGCCAGCATGTTGTTAACAATTTACATGCTGGTAACCTGTTTCTAACATGATTAGCAAGGTCCTAACATGTTTCTAACATGATTAGCATGTTACTAGCGTGTAGCTAGCATTATTAGTAAGTTAGCATGCATGATTACCAGCTTGATTAACATGTTGTTAACATGTTTCTAGCGTAATTAGCATGATTAACAAATTACTAGCATGTTTTTGGTATTATAAACATGTTGTTATGTACTTAACACGTTTGTTAGCATGATTAGCATGTTGTAAACAAGTTTCTAACATGATTAGCATGTTGTTAGCAAGTGACAAGCATGATTAGCATGTGGTTAACATGTTTCTAACATGCTTAGCCTGTTACTAGCATGTTGCTAGCATGATTAGAATGCCGTTAGCATTAGTAGACTGTTGTTAGCATGATTAACAAGTTACTAGAATGTTTCTAGCTTGATTAACATGTTGGTAGCATGTTTTTAACATGTTTCTACCCTAATTAGCATGTTATTAGCATGATTAACATGTTGTTAGTATGTTTAGCCTTTTACTAGCATTTTGCTAGCATGATTGCGCTGTTTCTAGCCTGATTAGCATGTCACTAACATGATTCTAGTTGCTAGGCTTGGTTAGAATGAAAACTAATGACAATTTTTGGCTCATTCCGTCAATGTAAGCCTATGGGATTTTTCCCAGTTTTAATCGTCATTTTTCGGAAAACCGTAAGTCCCATCAGTTAGAAAAGATACAGCAACCGGAGTCAGATCAGTCTTAAGATCTGGCCTGAATTTGTAGTTTGTAGAGTTGAAGCTCGAGGAGGAGGAGCAGTTAGAAATTTTAGTCTCAGAAGAATAATAATAACAGTTTTTATGTTAAGCTGAGCTACGCCAATTTAAAAAGTGGCAATAAATGTTAAATCTGCTAAATATTATATGCATTGAAATGTTTTTTAAAAGAATAGTGAACATCTAGAAGCAATATGATTGATTCTGAGAAACATTTCTATAACTAATGACTATATTTTTATATTTATAGAAATTCATAGGATGTAATGTATATTTTATTAAAAGGTGGACTATGACTAAAAAAATAACATACGTTTTTAGGTTTTGTGCTGAAGAGCCACTGATATGAGTGTCAACATTTGTCTCAAAGATTGAAAAATCTGTAACTTTTAGGCTACATCTGATAGATTATCCAAAGCAATAACATTTGTGACATTTGTAAATGTTAAAATACTTGGGGTCTTATAAGTTGGTGTTCAATTTGAAATGAAACACTTGTATCTGTATTTTGTCTCAGGTTAAACAAGAAGTGGAGAAAATGCCAAGGAGTCAGAGGAAAGAAAGCATGAAGATCAAAATGAACAACTTTCAGCAGACTAAATTAGAGGAGGTCAGTTAAAGACTGTTTGTATTGTGTGTATGTATTCTGCCCTACAAAGGCAAAGTGCAGTAACTACGCCAGCACTGAAACGGAGAAAAACGCCTTTAAAGTTTTGACACCATATATGGTATTAGTTTGGATTTTGTTGGATTTTTCTCTGAAACGGGACAAAATTGAACCAGGAGACTTTGCCAAAACGGTTGTCACAAAGCCCATTTTAAGCCTTAACTCAGTTTTGACCAAATGTGTAGTTACTGTGCTTTGCCTCTGGAGGGCAGTTTTGTGAAAAGCACTATAGAAAAGGTTTGTGTTTTTGTTTCTGGCTCTGCTTTACACAGGAGGAGAAGTTCCTGGCAGATCAGAGAGCTTATCTGGACTCAACTCTGAAGAGCATCATTGGTCAAAACAAGAGGGAAATCTCCGAGACGGAGCGCCGCTGTCTCATCAGCAAACAGACTCTGCTTAGAGGTATAAATGTGCTCAGACCAGACCATCCTTACGTAGACTAGTTTTACAGAGACTGCATGCTTACCTCAGTTCTGTTGTTGTCTGTCAGAGCGAGAGGCCACTATCTGGGACCTGGAAGAGAAGAGCTTGCATGAGAGACACCAGCTCCTCAAACAGCAGCTGAAGGACCAGTACTTCATGCAGAGACACCAGCTCCTCAAGAAACACGAGAAGGTTTGGATTGATCCTTGAATTATGTCAATTCTTCTTATTTTTTTTACTCTTTTTCAATTCAAATGTTGCTGGTGCTCATCTGGGAGATCTGTGAAGGTCTTTTGAGCCAGCCTGCATTTCCAAAGATTTGAAAAATGAGCAATGACATGGAAAAAAAAAAAAAAACAGCATAGAAATGACAAAGAAATTTAAAAATTGTGCTGTCCGAGTCTGAATAAGTCATATATATAGATTCTCTGCTCAAAATTAGTTAAAAGTCTGAAGACTTTGAACTAGTCTGAAAGATTCATTAGCAAATCAGTCTTTAAACAATTCATAAAAAACTATATAATTATGTAATAAATGCTTTTTTGAGATAAAACATAAATATAAATGAAAACCTTAAACATAACAAAAATGAAAAAAAAAAAAAAAAATCAATTTGAAAGACTAAAATTGCAACTGAAAAAAATACCTAAATACTTAGTTAGTTAAAATAATAATAATACAAGCACATAAAAAAATACAAATTAAAATAATTTAAAATAAATTTTCAACATATTAATAAAAAATAACTAAACCTATAAAATGGTTTTAAAAAACCTGACACAAGCACTAAACAAAATTACTCAAATTTAAACTAGTTAAAATGAAAAATAGAAATATAAAAATAAAAGCTAATTTAATATATTAATAAAATATTTAATAACTTATAAATACTACTACAATTTTTATGACTCAGTTGAACAAATCACAAATCTGTCTGAGCAATTCAAATCTTAAATTTTAATGATTTTTTAAGTTATTCTAATTTATTACAGACACAAATGTTTTTAGGCTTAATATTGTTTACTAAAACAATTAAAAACATTTGTTAATTGAAATAAAGCTGAGACACAAGCACATAACAATTACTAAAATTTAAACAAAATATACAAAATTTGAAGCTAATTTGATATATTAATGGCATATAAATATGGCATATAAATATTACTATAGATAAACGAGTTGGTTTATTTTTTGTGAGTTGAACAAAAAACAAATTTTCACAAATCTGTCTAAATCTTGAATTTGAATGATTTTTTAAAAATTCTTCTAATTTATTATACAAAAAAGTAACCAAAAAATAGTTTGTTTTTTTTGCTGGACACAAAAACTAAATATTGCTTTTGTGTGCAGCAGGGTTATTATTGTTTACTAAAACAAAATTAAAACATTTGTTAATTGAAAAAAGGTGACATAAAACATGCATATAAACGAAAACCTTAAACTAAACAAAAATTGAAACAATTCAAGTTGTAGGACTAAAATTGCAACTTGAAAAAAGTTATAATACAAGCACATAAAAAATACAAGAAATAAAACAAATAAATAAAAAAATCAACATAAATAACTATATTAGCATACAGATAGCATATACCTTGACAACTAACTGAAATAAGTTTTACAAAAAAAAATGAAATAAAAATAAACTAAACCAATAAAATGGTTTTAAAAAACCTGACACAAGCACAAAATTTCTAAAATTGAAACAAAATAAAATTATTTCTAAAAATATATATTTTTTGGGTCAAAAAGCATTTGTAACATTTTTTTTTTAAGTGATGCAGACTTTGCTGCTGCTGCCTCATTTCATTCATCTAAAGTGTGCAGACTGAGGTCAGATCGAGTGGAAAGCTGCTGTATGTTAGTGCTGTACACTGAGCCGTGTCTGTCTGGTGTGTGTGTATGTGTTATCACAGGAGCAGGAGCAGATGCAGTGCTACAACCAGCGGATGATTGAGCTCCTCAAGGCCCGACAGCAACAGGAGAAGAACAGGCTGCCCAAGATCCAGCGCAGCGAGGCCAAAACACGCATGGCCATGTTCAAGAAGAGCCTGAGAATCAACTCCAGCGGAAGCTCAGCAGAAGACCGCGAGAAGACCAAGGAGGTAAAGCGTGGCTCTCTATAATGGCTCTCATGTGTCCTCCGTTTGGAGACTCTTATCTCTTTCTCTCTCTGGCGTTCAGTTCTCCAGGCTGGAGGAGAGGAGGCAGAAGGCCGAGCGATTGCACCAGCAGCAGAAACACGACAACCAGATGAGGGAGAAGATCAGCGAGTGTGAGGGAAACAGCAGAGAACTGCAGCAGCTGCAGGTCAATGCAACATTTCATGTCATCTTTTAAAAGGACGTTCACACAAAAGATACCATTTTAAAATTGAATGTGGATATACATACTACCAGTCAAAAGTTTTTTTTACAGTAAGATTTCTGTTCACCAAGCCTGCCATTTATTTGATCCAAAGTGCAGCAAAAACACTTTTGGAATATTTTCACTATTCATTTTAAGCTCATTCATATTTTTAAGCAAATTTTTTTTGCGTTATTACTCCAGTCACAGGATCCTTCAGAAATAATTCTAATATTCTGATTTGCTGCTCAAAAAAAAAAAAAAAGATTATCAAAGAAACCTGAAAAAAATCTACTCAGCCTTTTTTTTTTTACATAATAACTAAATGTTTTGTGAGCAGCAAAGCATAATATTAGAATGATTTTCTGAAGGATCATGTGACACTGACGACTGAAGTATGATGCCAAAAATTCTGCTTTGAAAGCACAGGAATAAATTACATTTGAAAAAATATTCAAATAGAAAGCAGTTATTTTAAATGGTAAAAATATTTTAGGTTTTTGCTGTACTTTGGATCAAATAAATGCAGGCTTTGTGAACAGAAGAGGTTTCTTAAAAAATCTTACTGTTAGAAAACTGGTATTGTGTTTTTGTGTGTGTGTGTATCTATCTATCTATCTATCTATCTATATACGCTACTGCTAAAAAGTTTGGAATTGGTAAGATTTTTAATGTTTTTAAAGAAGTTTCTTCTGCTCATCAAGGCTATGTTTGTTTAATCAAAAATACAGAAAACAATGTAATATTGTGAAATATTATTACAATATAACACAATGTTTCTATATTTATATACCTTAACATTTAATTTATATCTGTAATTAAAGTTACATTTTCAGCATCATTTCTCCAGTCTTTAGTGTCACACGATCCTTTAAAAATCATTCTAATACGCTGATTTATTATCAATGTTGGAAACAGTTGTGCTGCTTAATATTTTTTTGAAACCTGTGATACTTTTTCAGGATTCTTTGATCAATAAAAGGTTAAAAAGAACAGCTATTTAAAATAGAAAGGTTCTTTTTAACTTGTTATTCATCAAAGAATCCTGAAAAAAAGAATCATAGGTTCCAAAAAATATTTGTTAGTTCTAATAACAATTCTAATAATAAATCAGCGTATTAGAATGATTTCTGGAGGATCATGTGACACTTAAGACTGGAGTAAGAGCTGCTGAAATTTCAGTTTTGCATCACAGGAATAAATTATATTTCAAAGTATATTAAAATAAAAAACATTATTTCAGATTGTAATAACATTTTGCAATTTTACTGTTTTTTTTTCTGTATTTTTGATCAAATAAATGAAGATTGAACAGCTCATAACAGCCACATACTAGTGCAAACACAGATATCTATCAGTATAATATGCATTAAAATGACTAAACATATTTTGGTTTTAAAAACCCTCAGTTTCTACACTACAATGCCAGCGTTTTCAAATTCACTTTCAGATTCAAAATATTTGTCAAACACACCAATTCAGTGTAGATGAAAGGCCAAACTGTAGAGAAAAAGATGTGTTTTCAAATGTAGCCGTAGCCTGATGTGTGTGAATGTCTCCTTCAGAATGAGAAATGCCACCTGCTGATAGAAAACGAAACGATGCGTCTGAAGTCTCTGGATGAGGATCACAACCTGCAGCTGAAGGAATGGAGGGAACGCCTCAAGCCCAGGAAGAAGGTCTGCACTTGACTTCTGCTGACACATTTCAGTCTAGTGACTGGCTTAGATTTTATGTGAAAATCAAAATACATGAATAAATTGCATGCTACAATTCAAATGTTTGGGGTGGTAAGATTTTAAAGTCTTTTCCTCTCACCAAGACTGCACTTGATGAAAACAGACAAAAAAGAGTTAATTGACCATATGCACTGAGCACTCTTTAGAACTTCTGCATAACAAAAAAAAAAGGCTCGTAAACTTCCGCTGAAGCTCATTTTATATGTGCTAGATATAGGTGGACACTCTTGAGACTCCTCTAGAGCCTCGTTCTTATCAGAAACTGAGAAAAATAATAATTGCAACATTGTAAATATTGATAGCATGAACATTCAGTTTCGTTTTATTTAACAACATATTTAAATGCAAGCCTGGTAATCCCAACCTGCATAGTTGTACATTTAAATGCTGACAGCTAAACACTATCAAAATGTGTTTAGGCTAACGTTAATCATATTCTTGATAATCAGTAACTTGCCTTCATAGTCATGAACACATTTTTAAAATCTGGCCATATTTTAAATCCTTCATTGTTTTTCAAATATACAGCTGTGAAATAAAATTCACTTTTCATTCATGAAGATGACATGGAAAAAGTCCTTTCACGACAAATGACTTTTTAAGATGAAATCGATATGAAACGACCCATACAACCAGAAGATGGCAGCAGAGGATCAATCATTGGCTGCAGCTGCCATTTCAACTCCATAAGTTTTTCAAGTCTTGCTTTTCAATTTATTATAAAATTATTGGTATAACAAATTGTAGTGCTTTTACCGCACTGAAGTATATAGTATAGCAAGTGCAGAAAGTCATTAAAATAAAATAAGCTCAGACACAAACAAATATTTAAATACTTATATATCGTTCACTGCAAATTAAATATTTTAGTTAAGTTAAATATTAATGGTATAATAACTAAATAATGCCTGCCTTTATCTACATCAAGTTTTCTCTTGAAGTGTAAAAGCTATTAAACAGCCCATATTTAACCAACACAGACGTGTTACTGCTGTAGTTTTGTGGCTCTGAATTTAGTCTGAATCATTTAATGCACAGCTCTGTTTCTGTCACATCGGCTTGTCAGATGTTTTGTTCAATTATCACTGTCAATCATAGCAATGACTCGTGCATATTTAGCTCATTCAGTGTAATTTTTAAACAAAATGTTTCTTTGATAGTGAATGGATTATGTAGAGAAAACGAGCAAAGTGCACTCCTATTACGGCTCAGTACAGCTGACTGGAAATGACTGAGCTGGCTTGTCTAAAACCAGGAAGTAATCCGTGCATATGGTCAGTTAATTGGATGCTTGAAGTATGAGTTGAAGTGTGATGTGCTGTTGTTTCCTCTCTCAGGTTCTGGAGGAAGAACTGACCCTGAGGAAGAAAGAACAGGAGCTTTTCTTCAGGATGAGTGAAGATTCGGACTCTCCGAGGGCCGGCACAATAAGCAAAGTCACTAAGTTCTTCCCGTACTCTGAGTCCTCCACCACATGAGCTCCCGCGCCGCTCACGCCAAGATTCTTCATCTTTTGACACTTTTCTGTCAAAGCACAAGAATCAGTGAATGCAGTTTAAAGCAGTGGTCAAACTTCACATCATGCTGAAGCCAAAGGAGTATTCGAATAATACATACTGACCAACACAGCATCTCTCAATTCAAACAAAACTGAGCTTTATTCATTTTAATAGTGACCGATGTAGATGAAAGATGTGTTCATTTAAAGGCAGGGATTTCATACAGCTGAATAATCTTCGTAACTAGTTTATTTACCACTCAACGTCTGACGGTCGCTCGTCTTAGTTTAGTTGAAAAGCTACTGTTATCATTTTACCTTCAAGGTGCCAAATATATTGTACAAACTTTGCATATCCTTATATATTTGTATTTTTTTCTATGGTCATTTAATATATACCTTTACTTACATCTATGTAAAATTGCAACTTATGACTTTTCTTTTATAACCAGTTTCCTTGTACAAATGTTGAAATGCTGAAAAAAGGAATTTATGTTTTAAATTAGTTTGAACTGCTGCAAGTTTTTCTTTACTAAAGTGAAAAAGCGTATTTTAATTGGTACCGTAAGTTATTTTACCGAATGTTTTTGTGGTTTTATGTATTAGACAGCAACTAATTTGCCACTTTTATTGTTCTGCGATGTTTGAAATGTGAGTTATGGTCTGCCACCGGACTGTCAGTGGCACATTTACTGTAAATGCATCACACTGGACGAGACGAGACCGATGCGACCCGCGCCGCCAAAGTTGACAGCTTCAGAAACGTCTTTATTGTCGATCATTTTATATGTTGCTGTCTAAAGCACTGTCACCTAACCAAAGTGCAATATGTTGTTGTGTTCTGATCTTATACATGTGTTATTTTACCACAGCTTCCACTCTTTAGCCATTCGAAGGATTTCTTTTTACAAAACCAATATCTGAAGCCTGAAGGTACGAGGACTTTACATCTTATTCATGTGGATTGTTCCTTTCAGAGTCTGTAACTCTGTGTAACCAAAGGTTCAGTGTGGATGATGTGAGAAACTGTTGTCCTACCAGAATATCTATAATAAATGAGATGTTTATTATTCATCCTTGTATCATTTGATCATTTTCAAGGAGTTGGCATTAGAAATAACTTTTATGGAATAGCTGTTCTACCTCAAAAATGAAAATTAGGCCATCATTTTGCTGCTGAACCCAAAAGAAGATATTTTAAAGAAGCAGTTGTCCACAGAAAAGTCAATGGCTTTTCAACAGAAGAACAAACCTCATACAGGTTTGGATCAACGTGAGGCTGAGTAAAGGATGACAGAATTAACTTTTTCGGGTGAACTGTCCCTTTAATTAAATACAGCACACTGTCAAGAGGAAGGCTCCATTCCAGCTGTGATGTATTTTGGTGTGTATATGGTTAAACTTCTAGTGCCACCTACAGTTCAAATTAGTTTTTAGCTTGACTTTGTAATTTTAGTTCTGATCCACTTATTTTATTTTAATTTGTATTCACTATTTTAGTTGTAATCGGTGGTGTCCTGTACCTGGCTGACCAGTGTAGTAGGAAATGTCCGGTTTACATTTCAGAAATCTGGTCATATTCTGTCTCCAATGTCAGCCGCTCAAGAATACTTTCAGAAGTTCATTATGAAATCAATATGACACGCACACAGCTGTGATTCATCTGAAACCCCCAAAGAAAACACTTCCTCAACATTTCCATTTAAACTCTGAGATTAAAAGATGCTCTGCTGCCCTCTTCTGGCCATTCAGCACTGGAATTTAATCCTGATGTATTCCTGAGTTCATATTTTGATCCTGCCTCTTAACCAAATAACATTATTTTGAAACATGTTTCAGCGTTTCGTGGGATTATCTGATTTACTGAGGTTATCAACCAGACGCGGCCATTTGTAAATGTAATGTGTCTGGCTTCCGGTGCCATCTGTTTCAGGTTGTTTTCTTTAGCTGTACAAACAGCTTGTTTTGCGGCTTGATATTAAAAACGGATGTGTTTTACCGTATTATCTTAATTAAAAGCACACTGGTTTGTAGTGCAAACAGTTTTAGCGTTAACAGCGCTTTGTTGTTCTCATTTTTCCTAGCGGCTAATGAACCGGAAGTCTCGCTCATTCACAGGAAACGGCGCGTTGGATGTTTGTTTACATCGATGAATGAGCGCTAAGGACCCCCAGGAAACCACGGTAGGTTTTAAATGTTAAGAGTGGGCCCAGAAATTAACAAAAGGTGAGGTGAGTGTTTATGGCTGTATTTAATTAGGCTTTTCAGTTTACAGCAAGCAACCTCCTTAACCTACCTCTAGCCTTTCGCCATTTCAGTTCTTAGTTGTTAATCGCTGTTTCAACATGATGCCATAAACTTGACTAGATGAGATACACTACTAATCAGTGGTTTGAAAACATTAAGGCTTTTAACGGTTTAAGGTTTAACACAAAGTCATGTCACTCGGCGGCCATCTTTGAAACGCTACTTGGGCAGGCAAGTGCAGCTCCTATCTCTTTGAATGGGGAAACATCAAATTCTCCAAAACTATTCACCAAATTTACGATTAAATTTAATATTTTAAATCTCCAATTTAATCCAACAAGAACTGTCTCATAAATATGGTTCCTTGTGCTCCAATAACGTTAAAAAAACGCTTATTTTACCGGCTAAATGAGCCAGTGCGCATGCGCAGTACTGAGCGCTCGTTAGAGCGCCGACTGTTTCTATAGCAACCGGGACTTCTAACTGCAGCTGCAGTGATGCGCTGACTTTACTAATCAACGATTGGCTCTTTCACTAAGAAGGCGGGGCTTCGCGGCCATAATGAACGTTGCATTTTTCCCCATTCAAAACTATACGAGTGACAAGTCTATAGTCTTTGTTTAACATCACCGAGGCTACATTTATTTGATCAAAAATAGCTAGTTATTAGGAAAATTTACGCAAGAAAAAGTGGGCCCAATGTAAACCAAATTTTCTCATTTTATTAATGTCCTCAAATTGTATGTAGATCTCTTGGAACAAACATTGAAATCATGTTAAGCTCTGAAAACATTGTAATTTTCTTTTTTCTATTTTTGTTTCTTCTATTCCTCTGGCAGCTAATGTTAATTTGACATGAATATGTAATACCTCTTGGCAATTATTTAATAAAGCAAAAGAAAAACCCTTATGAAATATAAAAAAAAAAAAATCCATTTTATATTTTAAACACCATCTTTGTGATGGTAAAGCTTAATTTTCAGCAGCCATTGTGCCGCTACAGTCCTCAGTGTCACAATATCCTTCAAAAAATCATTATCAATATTTCACCAATTGATTTCCGGCTGAAAAAGAAACGAAACAAAAAACAGCTAAAACCAGCCTAAGATTGTTGGCTGGTCTTAACTGGTTTTAGCTGGTTGTTTCAGCTGCTCTCCCAGCCTGACCAGCTATGGACGTGCCTAAAACCCTTCTAAAACCAGCCAACCAGCGACTGGTTTTAGCTTTTTTGTTGTTGTTGTTTTTCAGCAGGGTTATATATTTTTCAATCAAATAAATACTGCCTTGGTAAATAAATCTGAATGGTTCCAAACTTGTGCCCAATTATATTTTCTTAAAATTGTGCCATAACATTGTAAACTTGGTGAACTTATTTTTGAAAAGTACAAGATATTCAATAACATGTAATAAAACCACAGAACCCAAAATGTACAGTACTGGTGTTTCTGCCTTCATTAAACACTTTGTAAATCTTGTTACCTTCAGGTAATTTTGTATCAGCTGAAGATCACTGAAAAAATCATGAGAAAATATGGACATCCAAGCAAACACATTCACTTGAGATAATTAAATATATGTAAGGGAATGTTTACATAATTTGATATTAGTCCATATCATTGCCAATTATTTTTTTTCCAGCGTGGTCAATTGTAAAGTTGTCGATCTACTGCAAGAAATAAAATCCGTGTAATATTTTGAGGAAAAACAAAGTACATCTACGTGTTTAGCTCTCGTTTATTAGTTACTTTAAGGAAACTTACTTTTGAACTTTCAAAATCCAGTTATATTTCTTTCTGTTTTGGTAATAAAAATTAAGTTCCCATAAATTCTGAAAAGAAATTATCCAGAAAGACAATTATATAAACTGAAGACAGCAAAAAGTGTACTGTTGATAACTCTCACATAGTTTTAATGCCAGTGTAAATTGCTCAAAATAATAATAAAACAATTTTGACTATTTGAAATGTTTATTTGATTTACATTAAGAAAAAAAGTTAAAAGTCAAAACTTGAAATACTACGGACAGAACATCACAAAAATGCTTAGAAAACAAACAAAACAGGTTACCCATGTCATCTTGCCTTTGTTCATTATTATCTGGTTTGAGTTTCAACATAAATTTTATGTTTCTATAAAACTCAAGTTTCATACTTGCAGCATTTGCCCTCTTCTTTCTATTATCCTTCATATTTTTCTTCCCCACAGTCATTTTCTTGCAAAAACTTCTTAAGAACACTTTCCTGTCCAAACTCAGGCACTTACATTTGTTGCACTTTTTTTTCATAGATGAGTGCTTTTATAGCAACTAGGAGCTGATGACCATAGAGCAAAACGAGCAAAATGAGATTTTCGGTGCTCCCGGTATTGTCAAGTCAGACTGGGCACCTATTGAACACTGTTTTCTGATAAATGCATGGATAACAAAACTGTCAAACAAGACAAGAAATATTTTAGTAACATAATAAACCACATTTTCAAATGTAGTGTTACAAATAAACATGTTTATCAAATGTATGCTTGAAACCAGTCAAGCATGAATGTTAAAACGTTTGACAATGATTGTAAAATATCTAAGCACCTTTTGTCAGTGATATGAAAATACTTTGTTTGGGCAATACTGACGATAGAAAACAATGACTGCTCTGAGGTATTCTGTTATTCACTAATGTATATATGCAGAAGGGGTCTCTTCTTTAAAATCAATGTTTGCTACAACATTCATGTGACAAAAATCAAATAAAGATGAAAGAAGAAATGGGTGCCACTGTTCTGTAAACCTTAAGGCCATGTGTTTGTGTTTCCTGTTTCTCCTCGTTCTGCAGCTTCCCTTTACTCATCAGTTCCGCAGTGCAGATTTCTACGTAAAGTCTATAAAAAAGTGCAGACTGAAAGAAAAAACAATAAAGTAGATAAATAAGCAACATGATTTGTAGTGTTAGAACCAGAAAGCAGAGCAATTTCCGTAAACTAAAAGCTTCAATATGAAAAGCTAGTTTAACAAGATCTCCAGGCGTTGATTTTGCCGTGTAAGCTCAAGCCTGCTACTTGTACGGTTTGATAGTATGCGTAATATAGAATTTCTAATCTGCTGATAGACGTCACGTTTTGCATAATCTACGGCAAAAGCACAGAGCGCTTTGCATATCATATTGAGGCACAATATCATGAAGGCTGCGAAAAGTCATTTATATATTGCTAGTCACTTAAACCTTTAGCGATACATATAAGGTTGGAATAACATAAGAATAGGCAAGAACCTCGACGTTCAGTGCTAACATACGAAAGCACACAAGGTTTTCCCCAAAAGGGAATGGAGTTATAAAAAAGCAAGCAAACGTATTATGGCCTGTTTGAACTTGCAATGGATGGAATGTCATTTTAAAAAAAAGGTACCCATAAATAAAAGATGTTAATTAAATAAGTTTCCTTTAGGCAGCCGTGTCGAGAGTACCTAAGGTTTCTTGCTCAGGTAATTGGAAGGGATCCAGCCCTCCATCACTGGCCCATCGCTCACATTTTTACAAAACCACCAGCCGTTATTATTTTTCTCCAGAACTTCGAAAACGGCGCCCTCTTTGAAGCCAGGCGTCTGCTCGTCTCCTTCAAAGTCCGCCACAGCTAAGAACAGCTCCTCTTTGGCCGGATCCTTGATAAGAGGCGGGAGCTTGTCTTTTGGAGGCCCCGGTTTGTCCATCTTAATGAGGGGCTTTGGTGGCACGGGTACTTTGGGCTTGGGTTCCTCCTTCTCCTTGGGTTTTGTTTTGGGTGGCGGGGGTCTGCTCTGAGGAGGGGCGGATGGCTTGGCCTCCGGTAATTCTTTTTGGGGAGCTTTGGCTTCTGTAGGACTGGCTGGCTCAGCACTCTTCTTTGGTGGAGGAGGTCTTCTAGGTGCCACAGAAGGCCTTTGGGGAGGCTCTTTTGGTGCAGCTGTTGGTGGCTTAGTTGTTTCTGACGGGTCGTGGCCGTTTTGTTGCTTACTGGGGGGTTTTGACTCTTCATAAGTTCTGCCATTATTCGGGGGGGTGCTGGATGGTGCGTCACTCTGATCGCTCGAGTTGCCACCGAGCTCTGGAGGTTTAGATGGACGAAGCTTACTCCGAAGGTTTGTGATGTCCAGCTCGCTCTTAGCCACCGGCTCTGGTTTGGCTGCAGGTGGGGGCTTTGGTCTGAGCACTGGTTTCGGCTTGATGAACGGGGCTGGGTTGGACAAATCCGGCTTGTCTTCTTGCAAATCTGGTTTGGGTTTGGGAGGCTGCTTGGCCACATGCTTTAGATTGAACTTTTTCACCTCCTTGGCCGAGACGTTGTGACCACACTCTAAGCCCATCTCATTGCGCAGGTAGAGTTGCTTGTTCTTCTCCTCCTTCTTCATCTCTGGGGGTTTGTCTGGTTTGATAGGAGCTGCTTTTGGAGTCACCAACGGGACGATGACCCCTGGGGCTGGTGGTTTGGGTGGGAGAGGTTTAGAAAGCTCTGCTTTGGGTTTGTCCTCCAGTTCCAGGCTCTTGTTGATGGATTCTCTCCTTGGTGGTAAAGCTGGCTTCTCTTCTGTCGTGGGTGAGGATGGAGGAGGTGGCAATGGCCCTGGAAAATGGGAGCTGCCTTTGACTGCATTGGGCTTCCATTCTTTCAGCTTGGAACGGGTGGAAACATCAGCGTTGGATGAAGGTTCATCTGGCAAGGGTTTGGACCAACTTTGCTCAGAGTTGGTATTATTGCTTGAGGTATCATCAAGCTTCAGCTGACCCATCTCACCAGGAAGTGGAGCCAGAAAGTTAGGCCTAGTGGCATTGCTAGTCTTCTTGTATTTGTCAATGAATGTAACAGGAGCCCAGCCTTCTTTATCATCGATCTGAATGTACCACCAGCCACTGGAGTTCTTCTCGATGACCTGGGAGTACAAGATATTCAGTATATGTAGATATTCTTGGGGAAAATATATAGCTGAAATGTTGTCCGCTTCTATACTCACTTCAACTTTCAATCCTGCCTGGAAGCTAATGCCATCTGGGATGGTAGTCTGAAAGTCAGCTATGGTGTAATACTCTTCCTCTACTTGTGGGGGCACTGGAGGTTTAGGCAGATTTGCTCCTCGTGGCTAGAATAAGAGACAGGCCAAGAGTTATTAGCAATTTTTAGGTGCTTCTCAATCCTTAAATTGATGCTTCCTCGTTTCCTCGCTCCTCTATCCTCCAGCCTGTGAGTCAGAAACCAATTAGAATCAGGCATCTTGAAGGGCAATTCTCTAAATTCTTAACTCTGGTCTTCGAGGTCCACTTTCCCACAGAGTTTAGTTCCAACCCTTATCAAATACACCTGAACAAGCTAATCTAGGTCTTCAGGATTACTAGAAAGGTACAGGCAAGCAAGTTTGATCAAGGTTGGAGATAAACAATGCAGGAAAGTAGTCCTTGGGGGCTAGAGCTGAGAACCCTTGATCTAAATGCACTGCGAGGAGGTGAGGAACAAGGAGTGAGGAAGCTTCCTGCGGATCTTAAGGGGTGGAGCAAAGATGCCATGAAAAGAAGGAAAGAAAGGAAACGAGGATGCACAAATAATCAATGAGATCTCCTTGAACCTTGAAGATAGAATTAGAAATATTTGAGATGCACTTGTAAATGATGACCCTTACTATAGTAAGATCCCGGCGTGGTGGAGGTCTCTGTCGTGCTCCAGCTTCTGCAAAAAAAGAGGAAGTTTAGAGGGTCACAATCTTTTGTTTCTCTTGGTTTTGGCTATTCCTGTTAGGAGTTGCAACAGTACATCATCTTCTGATGCAACCAAGCACTGAGAGTGGACTACAATTAAGCAAGTAAATGGGGCTAATCAGGCCATCAGGACCAACTTAGGATGCATTTATATATATATTTTTTTCCTTCACTTTGGTACCTTGATCACATTTTTGTGGATAATTTAGCCTATTTGAGGAAGCTTTAGTTCAGTAACCAGGGCCTGAAATGAACACTTGAAAAGCACCAAATGCGAGTTGGCCGGTAACATTTTTTTAATTCTAATGCAATGTTTACAACGGTAACCAAGGAAACACTATATCGCTGCTGTTACACAAGCGCCACCTGCTGTGAGAGAGTGAATTTGTATTCTCATGCAGTCCGTCTGCTGTTTTTGTTTCAGGCAGATGTTTTATGAAGCATAATTTTACAAAGCTAAATTGAGACCATTCTGTTAAAATTATACAATCAAATTTAAGATTTAAGCACCTTTGTTTGTATTGAATTACAATGCAGTGGCTGCCTCTGATTCCAAATGGCTACAGATATATATATATACATTTTTTTGTTAAATATGTTTATTTGTTGTAGTAACAATTTCCTGTATTTTCAATAAAAAAAAAAGGTTTCAAAGCTTGTAAAAAAATATTTATGGCTGATAAATTGTCCTCAAATCATTTGTGCCAGGTGTTCCAAAAATTTAGTTCCTGTCAGTAACATTAAATTCGAATTTTTTAGATTAAAATCAAACAAACTGTTGCTTACTGAGCTTGCTTTCTGAAAATGGTGAAAATCGGTCACGCTGATTCTCCTTGTTTTCCTTGTTGGCATTCTGCTGTTTGCAAGCCACGTCTAGGTCATTAGTGCTGGCATGAACTGGAGCGCCAGCAACCATCTTCTGACTGAGAATGTCAGCCTTCTTCAGATAGGACGCCGGGGCCCAGCCCTCTTTTCCTTGGTATCTATGGGAGCGAAAAGGACAATGCTCTTAGGAAAATGCCTGTTAAGTGTGTTTTCTGAAGACATTTGCCTATGATTTTACCTGATCTTCCACCAGCCTTCCAAGTTTTTCTGAATGACCTCAACAGCCATGCCTCTCTCCAAATCAATTTCATCTTCATCGCGTGCAGCGTATGGATAGATCGCAGTGTACTTTTCCTCTGAGGATATGAAAGAAATATTCGAACTTTTAGTTAAACGTGCCATACACAAATAACATCCAACCACTACAGCCTGTTTACCACTTATGTTTTCTTTATTTTGCACAAAAATGTACACAAATACGGTAACGTTCCACTAAAGCTGTCCAATTGCTTAAAAACAATAACATCCACATTTTTTTTTTTTTTTTTTTTTTTTTAGAGCTTAAAATGCTTTCATTGTTTTGCCAAAATAGTTGAAAACGTGCAGTGGTAAATATGATATAGTGGAAAAAGTTTTGCTTTTTATATTTGTACTTTTACAGTAAATGACTGCTTGTAATCTGCATTTCCTCTTTCTGTTTCGAGCTTTCTGATGAATAGCAGATGAAGGAGGGTGGGGAGGATCTGACCAGAGACTCAAAGTATTGACAGCATAAGCACATCTGCTGGAAAGAATGATTATTTTCACATGCTACCAACAAAATCACAATCTAAACATAACATGAGTACACCAGGTTTCATAGTTTAAATTCTTTTGATCTCTATTCATAGATTCAGTTCTATGCCAGATACAAACTTTAGCTTTAACATTATTTATTTATTTTTATTTCTTCTTTGACCTCATATATTTTGGTTGTACTGCACAAAACAAAATAAACAGAGTGAAACTTTGAAAATATGGGTTATTCAGATTTATTTCTGATATAGTTAACATAATACTAGACTCAACAAGCTGTATGGTTTAAGGCATCATTTTGAGTTAAAGTATTATACTTATGTCAAAGTATTATGGCTTCTGATGATATATTAAGGTCTTATGAAGTGAAATAATCACTCGGTGCAAGAAATCTTACATTATTTACAACATTATTACCTGTAATCCATAACCTCCTAAGAATGTGAAAATGTGTTTCTTTTGTAAAGAGTTCGTTTCAATGAACTGGTTAAAATCACCAGTTTATTTACATAATCATGCAATAGCATAACGTGTACGCAATTATATTATAAAAGCACTAAGTTATGATGTGAAACATGTCTCAAGCATATAAAGTCAATAAACTTGTCTTCATCAGCTCACCTTTTTACAGAAACTGATTCAGACACTTCTCTAGTTCAAAAAAAAAAAAGGGTTCAAAAGAATCATTAATAACATCATTCTGGACCATTTGTCTAAAGCTCTGGACTACAGGTAATAATGTTATAAATAATGTTCAATGTCTTGCACAAACTGATCATTTCGCTTCATAAGACCTTAATATATCATTACGAGACACACTGCAAAAATGCTTTTCTTACCTGGATGTTTTGTCTTGTTTCCAGCCAAAATATCTAATGATTAAATCAAGAAGGATTTTCTAGGCAAGTAAAAAATTTTTTTCTTGTTTTCAGAAAAAAAAAAAGTCAAAATGAAGTGAGTTTTTGATTGAAACAAGCAAAATAATCTGCCAATGGGGTTAGCAAAATAATCTTATTTCAAACAGAAAACAAGATTTTTTTTCTTACCCCATTGGCAGCTTATTCAGCTTGTTTCAAGCAAAAATGCACTTCATTTTGACTTTTTGTTTTTCTGAAAACAAGAACATAATTTTTACTCGTCTAGAAAATCCTTCTTGATTTAAGAATTTTTAGATATTTCCGCTGGAAACAAAAAGCATTTTTGGAGTGCAGAGGGATTTTTTCAGCATTCCTTAATATGCTTTTTACTTTCAAACATGGGCAGCATTTTATGAATCACCAAGCCTCACGGTTTATAGCTAAAAATATTCTTGTTCTACTGAAGAAAAAAGTCAGCTACATCTTGGATGGTCTGAGGGTGATTAATTAACAGCATTTTTTAATTCTTGGGTGAACTATCCCTCTAAATTGTTTAAATTGTGATTGTGTTTGATTGTTTGACATTTAAATATTCAGAGTTTTCATGAAAAGTCATGCATCAGTCAACACCATGTAATTCACAGGGACATGAGTTATTTCACATGCTTTGGCAAATCCTTTTGCAAAATTAAAAGTAAAATTAAAGTATTTCAAATAAGTGCTGTGGTCAATTCTACAAGACATATAGGCTGCAGCACATGCACCGCATGCAGGGGTCACGAACGCATGCGTGGGTCAGGCCATGGTCACAATAGAGTGATAAAGTGCTGTGCTCTCCACCTTGGCCAAAGCCTGTGCTGAACAGATCCCCTAAAGTACGCCGGCGACCAACGTGCCTCGGCAGTGACCAGAATCTCCGGCACACTCCAGCAGAGAGCAAGCAGACACATGTGAAAACCTTCAAGTCACTAGATACTAGATATGCCTACCAAATATCCCATCTTTGCCATGTAGTGCAGAACTGAAATAAAGCCTGCACTCGCATTTGAAGAACTGAGAGTAACTCTAACCTTCTCATCTCTCTTTCTGAGTAACATCTGAGCAAGACTCCCTTTCCAACACTTCTTTGATTTTGATTAGGCCTCTCAAAAAAAATTTGCTTCTCAAGTCAATATATATTGATTTAAGAATATTTAGACATTTGCATTGAACAAGACAAATACTGAGGAAGAACATCAGATTTTTGCAGTATGGTTAGAAAGTCCAGTGGAAGTTATTTCCATATTCTAGTGTTCATGAGCAGAGCTTTTTAAAGCTTAAGCTGTTTTGTTTTGGTCAAATGAATGACAAATAATGGAGATCTGTTGAAAGTTGTAGCATTACTAATACAAGAATACAAGACATTTACCTTTACACTGCAAAAAATTATTTTCTTACTTAGATTTTTTTTTTTCTTGTTTCAAAAAAAAAAAAACAAGTCAAAATTGTGTGCATTTTTGCTTGAAGCAAAATAATCTGCCAATGGGGTAAGAAAAATAATCTTGTTTTATGTTTGAAATAAAAAAAAATTGCTTACCCCACTGGCAGATTATTTTGCTTGTTTCAAGCAAAAATGCACTTAATTTTGACTTGTTTTTTTTTTCTGAAAACAAAATGTATTTTTACTTGTCTAGAAAATCCTTCTTGATTTAAGAATTATTAGATCTTTTGGCTGGAAACAGGACAAAACATCTAAGTAAGAAAATCATTTTTTGTAGAGTAGAGACTATATTGACCTTTTGTTGTTTTATCAAATCATTTGTTTAAGCCAGAAATAGCACAAAAAGAGTTTAAAATCTTGACAACCCATGAATCACTTACTTCTAGTTGTCATTCTTCTAGTTTGTGATTATTAAACTAGGAACAAGCATTCAACAAATGACACACTTCACCTTTAGAGATGCCAAATCTGAACAAACAGGACTTTTTGTTTTTGCAGACATTTGATTCTGGTGAGACTGATGCTGATGAACATTTGATGACAAACAGAACTGTCTACCTTCATCTGCTGGGAGTGAGAAATCATCAGGGTCATCCTGAACTTCCAAACATGTGGCTGGTACCCATCCTTGAGCGTCCTCAGTGCTAACAAACCACCAACCTGGGAAATCAGACAAGTTTGGAACATCATGAGGGTGAGCACATGACATTAATTTTAGGCTGAGCTATTGTTTTAACAACATTTAACCATGACCGTACCCAACATTGAGTTCCCTGAGGTGAGAGGCCTGGGCCTCTGTTTCCAAGGCGTAAAATACATGTATACGTAAAATGCAAATACATGTTTTCCAAGTTGTAAAATATATCGGCTTAATATTAACTTGACTTTTTTGCTTCAATGTGCACATACACATACACTGGGACTTTTTACCATTTGTATGTCTCTGCATGTCTGTGTTTGCATGTTTCAGTGGTGACTTATTAGTGACTTCAATGCAACTTGCATCATTTAGCCAGTAGGTGGAGACAAGTGACTGTCCTTATGAGTGAGCAATTTAACTATTCATTGAATCGATTAGTTCAAAAACACAGGAAAGAAACAAGTTGCTAAAACTGTTTGATCTTTGATGCTTGTACAAATTACTCATTTAAAACACATTTCACTTATGTTTATGTATTGTTTTAGACACATTTTTATCATTTTAATCCAAAATGATGGAATAAAGACAGTATAATTTCACAAAAAGACCCTGTAGTTTGTAGTGAGGATCATTCATTTGAATATTTAACCTGATTTTTACATTTGAGAGTCTTGTTACTGAGATTTTTTTTTTTTTTACTGTTTGTTTTTAATGGGAACCCATTTCCACCATCGAATAAAATAAAATTCTAAGAAAAAAAGTCAGAATTGCGAGATGCAAACTCGTAATTAATACAAAAAAGACAGAATTGCAAAAAAAAAGGAAGAAAAAAAGTGAGCACTGCGACAAAAAAAATTGAGACGAAAGTCAGAATTGTGAGATATAAACTTGCAATTGCAAGAAAAAAAACATAATTGCAAGAAAAAAACACATTTTGCAAAAAGAATCAGTCAGAATTGTGAGATACAAACTTGCAATTCCGACTTTTTTCCTCACAATTCTGACTTTTCTCGCATTTTTCACTTTTTGCAAGTTTCTATCCTATCCCTTTATTTCTGACTTTATAATTTACAACTGCGAGTTAAAAATCACACAGTTCTAAGAAAAAAAGTCAAAATTGCGAGATACAAACTCACAATTTGCGACAAAAAAGACAATTGCGACAAAAAAAAAAAAAAATTGTGAGACAAAAGTCAGAATTACGAGATATAATCTTGCAATTGCAAGAAAAAAGCCAGAACTGCAAGAAAAAAAACACATTTTGCGAGAAAAATGTCAGAATTGTGAGGAAAAAAGTCAGAATTGCAAGTTTCTATCCTATCCCTTTAATTCTGACTTCATAATTTACAACTGCGAGTTTAAAAAGTCAGAATTGCGAGATACAAACTCACAATTTGCGACAAAAAATAGAATTGTGAGACAAAGGTCAGAATTGTAAGATATAATCTTGCAATTGCAAGAAAAAACACATTTTGCGAGAAAAATATAGAATTGTGGGATGTAATTTAAGGAAATGTCAAAATTGCGAGAAAAGTCGGAATTGTGGGATATAATTTCAAGAAAATGTCAAAATTGCGAGACAAAGTCCGAAATTGTGGGATATAATTTCAGGAAAATTTCAAAATTGCGAGAAAAGTCCGAATTGTGGGATATAATTTCAGGAAAATTTCAAAATTGCGAGAAAAGTCCGAATTGTGGGATATAATTTCAGGAAAATTTCAAAATTGCGAGACAAAGTCCGAATTGTGGGATATAATTTCAGGAAAATTTCAAAATTGCGAGAAAAGTCCGAATTGTGGGATATAATTTCAGGAAAATTTCAAAATTGCGAGACAAAGTCCGAATTGTGGGATATAATTTCAGGAAAATTTCAAAATTGCGAGACAAAGTCCGAATTGTGGGATATAATTTCAGGAAAATTTCAAAATTGCGAGAAAAGTCCGAATTGTGGGATATAATTTCAGGAAAATTTCAAAATTGCGAGAAAAGTCCGAATTGTGGGATATAATTTCAGGAAAATTTCAAAATTGCGAGACAAAGTCCGAATTGTGGGATATAATTTCAGGAAAATTTCAAAATTGCGAGAAAAGTCCGAATTGTGGGATATAATTTCAGGAAAATTTCAAAATTGCGAGACAAAGTCCGAATTGTGGGATATAATTTCAAGAAAATGTCAAAATTGTGAGAAAAGTCGGAATTGTGGGATATAATTCCAAGAAAATGTCAAAATTGCGCGAAAAGTCGGAATTGTGGGATATAATTTCAAGAAAATGTCAAAATTACGCGAAAAGTCGGAATTGTTGGATATAATTCCAAGAAAATGTCAAAATTGCAAGAAAAGTCGGAATTGTTGGATGTAGTTCTAAGAAAAATTTCTAAATTGCACGAAAAGTCAGAATTCTGAGGAAGAATGTCAGAATTGCAAGTTTCTATCCCACAATTCTGACTTTATATTACAACGGCGAGTTTATATCACGCAATTTGGGGAAAAAAAAGTAAGAACTGTAAGATAAAAAGCAGCAATTACCTTTTTTTAACATTTTTTATTCAGTGGCGGGAACGGGCTTCAACAGTTTTTGGACATCATTATTTATAAAACCCTGTGTACGGCGCTGGACTTAACAGCTCTGGATGAATTATTGTTGTGACTGACAATACCAGCATAGGATCCTACCAGACTCGTTCTTCTCGATGACCTCCACCATCTGCCCCACATACAGACTGATCTCAGAGCTCTCCTGTTTCTCGTAGTCGGTGACGGCCACGTACTGGTCCAGCAGCAGCGGGTCAGCTGAGGACAAGTCTCCTCCTGGAGGGACAGAGGGGACAGCTATGGACAACTCTCCTGGTGTCCCACCACCACCAGAGGAGAAAGAAGCAAACGTGATTGGAAAAGATCAAAGCAGGAAAGCCAGAGTTTTTAGTGCTGAGAGTTTTGCAAGGAAACAAACCCACACCAAACCAGCAACACCGCTGCGGCAGATACGGAACAGAGGGGAATTATTATTTAATGGCTAATTTTAGGGGATTTCTAGATAAAATATGTCTTGATTATTCTGCAAAGCACATTTATTAGAGGCTAAAACGATATAATTCACGGCATGGACAACACCAGTGCAGTGCATGAAGATTAGTTTGCTGATTCGTACCAAATCATTGAAGCAGATACTGACTGTGTTCCAGCTGAACTGATTCATCCATTTCTGTGAATGATTTCATGAGGTTCTCTCAAAAAACATCTCATATGCACATCTTACACTGCAAAAAAAGTAAATTGTTTCCAGCCAAAATATCTAAAAAAATCTTAAATCAAAAAGAAATTTCTAGACTAATAAAAATTATTGTCTTGTTTTCAGAAAAAAATAGTTAAAATTAAGTGTATTTTTGCTTGAAACTGCCAATGGCGTAAGAAAAATAATCTTATTTTCTGTTTGAAATAAGTTTTTTTTTTACTTACCTCATTGGCAGATTATTTTGCTTGTTCTAAGCAAAAACTCAATTAATTTTACTTGTTTTTTTGTGAAAACAAGACAATAATTTTTGATTTAACAGGGTATCTGCAGTCTGAAATTTAAGAATTTTTAAGACCTTTTTAACACCACCTTATATGAAATTTAAGACCTAAACCTGTAATGGAAATTTATGTTATATTACATGCATATATGTAATATTTAATGTGTTTACTGTAAAAAGTAAACAAAATATACAGTGAACTTTTCATATAAGCAGATACTATTCCACACAGATGTCCCCATAAAAGTACCACTTAGAGATATCTGGTGATGTAAACTATTTATTCTGAAGCAATATTTTCATCAGTGCTCTATCATCTTTTACATCTTAAATCTGCATATTTGATTTACCTTTATAAAGGCCATTTTTTACTTTTGAAATGTATGCATCACCTTTGAAATGATTACAGTTTATCAAATTCTATATGGCTGTTAGCAGTCAGATTATATCATTTACAATACATTTATGAATGTACAAATTAGATATGTTGGGGTGGGGATGCATACTTTTAAGCATACTAAACTGATTAACTAAGTTAATCATGAGTGAGTTATTGAGTTATTTCAACTGATTCGAGCAAAAACGCTGAAGCATTTAGTAGTAAAACGATGCTTGGAGAATGTGCTATACTTCTGCTGTCATCCTTGTTTGGAACTATTTTTGTTGGTGAAACAGAACAAAACATTAAACATTTTGTCTAAAATGTAAGTAACTACTTCACTAACAAGTTTATTAAACTAAAATTAATGTAACATCTGTAATCGTGAAAATATTCAGCAAAAAGCTCCCTTGGTATATTACCGAACTATATCATGTTATAAATAAACTACACATTTGCAATTGTTCCCTCAGTGTATTTCTTTAGTTTTTTTATATGCGCAGTTACGCTCATTTGTTAAAGTATGCCACAAATAAACCAGATCTATCCATTATCAATTGCCGTTTACACTGATTGTATTAAAATAGGAATCTTTCTTGCCTTTCGATGCTTCGCTGGTTATTTTTGTCTCTCCAGTTTTAATCAGGCTGTTTTTTTTTTTTCGGTCAGGCATGAAATTTCGATTTATATTTATTATATTTATGGGTGCTGGGAGCGGTGAAAATGGATGTAAAGATGCTGTTAGAATGGCATTTTCTTTATGCTTTACCTGATATTTTCCATCAGGACCTTAATTAAGTAATGACAACCGAAGATATTTCAGCGGAAATGTGACCAAAACTATTTAAGACCTATCGAAACTGAATTTAAGACTTCTTAAGGCCTTATATTAGGAAAACGTTATTTAAGACTTTTTAAGGATCCGCGGATACCCTGTTTAAGATTTTTTCGATATTATGGCTGGAAACAAGACAAAAAATCTAAGTAAGAAAAACTTTTTTTTTTGCAGTTTTTATATAGGTTTACAACTTACACAAAAATTTAATTCTCTTATTTACTCACACTCATGTTGTACCAAACCCAAAAGACAAATGAAAATATTTTAATCTCACTGTTGACAGTCCATGCAACCAACACTTTGACTATTCAAAAAGTTTATAAAAACGTCACAAAAATAATATTCAGATGAGTTCAATTGTATGTAGTTCTGTTTACCATATTTAATAAGCTTCTTAATAATGCATTGGTCAGTGTTAATATGAGAATAACATTTTACATAAAATCTGTTCATCATATAAAGTGATTGCGTCTCTTCAGAAGACTTATGGGTTCATTTTACAACATCTTTATTAACTTTTTGAATCACTTAAGTTCTGGTTGTGTAGACTTCAATGAAAGGACAGAAATCATCTTTGAAACACAAATTAAATCGATAGACAACTACTAATCCTTGTAAACCCTCATATGCATGATCCCTGAAATTTATCCTTTTCTGTAGAACGGAGGAAAGAAGGAAGGAACAACATAAAGGTGAGTAAATGCAAATATAATGTAAAGCATCCTGTTTCCTTTAGACAATACACTGCAAAAAATGCTTTTCTTACTTAGATTATTTGTTGTTTCCAGCCAAAATTTCAAAAAATTCTTAAATCAAGGAGTAAAATTTATTGTCTTGTTTTCAGAAAAAAATAGTCAAAATTAAGTGAGTTTTTGATTAGAACAAGCTAAATAATCTGCCAATGGGGTCAGAAAAATAGTCTTGTTTTCTGTTTAGATAAGATATTTTTACTTACCCCAATGGCAGATTATTTTTACTTGTCTAGAAATCCTTCTTGAAGAAATTTTAAATATTTTGTCTGAGTAAGAAAAGCATTTTTTGCAGTGTATTCCTCGCTTCTTATTCTTTTGAAATCATTCACAGATAAAGTGTAATTTCTACTGAATTCAACACAAGCTGCTAAAGCATTTACAATATTTAACGAGTCAAAAAGTTACAGAAATGATTATATAAATCTACGAGCCCTGATGAACATTTTAATCACAAGGTTGAAGAGAGCACAACTAATTCACCAGTCATGCACTACAATATAAAATAAGTTATCAAATTTGTCCTCATATTTTTTTTTACTACTTGCATCTCACAAAGCATGTCAAAAACATACATATTTTAACTCAAAATGCATATATTCATTTGGTGTAGGCACCGCTCTCTTTTACCCTGTGAAGAAAAAGTCATAATTAAGATCTGCTTTATTGCTGAAGCACTACTACGATAAACGAACACTATAACCATGACCAGCACCATTTCACAGGGATGTAACGATTCACTCAACTCACGATGCGATACCATTTACTATAATGATTTCACAATAGACTTTTCTCACAGTTTTTTAAACAACATGCGATTTAAGACAAATTATAAATGAAAATGTGTCCTTTTGTTATTTCTCAGACAAAATGCTGCACATTTCTTTGTGAAATTGAAATGTCATATAACAAAACTAAGTAGAATGTTTAAATAAATACATGTCTTTGAATTTGAATTATTTATTTGATTTTCAAAAAAATAAATACTACAAATAAAATAAATCTCTTCATTGAAACAAACTAAGGCTTTGCCTGTGCTCTTTTTTATTTAAAATTAGAGGAAACCACTGCATTTGAATCCCAATTCAAACCATACATTTAGCACAAGCAGTTTTGTCTTCCAGAACAAAAATTAAGGATGCACCGAATGTTCGGCAACCAAAATAATTCGGCGGAATAAGCGAAAAGGCCAAATAAATGATAGAGAACAATGACGTGACACAATCAACTAGAGGCGTGCACTAATGCAGCAAACATGTGGTCAGTGTGGAAGCATTTAAAACTGTCCAAGAAAGATACAAACATCATTCCAAGCAGCGACAGCGAGAGACTGTTTAGAAGCGCATCGCATGTCTTCATGAGAAGAGAAAGGTTACTGTATGATGACTGAAATCATCCATTAGTCAATCAACTCCAGAACGTTCTGTTGTCTAATACACCAGACACCAATTGTGTTTATTCTGACAGCAGCTCCTTAGCCAGGGTTCAAAGCCCAAAGATGACGATCATTCACAAATCTGCTGCTGTCAGCAAAAACCAGGACTGAGGTCTTCTAGCGGGTTTACCACTAAATAAAAGTCAACATTCATAAATGTTTGTATTGGCATTTAACTGTCGTTCTGTAAAATAAAAATGTAAAAAAGTAAGACAAAAATAATGATAACAATCATTCCAACAGCTCTATTAATACATTTATTCTAACATTCTCCTTTGCACAGCAAGGCTGCATTTATTTGTACATTAAAAACACGCCTGATTCAAGAAGGGGTCTTAAAAATGGCCAAATATTATTTTACTAACTTATAAATTTTTAGTTAAATGTGCTTTGTTTGTAGGCTATAATATCTACTAGAATGTTAAAAATGTTCATTGTTAAATAAATATTTTTAAATTGTTATTTTTGTAATTGATTTTTTTCTTTGAAAAGCAAGACAAAACTGTAAAAAGCAAATATTGGCTGTTTAATTTATGCAATGGTGAAAAAAATGGACAAAATACAGTGTGTAATTTTGTTCGGCTTCGGCCAAGAATTTTCATTTCGGTGCATCCGAACAACAAAACTGTATAGTGGACTTTTTATTTATTTATTTTTTATTACAATTTATATACTTTTCGTTTAAAGTCACATTTAAACTGCATTTTGGAAGTTCAAACTTGGGACACCACAGAAGTCCACTATTTTCCTCAAAAAACATCATTTCTAGACGAATGAAGAAAAAAAGACATGAACATCTTGGATGACAAGGGGCTGAGTACATTATCTGTAGATTTTTGTTCTGGAAGTGAACTACTCCTTTAATCAAAAGTAGATTGTATAATTAAAAAAAATCGGAGAAAAAACAGAGTGGTCTAAATTTAGCTTTGAAACTATACAACATAAAATATCTGAACAAAAACAGCAGACGGACTGAACGAGAGTGCAGATTCTCTCTCTGCCAGCAGGTGGTGCTTACGAAACAGCAGCGTTACAGCATTTCCTTGATTACCACTGTAAACAAAACAGCGCTGTGCTTATAAACATTGCTTTAATATGCATTATATGGAAGATCAAATGTATCACGTATCGTTAAGATCTCAACCGACTTTTCAACCGGCTTGGAGTGCATCGTTACATCCCTACCATTACATACTAGCTGCTAAACTATCGGCTAAATGGTCCTCCAGTAACCCACCACCACACCGCCATGCACATCACACAGGAACGGAGCACAAAGCTTTTGCCCTTGCCCACCTAAGAAACGCCCTCCCGCGGAAGGGCCGCACTTCGAGGGCTCACACACAAAGAGCATGGCTAAGCAAGTATCTGTTACTACCTCTCTTTAGGAAAGAAGTCGCTCGCTCCACAATGCCTGATGAGGGAACATGAATGAGAGCAGGAGTGAGGGCGAAGGTGGAAGAGTTGGGAATGAAAAGCATCCACAGTAAAGGGTGCGAGCTGCACATTTTGTAGCTCAAATGAAACATTTCTGAAGTGCATGGTCAGCAGAGGGCACACTAACCACACTCAATGTCAACTAATACTCTCAAATCCAACTATGCATGGCACTACCTCAAAAACATCAGTTCCTTACCTGATTTCTTTTTTCCACTGGGTTCCCTGTAAATGAAGATATGCAAGTTAGATATTCATGTTCATAGTAAAGTTAAATATATCAATTTCCATTCAAAAGTTTGGGATCAGTAAGACTTGTAATGTTTTTCAAAAAAAGTATCTTCTGCTCATCAAGGCTGCATGTATTTGATCAAAAATGCAGAAGAAAACAGTAATATTGCGGAATGTTTTTACAATATAAAATAATGGTTTCTATTTTAATATACTTTAAAATATAATTTATTGCTGTGATGCAAAGCTGAATTTTCATCAGCCATTACTCCAGTCTTAAGTGTCACATAATCCTTCAGAAATCATTCTGAAATGCTGATTTATTATTAGAATTATTGATGTTGGCAACAGTTGTGCTGGCAAATATTTTAAAATTGTCAAAATATAAATCTTTTATTAAAAAAAAAAAGTTTTTGTTATCACTTTTTGTTTTTAACACATCCTTGCTGAATAAATGTATTAAGTTGTTTCAAAAAAAGAAATAAAAATGCACTGACCCCAAACTTTTAAATGGTAGTCTTGGTAAATGGTAAAAATCTGACTGATCCCAGAATTTTGAACAGCAGTGTATATATATGTATTAATGTAAAATCAGTTTTAAAAACACAGTATACTACTATTATGCATGCTGTTAATTTTATCATTGACATACTATTATAATCTTTGTTATTAATATTTTTCTTTAAATTATAATTTTTTGCTTGTATGTCTATATAGTTTTCATTTTTAGTTATTTTAGTCTTTCAAAGGACGAGTTCATTAACTAAAATAAAATATATAAAAAAAAACATTGAACTTATTTCAATTTCAACTTATTTTTTTAGTTCATGTTTATTTTATTTTAGCCAAAGGTGCTATTATAATATTGCATTTAATAATAATAACAATAATAATAATATTGCAATTTGTGCATATTATTACTATTATTTTAATCACACAGTATGAATATGTGTTTGTTCATGACATAACTATTTACTTATTTGTTTTATTATTTTTTTTATTTTTTCAAAAATCCAAATTGTTGATTTAGTGAGCTGTAAAGGCTAGTGGCTATTTATTTATTGATTAAAGCAACACCAAGTAACTTTTCCCTCTACAGGTTAGAAGGGGAATTGTCCATTACCGCTGTCGTAAATAATTGAACCCTACCGTCGCGTCACATGCGTGTTATTTGTTTGGAGGCTATCCAGGACCGGCTTTGGAAATAACGATGTCCAGTGACAAGGTAGAGTATGTTGCATGACTTTATGAAAGTATGAAAACGAAATAAAACATAATAATGACATAGTTTGCTATTTTTTTTTTCCGTAAAGCAAGCCGCATTTGTAGTCTCATTTGAACTACAAAACCACGACCCGACGACCCAAACTTACATAGTGCTGTTCTGGCCGATAGAGGGTCGCAAAACGAATACGAAAGTGCCGTTTCACCCTGTTATGAGTTGATGAACCACTGACACGAGTTCGGAAACATTATTTTAAGGTAAAAAAAAAACTCCTTAGTGCTGCTTTAGTTGATTTATTAGTCAACCCCTTAAAATAAATTAAGGTTGATTCAGTTTTGTGTCACTTTGACTGATTTTGCATATATGTGTGTGTATTGCATACTCTTTTGGTGGGTTCAGGTCTTCGGGACGCGTCTCAAAGAACACACGAACCTCCTCGCATTGGGAAATATAGACTGGCAGCTGAATCAGGGCCTGAGGAGAAAATATACACAGTTACTCACTAATGTGACACATTCAGAAGTGTAAGTTGCCAACAAGTCATCAATCCACATGCAAATTCTGAAACCTTTATGAATTATAATCAGTTTCTTTGACATTCATCTAAAAAACATACTTTTACTGCCTAAATGCATTATTTTTAAGACAGCATGCACTACTCTTATAAAAACAGAGACGCATTTGCACCAACACCATTCATTTCCAGGATTTGTTTCTCATTTCTTTTAACGCAGAACATCCTTAAAAGCATAATGACTGTGAATCTCAATGCTGTGCTTTCATATCAAGGCATGGCATGAGGGCAGATGGGCTAGACATCGATGGCAAGCTGTTTCAACTGCGCGTCCAGCTCGCAACGACCCACGTGAGCTTTCAGCTCTGGCTTCAAATGCAGCCCCTAAAACAGCTCCATGTGCCTCCTGGCTGACAGAAGATGCTTTTTTCTGTTGTATATTTTGGCAGAGGAGCCTTAATTTAATAAAGCTGAGTGCTGCTTCAGTGTCCTTCAGACGGACGTCTCTTCTGTCCACGTGCTTGAGTTATGACGGCTGACCTGACTGGAATTTTAAAATCCACGCATCTGCTCAAGGTGCCCTTTTAAACTCGGCGTCGCAGAGCCTGGGCCAATTTTTCACAATTGCTTCTGACTCGCCAATTACTCTTGCAATTGCACGTTTGCCCACTGCTCAATTTTCTTAATGAAAAGGGTGTTTTGAATGGCAAAAACATGCTTGTTTTATTAAGATACCAGACGGTGGGAGGCTGGTTGGAAGCTGATGACTGGTCTGTCTCTCAGCATTGGTCTGCATGAAGACTTACTGATATAAATAGTGTATTTTAGCTTTATTTGGAGTGCTACTTGTGCACAATGCACATTTCTTAATATTAAAGCTAAAACATCTTTTAATGTCACTACCGATGGGGATTGTATGATATTTAAATAAAATCGGTCTTTGAATGCAAAATATTTAAAGAGTGCCTGAAGTATACTTGAAATAGTTCCACTATAGCAATCAAATATGCTTAAAGGGATGGTTCGGAGTAGAATTGACTTCATTGCTATGCACTCCGAAGCCCATGTAAATACACCATCCGAAGTTTTTTTTCCCTTAGTCAAACATTTATGGAGATATTAGAGTTTTTCGAATTGCTTGTTGCAGGAGTGAATGGTACATGTGATGTATCTCGTAAATTGCACCACTAAACGTGCAAGTAATCTTACCAAACTTGTACAGTAGTGTAAATAGGTTATGTACTCACAAAATGCTGCATCAGAACATTTGTAAGTCCACCATGAGTGTTTTAAAAACACGTTTTAGCCGATCCCTACTAGTCTCAAAAACTACAAATGGCGACACGTCGACGTCACTTCCCTGGTTTGAAAAAAGCACGTAAAAGTCCTCCTACAAGTTGACATGCACACAGATGTAGTAGGAGGACTTTTACGTGCTTTTTTCAAACCAGGGAAGTGACGTCGACTTGTAGTTTCTGAGACTAGTAGTTCTCGGGTAAAACGTGTTTTTAAAACACTCATGGTGGACTTACAAATGTTCCGATGCAGCGTTTTGTGAGTACATAACCTATTTACACTACTGTACAAGTTTGGTAAGATTACTTGCACGTTTAGTGGTGCAATTTACGAGATACATCACATGTACCATTCACTCCTGCAACAAGCAATTCGAAAAACTCTAATATCTCCATAAATGTTCGACTAAGGTAAAAAAAACTTCGGATGGGGTATTTAGATGGGCTTCGGAGTGCATAGCAATGAAGTCAATTCTACTCCGAACCATCCCTTTAAGTATATACTTCGACACAATTAAAGAAAAAAACTAGTTTGTTTACTTTAAATATACCAGTTTACCAGTACATAATATGTAAATTTATTTGTAGTATACTTAACATGTAATAAATGTATTTTAAATACATTTTTTGTATATTTATTTTTCACTAGGACATATTCTTATTCAAATATAGCATCTACTCTATGTAAGCCCATTTCCACCATGCAATAATAAAAACTGTTTTTCCCCCCTCACATTTCCAAGTTTATAACTTGCAATACTGACTTTGTAACATGCGTTTGTAAGAAAAGTCAACTGTAAGATGTAATTTGCGAGAAACTAGTCAAAATTGTCAGATAAAATCATAATTAACACTTATTTGTCCCTTCAGTTTAGAAGACATTAATAGACTTATATTTTATGGTTAGAAAGAGTACACAAATAAAAACAGTATTGTAAGCAACTGATCAAAACAAGCTGCTAGAATCAGTTATTTGGCTTGCAAATAAAACTGACTGCCTAAAAAAACTGTTTCATAACTGAGTCATAAATCAGACTGCACTGGTTGAATTATAGTTTACATATACATTTATGTTTTTGCTGTCATTCTGTATATTTAGTAAAAAAAAAATGACAGCTGACCTGACTAGAATTTTAAAATTTACACACTCAGATGCATCTGCTAAACTCAGAGCCTGGACCAATTTTTTTACAATTGCATTTGACTCACCAATGACTCTTGCACGTTTACCCACTGCTCAATTTTCTTAATGAAAAGGGTGTTTTGAATGGCAAAAACATGCTTGTTTTATTAAGATGTGAGATGGTGGGAGGTTGTGTTGGAAGCTGATGAGGACTGGTTTGTCTCTCAGCATTGGATATGGATCTTATTCATGTCTGTTTCCATGGATATCACGGATGTCCACAGATTGATGCCTCCCCAGGGTCCAGTACCTGACCTCTCCGCTCATTGGCATTCCCTGAAGACACTGGCTGTATGGAGGCCAATTATAGTAAATGCACTCTATTGGGTGGTGCATTACCTTGATTGTTTTATGTGTGTGTGCACATGGAGAGAGAGAAAGAGATGAAGGTTCATGTGTATCACCACAGACAAGCTTGTACAATGTTCATAAAGGAGCAGGTTATTGCTCACTAAATACTGCAGTATATCCACCTTATTTTTCAATGTGGAAGTAAGCTGTTTTCTGTTAATGTGTTTAGACTTTCGGTTGATTATCCACTATAGGGAAATAACAAGAATAATATCAAAGTGCGGCAAACACTAATTGTTTGCACTACAAACCACTGTGTTACGATAATACATTAAAATAATATGGTAAGACTTTTCATTGATTTACATCTTACTTTTGGCCATATAATATCAGAATCTGCACCAAATTGCATTTATTTTTGCTTAGTTTGGTCTTCTGTTTCTTCCTCCTGGAGTATGAGCTCCATATTTTTCTATATTATACTTTGTAAGCCATTCAAGCCTGATTTATTAAATATGATTCTTAAAAAATATTCTTTTTCATAAATTCCTTCATACGTCAGGCTTTACATTGTTAAATGGCTATTTTAATGCACCAACCAAAAAAAAAAAAAAAAAAATAGCAAATCATTTGGGCACTTTGTGAGCCATTCAAGTCTGATTTATTAAATATGATTCTTTAAAAAAAAAAAAAAAGATTTTCATTAGATTTCATTACATTTTCATAAATTCCTTCATATATCAGGCTTTACATTGTTATTTTTTTTTAATGCACAACCAAATAAATAAATAGCAAATTATTTAGGTAGTCTGATAAAACAAAAAATAAAAATAAAAAAATAAAAAGGCATGTGTACAGTCTGAAAGTCAAGTTCAGCACTTTGTATTTGTGGGATACATAAATGTATTTTTATTTTAAGAATGTATTTTTTGTATATGTGTATAGTGTTGTCAAAAGTCCCGGTACTTCGGTACCAAGTCGGTACTAAAAAAAATTAAATGTTACGGTTCCAGGTTTTCTTTAGTACCGGTGGTACCGACTATCCGGTCGACCCGGTTCTTGACGCGCTATCTAAAAGGTGCGCACTGCGCAGTTGCGCTCTCCTCGGCGCTGCTGCTGATGCGGTCGCTCTGAATCCACTTGTTGACAAGGAAGAGTCAGGCATGCTACAAACATTTTCGATTCTCGGCTGAAGGCGAACATCATAGATCGTCTAGGTTCTCTCAAAAGAAGGAAACGCATCAAACTGAACAAAACACAGTGAAGACCGACTGCAGGATCAAATGAAAGAGTTCAAGTAAGGTATGTTTCAATTTAATTTGATATTTCGAGCTTCTGTTAAGAACATTATTGCATATTTTAATTTGAATGTCGAATTGTAATTGTGGTAAATCGTTAGCATAAGCGGCTAACGCTAATATGCTGGGCTTTGGGACGATTTTGGGCTATTTAACGCTCCCATAATTTTTATTAGGATAAAAGAAAAAAGAAATACATGATATATGTACTACTTGTACACACAAAAGGCCTGTTTATCCAAAATATGTGTGTTAAAGAATGTACAAATGCATCGTTAACAACGTCTGTCTTAATATTATGCTTAATATCAGTCTGTCAGAAAACGTTCTTATTCTTGGCTGGATAACTCTAGCAGGTTCATAAAGCTTTTTATTATTAAATATGAACGCAGTTTGGATTAAATAAAAGTACAGTCAAATAAAACACGTTTGATCTCCAGTTTAGTTTTGTCATACTTTACAATAAGATCAAATTCATGCATTATCTAACAAACTTAAGTGAACAATATATTTTTACAACATTAATTCAAAATGTTATTCAATACAAACACATGATCATTCATGTTTGTTCATGTTTAACAGTTTAACATGATTTTATGGATTAGTAAATGTTGAAATGAGCCTAACCTTAAGAAGAATAATTGCCATATAACTACTGTTTTTTTTTTGTAAGGTCATGTTGTCTAACAAATGAAATCGTTTTGTAAAGAGTTTTCAATACTGCATTTTCTATCTGTGATAGACAGCTAACTTAATATATGTAATCTTATCTAAATTTATTATAAAAGCTGAGGTTTGTTATTTACTGAAAATTAATATTTTTGCTGGTGTCAATGATCTAATGTTGCATCTGGTCAGACTTAGCCCACTGCTTTACTTAAATGTATTATATTTTCTTTTTACAGCTGCAGATTGAGGAAGACCATGAAACACCCCAGCAAACTCTAAACAAGACAACAGTTACAGATGTTTTTATAAGCAGCAGAAACAAACTTTTGGATGAAGCTTGTGTACAATTTTTGAATGCCTGTAATTTATTTAGTTGTTATTTAATAATTAAAATGTTTACAATCCTTGAAATACTTTTATTACTTGGAAAAACCTGAAACTAAATTTAGATAAGTATAATGAATGACATTGGTTTTTGCACATTTTATTTTTCTTTAACTTTATTAATAAAAAAATTGTGTTGTTCAATTAATTTAATTGTGTTTTACTTTGGTACCGAAATTGGTACCGAGAACCGTGGATTTTCACTGGTATTGGTACCGAATACTGAAATTTTGGTACCGTGACAACACTATATGTGTATTTTTTAATGTGTTCACCATTCATTTAAAATAAACAAATAAAGGCCCGGTTTCATAGACAGGGCTCAGATGAAGCCAAGATTAGGTCATAGTTCAAATAAGACATTTAAGTAACTTTTATAAACGTACCTTAGAAGAAGAAAAAAAGTGCATTTTGAGAGAAAACAAAGGCACTGATGTATTTTTAGATCAGTCAGTGCAAGTTTCTTTCAGTTGAAACAGCTCAGGCTTACATTTTAGTCTAGGACTAGGCTTAAGCCATGACTGAAACCGGAGGAAACATTTTAAAAAATTAAATTAAATAAAAGATCAACAATATGCCTGATTTTCAAGCCAAAATAACCTCTGGAGTACTACTGGTTTCCATTTACCTGACAAAACAAATATCTTAACAGCCTTTCTGACCTTTCACCTTAATATAGATCCAGCATTTAAAGTAAACAGGTCAGCTGAACACTGACACTTATTAATTCACTGCTGTTGAATTCCACTTGACTGCTGTGTGTAACTTGACTATAGCGGTGGATCACATGACCTCCACTGTCTGCATGACATCACCAGTTATCCGCCCTAAATCACCAATGGCTTTAGTTTCATGACAGACTCAATCCCCCTGCAGAGTCTGATCTTCTTTGGACCTCAAGGGTTAGTTTGTGTGAATGACACACTGAATATTATAGTGTGTCTCCCTGTTATAGTGCTTTTTTTATTTTGAAAAGCAAAAATATCCATTTTACTATACAGCATTTTGATATTATTTGACTATTTAGCTTAATAATCGGTTAACATCTGGACTAAAAACATTACGAAAAATAAGTTTATTCAAGTGTGCTATTAGTATACTTCTTTTAAACTAAAATAGGAAAGTATACTTTCAGACTACTTTTTATGTACTTCTCAGAAATATACATTAAATGACATTTAAGTATACTTGACTTATACTCTCAAAAAGTGTAACTATATTTGAGCTCTACTTGTGCTCTGAGAATCCGTGTTTTCATTGTTATACACTAGGGGTGCTGTTACACATCTTCTGAACAGAATTACCAAAACACAAGTGAAGAAGAAACCGAAACAACAGATGCTTCCACATGTAATCTAACACAATCGTCAGACATAAAACAGCATCAAAACCATAGATATGGAAAACTGTGTAACGTTATGGAATAAAATGTCCACCCATGAAGAGTTAATAATGACTGTCAAGCTTTGGAGTGTTGATCAACTTCACCTACGTTTTAATTTTCATCAATAGTCTTTTTTTTTAGTTTTTGTTTAAAATGTTGTTTATTTATTTTTTATTTATAAAACTTACCCACATTCAAGTGTTTATAAAAAAAGAATGCATGAAGCTAGAATAAAATGTTTTTGTTTACAAGCAGATCCCCTGTTCTATCTTTTGATGTTTTGTTTGTTCCGATATTCATATAACAAAACATATACAAATTAATACCTAAATAGGGACATAGTGGTATACTTAAAGTATGATAAAGTTTACTACTAGCAGTATAAAACTACTAAACTACTAGTGTACTTAGACTATACACTAAAGTGTACTAAAAATGCATAAAAATATTAATTAGTGAACCCAATCCATATACCTGTAAGTTCACTTTCAATATACTTGTAGTACAAACTGAAAACATAGATGTAAACTAGTAAAGTTTACTGCTATTATCCTTAAAGCATACTTAAACGTATACTTTTCTATATTAGGAAGTGGGCCAATTTAGTCCCAAGGAGTATTGAAATAGTACACTTAATAGTATACTACTAGTACACTGATATTTGTATACTCACTACATAAAGTACTTAAAAATGTACTTGAATTATTCAAATACAGAATCTACTCTATGGAAGGAAATTCTGCTTTTTTTTTTCTCACAATTCTGACTTTATTTCTCGGAACTGAATTTATAACTTGCATTACTGACTTTGTAGCATGCAATTGTGAAATTATAACATGCATTTCTGAGAAAAGACAATTGTAAGATGTAAACTCACAATTGCGAGAAACAAGTCAGAATTGTGAGATAAAGTCGTAATTAACAAGTCAATAACACCCATTTGTTCCTTCAGTTTAGAAGACATTTAGAACACATTAATAGACTTGAATTTTAAGGTTACAAATAGTACAAAAATGAAAGCAATCCTGTAAGCAACTGATCAAAACAAGCCGCTAGAATCAGCTATTTGGGGTCCAAACTAAATTTACTGTCTCATTAAAGTCATTCATAAATATGACTGCATTGGTTGAACTATATGCTTCTATCGTTCCCATATATATTTATGTTTTTGCTTTCATTCTGTATATTTATTAGCACTAAATAGGAAATACTGTGAAACAATGAAATATTGATGTTATTGAAAACGGCCGTCCTCAAGGATGTGTTTGTGCATCCAGTGTAGGCATCATTTCTTCTATCTAGGGAACATGCGACAGCACTGATTCATCAGCTGATGAGGACATCGCTTGTTTACTGTAGGCGTCTGGGAAGTGAGGGGTGCTTTGAATTACTGGAACTGAATTATGACTTTTAAATGTTGCTTCTGGAGAACGTCACAGTCAAAAGAGGTGAAATGCTCCTTCAACGAGTCTCAGATCATGACCGCTCACATGCGCACCCTCAAAAAAAAAGAACACTTGAAGCAACATTTTAAAAAGCAGTTTCCTGTAGAAACAGCCCTTTAAAAAGTCAACAAAAAGCCATGATGTGCTGACGAAGGCTAACTCAGCGCAGCTCCAAACCCCTGCCCTAAAGCAGACATTACGCTGCCAAATGCGGATTCCTGGCTTTTTTTCCCCTCTTTAACCCTTCCACCAAAAACCCAACAGTTACTTAAGACGGAAGAGTCTTTATGTTAAGGCAATTCAATTCAGAGCACAGACCACCTTAGAAAATCGTCTTAAAGCAGTCGAATTAATACTCAATCTCTCTGAAGTTAAGCAGGAACCAGAAGTAAGTTAACACTCTAAAAAAAACTCTATGAAGTTCTTAAAAGGTGAGTTTGCCGAAAGACGTACATTACAGTTCAAAGTCTGGAATCACGATTTTTAGAATTTTTAGATATTTCATTCAATACATCAAAAAATTACAGTAAGAACTTGTGTTACAAAATATTTATATTTCAAAAAATAAATTTATTGAGCAGCACAAACATTTTCTTTTAACTTTGATAATAATGAGTATTAATATTAACGTTTCTTGAGCAGATCAGCATACTTGAACGATTTCTGATGGATCATGTGACACTGAAGACTGGACACCTTTGATCATTTGATCACATCAGTCAATTACATTTTAATGTTAATTATTACTCAGTTAATTGATTCCATTGATAATTGCAAACATTTTTTATAGTACAAGTTTTCTAAAATGTTAGGTTGAAATATGCAAATTAGGCATTATTTAATGAAGGATGCATTAATTTGCATAGAATTCTAGTGCAAAAATCTAAACAAGTCAAATGTTTTTACAGGGAGGATTTTGGGTATCTCATTTTGTCACTCCATAGTTCAGAAAAAAAACTTAGAACAGACAGAAAACAATGCATTTTTTTTTTTACCATTTTTGGGGGAGTAAAATGTTGTATAAAATCAAGGAAATTCTATACGAACAAATCCCTCTGTAAAAACCTTCAGGATATAGACAGGAATAAAAATGTAAAGTTTGGTGTGTGTAAGTGCTACTGAAGTGGAGATTTATGACTCAGGGTAGGAGAAAAAACTCATTTTGAGAAAACGGCCTTTAAAAATATGTATTGTAATTGAAATCTATTGACACAAAAAGATAAAGTGCTATAAAAGAAACACTTAACAGTGTCTTTGGGATGTTTTCTTTCCACTAGTCTGAAAAAACACTTTATGAAACACCAAAAAGCCCCAAATCTCAAACTTGACAGGTGCATGAAAAAACTGTTTGCCTGCAGTGTCTACCCTTAAATAATTTTAACTGTATCAAAGCATAAAATACAACATGCTTGTAGATATTTACGAAAAACAAATAAAAAAAGTTTACATACTTGGTTCTCTGAAAAACAATGCTAGAGCCAATTATTCTGCTTTAAAATGTGTGCCAGAGTATGTGTTTTTGTTTTGGTCTCTGTGACTCCGCCCACTGCTATTGCGACACCTGGGTTGCCAGTTGGTTTAAATCACTGCATATTACAGCCATAGAAGCCAGCAAACAAACTGAGTCACAGACTGCAGATTCCACACGACTTAAAAAGTCTTACAATCCATCGAAGCTCTATGAGCAGAGGCTTAGTAAACATGCATAAAACAACTCTTTGGCTAACACTGTTAGCTGTGCTTATTCCTGTTGCATCTGGCAACCCCTGTGAGCATTAAGTCTTAAATATACACTGCTGCTCAAAAGTTTGAGATCAGTAAGATTTTTAATAGTTTTTAAAGTAGTTTCTTCTGCTTATCAAGGCTGCATTTATTTGTTCAAAAATACAGGAAAAAATGTAAATTGTAAAATATTATTTCAATTTAAAATAACTCTTTTCAATGTGATTTTTTTTAAAATGTAATTTATTCCTGTGATCAAAGTTGAATTTTCAGCATCATCACTCAAGTCTTCAGTGTCACATGATCCTTCAGAAATCATTCTAATATTCTGATTTATTATCAATGTTGAAAACCGTTTGGCTGCTTAATATTTTTTTAGAACCTGTGATTCTTTTTATAGGATTCTTTGATCAATAAAAAGTTAAAAACACAGCATTTGTTTAAAATAAAAAGGTTTTCTAACAATATAAACTACTGTTTAAAAGTTTGTGGTGAGCACATTTTTATTCTTTCATTTTTTGAAAGAAATTAATATTTTTATTCACAAAGGATTTGTTAAATTAATAAAAAGTAATAAAATCAATTTACATTTTTAAAAAAAGATTAATATTTTAAATAAATGCTGTTCTTTTTAACTTTTTATTCATCAAAGAATCCTGAAAAAAATTTGAACAGTAGTGTATATTGTTAGAAAACCTTTTTATTTTAAACAAATGCTGTCTAATAAATTCAGAATATTAGAATGATTTCTGAAGGATCATGTGACACTTAAAACTCAAGATAACAGCTGATAAAAAATTCAGCTTTGCATCACAGGAATAAATTATATTTTAAAGTATATTAAAATAAAAAAACATTATTTCAGATTGTAAAAACATTTTGCAATATTACTGTTTTTTTCTACATTTTTGATCAAATAAATGCAGCCTTGATGAGCAGAAGAGACTTCTTCAAAAAACATTACAAGTCTTACTGATCCCAAACGTTTGAGCAGCAGTGTGTATTAAAATAGGAAATACTTATTTAAAACTGTAACAATGTTTCATAATGTTGCTGGCAGTCTCTCAAATATAATCTCCACTTTCACATATTCAAAGTTTAGTTACAAAATGAGAAATTATGCTGGACTAAAATCTTAAACTTAAAACTTCACTAAAAATTGTGTGTGATGATAATGATATTTTTAAGTTAGTCAAATAACTTGATTTTTTACTCTACATCATTATAGATGGGATTTTTCAAATTTTACCATTTTCACTTGGTTATATATACACACTACTGCCCAAAAGTTTGGGATCAGTAAGACTTGTAATGTTTTTTAAAGAAGTCTCTTCAAGGCTGCATTTATTTAAATAAAAATACAGAAAAAAACTGTAATATTGCAAAATGTTATTACAATATAAAATAATGGTTTCTATTTCAATACACTTTAAAATATAATTTATTCCTGTGATGCAAAGCTGAATTTTCATCAGCTGTTACTCCAGTCTTAAGTGTCACATGATCCTTCAGAAATCGTTCTAATACGCTGATTTATTACTAGAATGATCAATGTTGGAAACAGTATATTTATTGGAGCCTGTGATTTTTTTCCAGGATTCTTTGATAAATAAAGTTTAAAAAGAACAGCATTTATTCAAAATATAAATATTTTCTAACAATGTAAATCCATGCCACCACTTTTTATAAATTTAACACATTTTTACAACAAATTTAACAATTTATTTAAAAAAAATAAATAATAAAAATTAGCTGAGCCCAAACTTTTGAACAATAGTGTACATTGTTAGAAATCCTTCCTATTTTGAATAAATGCTGTTCTTTTTAACCTTCTATAATATATCTATTGATAGTAAATCAGCATATTAGAATGATTTCTGAAGGATCATGTGACACTGAAGACTGGAGTAATGATTAGGGTTGTGCCGATAGACGATAGTATCGTGTATCGACGATAGTCAGAGATATCGCCTGTTGCTGATGCCTTTGACGATAGTTAGACGATTATTATTTTTATCCGTCAACAAAGAAACTTAACTTTAGCAATGCAGCACAGAGAGTCTGTTCTAGGATGCTTCAGAAACTTGCCGCGGTATAAACACACGCATAGAGAGGCCACAGCGCCTTAACGCACCTCGTGCAGTGAAAATGGGAGATTTTCATCATACGGTGGTAGATTCTAAAGAGAGTGGTATATTATATTAGCATTGCAGTCATTAGGATAACAGAGGTAGTAAAACCTGGTTCAGGCTGAATTAATTACGATTAATCATAATCAGTCTGTATATAGTAAACAAACATTCATCTCAGTAACGTCTATAGGCGTTATTTAGAATTACGATGCGATCAGATGACGCTAAACATACGCACGTGAATTACACGCGCATCTTTTCTCCGCATTCAATATGAACTGAACTACAACATCACCTGATGATAACGGTCAGACATACAGCGGTAACATACTCGCAATATGACGGGTAAAGAAAGATTCATTCATTTACATTCTGGCACGCACATTTACAACTCACTCACTGACGATAGCAGAGAATGAAACCGAAAGTAACTTGAACAACTCCGGCAGATAGCGCTCTGTACACGCACAACTTAATCATATGCTAAAAGAAAGTCTACCTTTACAAAACGAATAAGGAATTTAGTACATTGATAATTAATTAAATTAGCACGATAGTATCGTGTATCGGCGATCTCTCAGGCTGACGATAGGGCGATATGAAAATTTAGCATATCGCCCAACACTAGTAATGATGCTGAAAATTCAGCTTTCACTTTCATAAATTCAAAGTTACAAGTCGTGAGAAATTATGCTGAACTACTGAACTACATTTATGGCGATTTGTGTCCCTTTAGGTCACTGTCTACTGGAAAAGAGCAGCTTGGACATGGTGCTAAATCTCTCCTTTTGTTTCTTCACGGAAGAGAAACATAAGGGTTTGGAAGGAGGAGTAAAGGGTATTTTTATATGTGAAGTAATGGTGGTGACAGGTGAGATGGTTGTTTTTCTAACTTACCCGACAGTACTCATTTATGGGTTTCAGGCGTTTCATGGCCACGTCTCTGATGTGGCTCCTTCTGAAGAGAATCTTGCCTGTAAGGAAAACAAGAAGATCATCAGAAGCAACACTTTCCATTCCCAAATTCATCAGCACTCTTTACAGGGTTTGAAAGGCAATTTTGGGAAACTTTTGGGAATGTCCCTCCATGCTTTATAATATAATTGTATCAGATGCTGGAAGACCACAAGCATGAAACTTGCCCAAACAACGATTGTGGCTTATAAAACAATACCAAGAAATGAACACAAATGAGCCTCTTAAGTTTTATGACTCACATCCTGCTGAACTAAAACCATATACTGTGGTCCATTTTAGCTGAAAGGAGTGAAATATAAAGTGAAGCATGTGGGAAAACAGCTAGACTATCCCACCCAAAGCCCCGGGTCATGGAGCTTTTAGCAATGGCGCATTCAGAAAAATGAGGTAGGAAAAACACCTTGGTGTGTGGGATGTGTGTAAGTGTGAATGTGTCCTGTATTTACAAGACTGTATTAACAGCCACATCAAATGATCCACTGACAAGTGATCAGGCAAAACAGATGACCGTTCACACCTGGCATTTACATGTGGTTCCTTTGATCGGATTTTGAGGTGAGGGTCTTTTTAACCATGCAAAGTCATAGATGTTACACCACTAAGGAATGCAAGAACTGCAAAAGTGTTGTGCTTTATTTTTATCTAAATGAATCTCAACTGAAGCAATTATAGACAAATATTTGATGCAATAAGCATTTTAATTTGAATGAACGGCTGTTAATGCATCTGTTCAGACACTTGCATTTGCATTTCTTTCATGGAAATGGGTTTTTAATCTCTTTCCCATTACGCCGCCAATGAAACTGGCCAAATGAGCATTGCATAGCACTTTGTGTAGCTGTTACGCAATGCATGTTCTCGTGCCTTTGTGATATGCAGGACTTTTATGTTGTTTAATTGCCTGTTTCCTCTGCTGGATTTGTAGCCCTTTTGTAGTTTTATGTGTGATTGGTTAACCTTGGTTTTCTCACCAGGTGTTTCTTATTTTATATTTATATATTTATATATAATATTATAACCCTGGACCACAAAACCAGTTATAAGTACCATAGCTATATTTGTAGAAATAGCCAAAAATACATTGTATGGGTCAAAATGATACATTTTTCTTTTATACCAAAAATCATTAGGATTTTAAGATCATACATGTTCCATGAAAATATTTTGTAAATTTCCTACCATAAATATATCAAAACTTAATTTTTGATTAGTAATATGCATTACTAAGAACTTCATTTGGACACATTTAAAGACAATTTTCTCAATTTTTATTTTTATTTATTTTATTTTTTTTGCACCCTCAGATTCCAGATTTTCCAATTGTTGCATCTCGGCCAAATATTGTTCAATCCTAATAGAACGTTTATTTTAATTTAGAAAAATGTACCGGTTTTGTAGTCCAGGGTCACATATAAAGTTATTTTAGTCTAAATTAATTTAAGGTTTTTCAATTAGCCACTATGGACTAAAATCTTAAAATTAAAATTCACTAAAAATTGTGTGTGATGATAATGATATTTTTAAATTAGTCAAATAACTTGATGGAAACTTTTTTCTACATTATTATAGATGGGATTTTACACATTTTATCCTTTTTTTACTTGGTTATATACACACTGCTGCTCAAAAATTTAGGATCAGTAAGACTTGTAATGTTTTTTAAAGAAGTCTCTTCTGCTCATCAAGGCTGCATTTACTTGATCAAAAATACAGAAAAAAACTGTAATATTGCAAAATATTATTACAATATAAAATAATGGTTTCTATTTTAATATACTTCAAAATATAATTTATTCCTGTGATGCAAAGCTGAATTTTCATCAGCTGTTACTCCAGTCTTAAGTGTCACATGATCCTTCAGAAATCATTCTAATATACTGATTTATTACTAGAATGATCAATGTTGGAAACAGTATATTTTTTTGTAGCCTGTGATTTTTTTCCAGGATTCTTTGATAAATAAAGTTTAAAAAGAACAGCATTTATTCAAAATATAAATCTTTTCTAACAATGTCAATCCATGCTATCACTTTTTATTAATTTAACACATCCTTGGTGAACAAAAGTATTAATTTATTAAAAAGAAAAAAAAGAAAGAATAAACATTTACTGACCCCAAACTTTTGAACAATAGTGTATATTGTTAGAAAACCTTTCTATTTAAAATAAATGTTGTTGTTTTTTCTTTTATTGATCAAAGAATCCTGAAAAAAAGTATCGCAGGTTCCAAAAAAATACTGTTTTCAACATAGATAATAAATCAGCATTTTAGAATGATTTCTGAAGGATCATGTGACACTGAAGACTGGAGTAATGATTCTGAAAATTCAGCTTTGTATCACAGGAATAAATTATATTTTAACATATATTCACATAGAAAACAATTATTTTAAATTTAAATAATATTTCACAATATTAAATTTTTTTTCTGTATTTTTGAACAAATAAATGCAGCCTTGATGAGCAGAAGAAATGTCTTTAAAAACCATTAAAAATCGTTCTGATCCCAAACTTTTGAGTGGAAGTGTTTTTTTTTTATTTTATTTTAGGCTATACCCAACCCCAAATCATCAGTAGGACAGAGAAGTTATCCTAACTAAAGAATTATCCTTTTTCATCTTGTTAAGAGTCAGCGTCTGCTTTTAATAGACTAGTGATACAATGCAATCACATTCTTTCACGAGTGTGTTTACAGAGCTCACTAATGGATGTTGAGTGGTGTACACGATGCTCAGCTAATTACAGGGGTTTCTGCGTAGATTCTAGACAAAGTGCTGTGTCAGTAAGTCCACACACTGGTTAAACGCTTGTAAAGTGCAGGTATGTAAGACAACATTCAGGTGCTTGTAGACTGTCTGATCCACACACAAACAAACCTTCCAATCTGCTTAATTACAGCCAGGTGTTCAGTCTAAATGAATCCAAGCTGATGCCAAGCTAATTCTGTATATACAGTGCCTTGCAAAAGTATCCATACTTTTTTTTTGGTATGTTTTGTTATGTTGCAGCCTTATGTTAAACTGCTTTACATTACTTTTTTCCCCACATCAATCTACATCTCATACACCATAATGACAAAGCACAAAACAGGTTTGTAACAAGTTTGCACATTTATTAGAAATAAAAAACTGAAAAGATCCCGTTTCTGGGACACTTGAAATTTAACTCAGGAGCATTCACATTGCTTCTAGATGTTACTACACTTGGAGTGGATTTGAATGAGTCTGATTTAGAAAGGCACACACACACCTCTCAGAAAAGGTCTAACAGCTGAAAATGCATATCAGAGCAAAAAACAAGATATCTGCCTGTAGAGCTCAGTGACAGACTTGCATTTAGGCAATGATCTAGAGAGGAGTTCAGAAACAAATCTGCTGCATTGAAGGTTGACAGAAGCATTCTCCATAATGGAAGACGATTGGAACAACTAGGACTCTAGAAAATGTCTGCCAGCCCCCATCCAAGCTGACAGAGATGGAGAGGTGAAAAGGTGAGGCAAAGAATGGCAGATAATTGCCAAATGCAGATGTGCAAAGATGCTCACATCAGACCCAAAAAGACTTGAGGCTGTAAAGGTGCTTCAACTATGTTCTGAGTTAAGGGTATGAATACTTACGCAATCTACTTATTTCAGTGTTTGATTTTTAATACATTTGTCAAATTTGCAAATCTGGTTTTTGCTTTGTCATTATTATGGTGTAAGGAGTGTAAATTGATGTGGGGAAAAACTAATTTAAAGCAGTTTAACATAATGCTGCAACAAAACAAAATGTGAAAAAAATGATATACTTTTGCAAGGCACTATAAATGCCAGCTGCACAGTATGTGACTTAAAATCTTTGGTTCTGCTGCATTGCTGAATTTCTGTTGACTATGAATTGACTTTAATGTGTGTATCGAAAGGGGCATTCTGGATTGATGTTTACCTGGTAAAAAGGGGATGATTCTGCGTTTTGGATCCTTCTGTCCACCTTCCACAGGGAATTTATCCAGAAGCTCCATCTGGAGAACAATGATATAGAAAAGTTAAACATCAGTAACATTTCTGAGTCAAACTAGATAGAAAACGAATGTAGGACAGGACTTGAATTAATAAATCAGGAATTGACTGGAAAAGCAAAACCAAATTAGATTTTGCAGTAAAGCACCAGCAGTTGCTGATTATAATGCATTCAACAAATGCTGGTTCCTGATCTGCATGCGTGGCCTGCTCTACATAGACATCCTGACATAGTGGAACATTTTTATACTCTACACCTCCCTCATTTATACTCCAGTCCTGGATGCCCCGCAACACTCACTCGCAGCTATATGTTATTTTTCTCTTCCTGGCACCAATTAACATTTTCCTCCCATCTGTAGAGTTTTGGTTACAGGGCTTATTTCAGTCCAAAAGCAGCTGTGGACCAATGAAATCACACCTGTGCCTTTCTAAAGCGTAGCGTTGAAGTAGATCATATGTGCTTTTTTTTTACGCATTCATTGTCTAATGACTATAGCAGAGCTGAGTGACGTTTTCCAGCACAGCAGTTCTATAGTCTTAAAGGCCCATAACACAATACTAACATAGAGCTAACTAATGAAAGAATAGCTGTCATTTTCAACTCAAGCTCACTGTGGTCACATTTCTGCAAAACACCTATAAAAAGTTATTCTGTAATTCAAACAGATGAACTTGAATCTGGCAACATTTTATTATGTTGGTTTTTGGTGCTGAAAGGTTAATGTTGACAAAAGCAATTGTGAGATAAATATACTTCTACTAAAGCAACTTCAGCTTGCTTTTGCAAGTCTTTGATCGCTCTACAATAGGAGTGCAATGCTGTACCGGGTGCGCTACAGAGCATGTTTACTATTTCAGAAAAGCCATACATGTGGAGCTAATAGAGTTGTCACGATACAAAATTTTTGATTTTGAAATGATCCCTGACAAAAAAAAAAATCTCGATACTACTTCTGGCTGCTCGATTATGGCAAAAATCATACTCACGATTATTTTGGTCAATACTGTACGATTATTAAACATGATTATGAGTGGGTCCCGAACTTTATATGATTGATTAATTTAAAGATAATTGTTAATTGAATTGAATGTAATTAACTGAATGTGCTTTGTTTCCTATAAAAACTACAAAGGTCAAGAGCAGAGAGTGATTTTGTCTTTTGTTGTTTGATAAACATTAAGCTCAGAGACGGCAGAAGGAATATTACTTGTGGACGCTTTAAGAGCTGCACGGATCCAATATACTGTTACACACGGATTTTCACTCTCAACTGTTTATGATCATTTGAGACATAACTGACTAAGGTTAAGACGAATAATCACCAAACGCCACATTTTGACATATATTTGCATGTATTTGACCACATCTTAGGCTTAACGTTCACTTTACTTCTCCGTGTTCTGTTCCGTCTTTGAACACGTCACGTTTTATGCAAGTTTTATACAACAAAAGCAATTGTGAGGTAAATATACGCATGCTAAAGCCACTTTAGCTTGCTTCTGCAACTCTTTATTTGCTCTACAATAGAAGTGCAATGCTGTACCGGGTGCGCTACAGAGCATGTTTACTTTATCAGAAAAGCCATACATGTGGAGCTGATTATATGATGCAAATAGTGTCACAATACCAAAATTTGGACTTTAATATGATCCCTGACTAAATTATCTTGATGCTAGTACTGGCTGCTAAATTATGGCACGATTATTTTGGTCAATATTTTAATCACAATTATTTAACACGATTATGAGTGAGTCCGGAACTTTATATGATTGATTAATTTAAAGATAGCGATACAATAAAAAAAGATACAAATGAAACTCATTTTAATGTATTTAATTGAATGTAAAATAAAACAGCATAGTCTTCACTGTAAGAATTAAACATGCTTTGTTTCTTATAAAAACCACAAAAGTCCCTCAGTCAAGAGCAGTGAGTGATTGTGTCTTTGTCTTTTGTTGTTTGATGAACATTAAGCTCAGAGACGGCAGAAGGAATATTACTTGTGGACGCTTTAAGAGCTGCACGGATCCAATATACTGTTACACACAGATTTCATTGTCAACTGTTTATGTTCATTTGAGACATAACTGATGAAGGTTTACATGAATATTCGCCAAACGCCACATTTTGACATATATTTGCATGTATTTGACAGTTTAGGTACACATCTTATGCTAAACGTTCACTTTACTTGTCCGTGTTCTGTTCCATTTCTGAACGCATAGCATTGCACAGAACAGCACACATTCTCTTTCATGCTTTTAAAAACACGACATCAAATAACAATTAATAAATCAAGCATGTCCCATTCTATGCAAGTCACATTACATGATTTTACTGATTTGCATGTGAAATTGGGCTTTTATAGGAGCGAAAGCGCACAAAGGGGGCAGAATCGGGAGCAATAATCATTTTATCACGATTAGTGTATTTTCATAATCGTTTGAAGCCGAAATCTAAACTGAATTTCGATTAATAGCACAGCCCTATAATAATGTTAACAAAAGCACTGAGGTAAATATACTTTTGTTGAAGCAACTTCAGCTTGCTTCTGCAAGTCTTTGATCGCTCTACAATACAAGTGCAATGCTGTACGGGGTGCGCTACAGAGCATGTTTACTATTTCAGAAAAGCCATACATGCAGAAGGAATATTACTTGTGGATGCTTTAAGAGCTGCACAGATCCAATATACTGTTACACACGGAATTTCATTCTCAACTGTTTACGTTCATTTCAGACATATCTGACGAAGGTTTAGACGAATAATCACCAAACTGCGCATTTTGACATATATTTGCATGCATTTGGCCATTTAAGTATGCCTCTTAAGTTAAACAATACCAAAATTTTGACTTTGATACGATACTTGACTAAAATATCTCGATACTACTACTGAACTGATACTACGATAAAAACATAGAATGGGAAAAGTAACTGAATAATAGACAATCCAAATTGTGGTTGATTATTTTATGTATTAAAAAAGCATTTAATCCTGCTTAATAATAATTAATAATAATAATAAATACACAGGACCATGGTGAGCAACTACCAAGCCTACAGGTGTGTTGAGATCTTTGCAACTTTGGTGATTTAGCTAAAAGGATTAAGCCAAATGTTATTTCATGATATAGTAATTTTATTTCACAATAACAATTTCTATCATCATATAGTCACTTTTGATATTTTATCTTTGTTATTAATAAGAACATAGATGCAAGTAACAAACTAAAGGACAAATACAATAAAACAAAAGGCACAAATGAAATAAATAGGCCCTTTTATTTCTTCCCAAATTCATTTTTTTCGTTTTAATTTTCCTAGACTCTATTTTAATGCTTACATTAAAAAATATTAATCAAAAAGTATGTCTTATAAGTCATGAAACTTTACACAATTTAACAGCATTTTTTTAAGTTTAACAAGTATTATTCTTAAGGCCCTATGAAATACAATATATTATTTTTCTCAAATTTAGTTTTATTTTGATAAAATTCTGTAAATCTCTTTTCCATTAATTTTCTTAATACTTTCATTAAATTTTAATAATCAAAGACATGTCTAATTAATTTATAAAGATTAATTAGATGTTATAATAAATTCATTTTTTTATATTATTATTATTATTATTATTATTATTTTTATTTATTTTTTTTTTTTTACACAGAAATACTGTGTATTGTGTGTATTTACAATTTTTTTGTAAAAAAAATTTTCTGGTAAATATTCCTCAAACATTGTTTCATATAGCACTATCATTACATTAAGTAATATTTCTGTCAAGTTAAACCAAACTTTTATTTTGACGGCTTGCTGTGAAGACCGTTTCTTAATTAAAGTTTTTCTCAAAAGGAACAAAAGTCGTTAGCATTTTACTACCTCTAGTATTTATTTAATTCATTTCTAGTATTCATATTCTAGTAATCATTTTCAAAAATGTAGGTTTTTCTAATGAGTCTAGGTTGGACATTTTAGCTCATATAATAATATTGTGTAATTTTTGCTCATAAAAATAATGTTGACTTAATGAGTCGTAAAAGGCTGAGGGGAACTGTTTGATGTAATGTGTCCGATCTAGATGTGCAATTAAATAAACGACATCTGTCTAATGGAACAAATTAAAGCAACGGCTGTAATGAAAAGCCTTAACATACACTTTTACCGTAAACACCAAAGGAATGCACACATTTAAACGTCAAACCTTAATGGTGCCTTAGTTCTCACTCATGTCTGTTTCGAGACTAATGATGAAGCAAACAGATACGTCTTTCTGTCAGACAAAGCTTTTACTGTTGTCGGCTCATTTATTAAGCTGAAGAACAATGTCTTCTACTGTGACTCAGCACCATCAGAATGACGGTACACTGATCAAACACTTCATTTCCTCTTCTGCACAAACCAGTGAGCTGCTGGGTCCAGAACAAAGCAGTGTCTGCCTTTTCTGAGATTTCCACATTTTTCAAATAAAGCTTCATAATGCAAAGGACTTTGAGTCCAGCATTCTTCAATACAGTGCGCGGGGGTGGGCGATATGGCAAAAATATCATATCATATCTTTTTTTTTTTGTTTTTCAGAAATATCACGATTTTATCAGCATTCTTTGTCATGTTGGTTTTACTATTTTTACTAAGTTGTCTGAGCAGAACAGTCAAACCAAAAAAATCAAAAAAAAAAAAAAAGAATGGCAGATATTTAGGCCTAAGTGAGCGAAGATAAAAATCTTAGTCGTTATTTTATCTTTGATATTAAAAAATAAGAACAACGATACACATTACATATACAGTCGTGGCCAAAAGTTTTGAGAATGACACAAATATTAGTTTGCTGCTCAACTGCTTTTAGATCTTTGTTTTAGTTATTTCTGTGATGTACTGAAATATAATTACAAGCACTTCATACGTTTCAAAGGCTTTTCTCGACAATTACATGGCATTTATGCAAAGAGTCAGTATTTGCAGTGTTGGCCCTTCTTTTTCAGGACCTCTGCAATTGGACTGGGCATGCTCTCAATCAACTTCTGGGCCAAATCCTGACTGATAGCAACCCATTCTTTCATAATCACTTCTTGGAGTTTGTCAGAATTAGTGGGTTTTTGTTTGTCCACCCGCCTTTTGAGGATTGACCACAAGTTCTCAATGGGATTAAGATCTGGGGAGTTTCCAGGCCATGGACCCAAAATATCAACGTTTTGGTCCCCGAGCCACTTAGTTATCACTTTTGCCTTATGGCACGGTGCTCCATCGTGCTGGAAAATGCATTGTTCTTCACCAAACTGTTGTTGGATTGTTGGAAGAAGTTGCTGTTGGAGGGTGTTTTGGTACCATTCTTTATTCATGGCTGTGTTTTTGGGCAAAATTGTGAGTGAGCCCACTCCCTTGGATGAGAAGCAACCCCACACATGAATGGTCTCAGGATGCTTTACTGTTGGCATGACACAGGACTGATGGTAGCGCTCACCTTTTCTTCTCCGGACAAGCCTTTTTCGGAAAGAGGCTTTATCGGAGAATATGACTTTGCCCCAGTCCTCAGCAGTCCATTCGCCATACTTTTTGCAGAAGATCAATCTGTCCCTGATGTTTTTTTTTTTTTTGAGAGAAGTGGCTTCTTTGCTGCCCTTCTTGACACCAGGCCATCTTCCAAAAGTCTTGTCCTCACTGTGTGTTCAGATGCGCTCACACCTGCCTGCTGCCATTCCTGAGCAAGCTCTGCACTGGTGGCACTCCGATCCCGCAGCTCAATCCTCTTTAGGAGACCATCCTGGCCCTTGCTGGACTTTCTTGGACGCCCTGAAGCCTTCTTAACAATGCAGTGGAAAGTTTTTTCAGGATTAAGTTAATTTTCATGGCAAAGAAGGACTATGCAATTCATCTGATCACTCTTCATAACATTCTGGAGTATATGCAAATTGCTGTTATAAAAACTTAAGCAGCAACTTTTCCAATTTCCATTATTTATGTAATTCTCAAAACTTTTGGCCACGGCTGTAGATAACAAATATAAAAAGTAAAACACTATATATTTATACACTATATACATCAATTGTACATTGATTCTTATTAAAGCAACATATTAAAGTCCTTAAAGTATTAAAGTTCTTCAGTCAAAACAAAATGAGATTTTTCTCTTGGTGTTTTGTTGTTTTATTAACATTAAATGTACAGTGCACCCAAAAATGAAAATTCTGTCATCTATCTGACAATTCTATCTTAGAGTTTTATTTTTATACCTTCATTTACTCACTCTTTGGTTTTAAACCTAAATGTTTATTTTTTTTCTTCTGTTGAACATTATTTGATCATTTCTATTATTAAATTCAATAGGGCCAGCTACTGTTTGGTTACCCACATTTTTCTAAACATATTATAATAAAGAAGTTAATACAAGTTTGGGACAACATTTAAGTGAGTAAATAATGACAAAATGATATATATAAATTTTGGGTGAACTAATCCATTTAATGACAAGCACCAGCATACAATTAGTCTGCTGTCCCTTCAAGAGCTGCACGCATCTAATATACAGACTCGCGTCCGTTTTTCTCTCAATTGTTTACTTTCACTTTAGACATAAGCAACCGTGTTTATACGTAAGCCTTGTGTGTTTTGACAGTATTAACGTAATCAGATGTGATACATAACTTAGTTTAGTAATTAGGCACTATTTGATAGGCTGCGCGCCAGTTTATAACAGCCTTCATTGCAATGAATCATCCCAAAGTATACGTTCAAATCTACTTAAGCTTGGTTCAGGGATCAGTCATAGAATGTTTTTAAGTGGCCTGTTCAGTTTCCAGATGTAATTCTCATTGAAAATACATGGTTGAATTTGAAGCAAGCAGTGGCTAAGTAAAAACCAAAGATTATCAGGGATCTGAAAGCTTTTTCAGGGGAAAAGATTGCAGCAGAAAGGTGACAGAAGCATCTAAGCACTTCCAGGCAGTGTTTATTGGTGGTTTTAAAGAATAAAAGATTCTACACCTAATTTACTTTCAGGGGTTGAATAATTTTGAACATAAATGTTTAGAGACAATTCGATTTTTTTTTTCATTATTCATCAACTTACGCTCTCAGAATTACTCAAAAGTGTATTAATAAACTTTCTTTAACAGTTTACTCATGCCTTTGTTGAATTGTTTTCACAAAATGTCTTGCAGGTCAAGGGGGTTGAATAATTCTGATTG
>NC_133379.1:13616174-13700750 GCF_049309525.1 Garra rufa
TGATGTAATCGCCTCGTCTTTATAAAGACGTTCACCCGCTTGAAATTTGCTCTTTTAGAGAAATTCACTCTTTTAGTGCTGAAGCGCACAGGGGAGATGGCCGCAGCAACACAGAAGGTGGGTGGTGCAAACCAGCTGTGTGCTCCACTCGACACGGAAGACCACCGCCGCTGAAGCGCCGTGCCACCAACACAAAAGAAGAGACTTGCTGAAGAGGACTGCTTTGATGACTCGTCTGCATAGACTGGTCCAGCTCCAAAGCGAAAGCTTGATGATGCATGCACCTGCTGCGCATTATATGCTCACGCTGTGATCAGCCGCAGCTGGCTGCAATCATGCATGCCAATATTCATTGGCTCGTTTGTACACACATGAAGTGGATTGGTCTCTCTAGGCGAGATCCCAATTCGTCGGTCTATCGACGAGACGTCGAAGGAACCGACTGAAAGGGAACTGAAATGCCATTGATTGGCCATTGTGTTTCAGAAACAGACATGTCTGTGATTGGCTACAATGTTCAACACTGCAAAAACAGCGCGAACACAAATACACATTGGATTCTGCGTGAGGCGGGTGCCGCGTACTTTCGTTTTGTTGTTTATGTTTATTTAGTTATTAAAGTTAAGATTATCGGTTTCCTCTTCCTTCCTCTTCAAATCTTTAACTTTGTTACATACATATAGGCTATACAGTTTCCTCCTGGCGACCCATTTTTTAAGTCTCGTAACCCATCCGAGGGTCGCGACCCAGGGTTTGAAAACCACTTCTCTAAACGATCCCAGCCGAGGAAGAAGAGTCTTATCTAGCAAAACGATTGGTTATTGTCTAAAAATATATATAATTGTTCAAATTATATACTGAACCTTTTATCCTCAAATGCTCATCTTGTCTAGCTCTGCGATGTGCATGCATTCTCTGTCCGCTCCAGCTCAAGACAGTTAGGGTATGTCAAAAAAACTCCCATTTTATTTTCTTCTCCAACTTCAAAATCGCCCTACATTGCTCTTTAACTTTTTTTGTAAAGGGCATTTGATCTTCTTTGCACGCTCACTTTGTAAACAGTAAACACTGGGTCAGTACTTCTGCAGCAATGTAGGACGATTTTGAAGTTGGAGGAGAAAATGAGATGGGAGTTTTTTGACGTACTCTAACTGTTATAAACAGGAATACACACAGTTCACGCAGAGCTAGACAAGACGAATGTTTGCGGTTAAAAAGTATATATATATATATATATATATATATATATATATATATATTATATTTTTTTTTTTTTTTTTTTAAATAATCTAACGTTTTGCTTTACAAGACTCTAGCAAACCTGGGATCGTTTAAAGTCCTTTGAATCTGCATTTAAACTGCATTTTGCTTCAAACTCATGGGCACCATTAAAGTCCACTATATGGAACATTCCTGAAAGTTTTTCTCAAAAAAACATAATTTCTTTACAACTGAAGAAAGAAAGACATGAACATTTTGGATGACAAGGGGGTGAGTACATTATTTGTACATTTTTGTTCCAAGCCATACAAGTCTTAATACCCCGGGTTCCCTTTAATGACCAAGAGAAATTGTGTGTCCCATGGCCAAACCAGTTGATAACCACTGCTCTAAACTATCTAGGGCACTTGTCTGGTCAGATATCTTAAAAAAAGTAATTCACTTCCATTACAAAAATTTACAGATAATGTACTCACCCCCTTGTTATCCAAAATGTTCATGTCTTTCTTGCTTCAGTAGCAAAGAAATTAAGTTTTTGGAGGAAAACATTTCAGGACTTCTCTCCATACAGTGGACCTCTATGGTGCCCGTGAGTTTGAACGTCAAAAATGCAGTTTAAATTTATATACTTTTAAACCTCAAATGCTCATCTTGTGTAGTTCTGCCTGAACTCTGTGTATTCTGATTCAAGACAGTTAAAGGGATGGTTCGGAGTAGAATTGACTTCATTGCTATGCACTCCGAAGCCCATCTAAATACCCCATCCAAAGTTTTTTTTACCTTAGTCGAACATTTATGGAGATATTAGAGTTTTTCGAATTGCTTGTTACAGGAGTGAATGGTACATGTGATGTATCTCGTAAATTGTACCACTAAACGTGCAAGTAATCTAACCAAACTTGTACAGTAGTGTAAATAGGTTATGTACTCACAAAACGCTGCATCAGAACATTTGTAAGTCCACCATGAGTGTTTTAAAAACACGTTTTACCCGAGAACTACTAGTCTCAGAAACTACAAGTCGACGTCACTTCCCTGGTTTGAAAAAAGCACGTAAAAGTCCTCCTACTACATCTGTGTGCATGTCAACTTGTAGGAGGACTTTTACGTGCTTTTTTCAAACCAGGGAAGTGACGTCGACGTGTCGCCATTTGTAGTTTTTGAGACTAGTAGGGATCGGCTAAAACGTGTTTTTAAAACACTCATGGTGGACTTACAAATGTTCCGATGCAGCGTTTTGTGAGTACATAACCTATTTACACTACTGTACATGTTTGGTAAGATTACTTGCACGTTTAGTGGTGCAATTTACGAGATACATCACATGTACCATTCACTCCTGTAACAAGCAATTCGAAAAACTCTAATATCTCCATAAATGTTCGACTAAGGTAAAAAAAAAACTTCGGATGGGGTATTTACATGGGCTTCGGAGTGCATAGCAATGAAGTCAATTCTACTCCGAACCATCCCTTTAAGGGTATGTCGAAAAACTCCCATCTCATTTTCTTCTCCAACTTCAAAATCATCCTACATCTATGGAGAAGTACCGACCCAGTGTTAACAAAGTAAACATGCAAAGAAGATCAAACGCCCTTTACAAAAAAGGTAAAACAGTGATGTAGGATGATTTTGAAGTTGGAGAAGAAAACGAGATTTTTCGACATACCCTAACTGTCTTGAACCAGAGTACACAGAGTATGCATGCGCATCACAGAGCTAGAGAAGACAAACATTTGTCGTTTAAAATGATATATATATATATATATATATATATATATTTTTTTTTTAAACAACCAATCGTTTTGCTAGATAAGACCCTTATTCCACGGCTAGGATCATTTAGAGTCATTTGAACCTGCGTTTAAACTGCATTTTTGACGTTCAAACTCGCGGGTACCATAGAAGTCCACTATATGGAGAGAAATATTATAATGTTTCCCTCAAAAACTGAAGAAAGAAAGATATAAACATCTTGGATGACAAGGGGGTGAGTACATTATCTGTAATTTTTTGCTCTGGAAGTGAAGTGCTTCTACACACTTCTCTCAGAGCCATGGATATGATGACTTTTCCGTTTGCAGCAATGAAGCAGCCCAACTAATTCCTGCCACATAAACTTCAGCATTTCTGTGGCCGCCGGTGATATCCATGTTGATCTCTCCAAAAGCTAAGCTTTCAGTTCTGCACAAGTGCACATGACATCAAACTGAGGGTTTGGCATTTCTTCATCAAGGTTTCTTTGGCAAAGAACAGTCACACTGGTTAAGCTCTCCGTTAAGCCGACAGGATGCTATTATTTTAATTCACATGTTCATCATCACAGTATTATACTGGAATTAGTATAAAACTCACCTGAAGGTCGAAAAATTTGCTGTAGCGCCTGAAAATGATCTCAGTGCTACCATCAGACCAAGCCACTTTGATAATGTAAACCTAGAGTAAAAAAGAAAGAAAGTGAGTGTTCCAGATTTACAGTTACAACTGTAAAACAACAACATCAGTTATTGACCATCATACTTCCAAAGCAGTGTTGCGCTATTTTCCATGCAACTTTGATGACTGACAACTGATGAAAAGGATGCAGAAAAAGCATAATTGTGTCCTAAATGTCTCTAATAACCTGTGAACTACAACCCTGGTAGCTTTGACTATAATTTAAGCCATTACTCACTGGAAATGTCTTTGATTTGTTTATTTGAGAAATAACAATGTGGACAAACATTCTTTTTAACATCTGATTCAGTTTGCAAAAATGAGCTGAGTGATTTGTTTACTATAATTACTCATTGATTCAGGAATTTGTTTCAGTGATTAACAGCCAACTGGAAGAAAACATTATCACTGAGCATGTTTACATGCACACCACCAATACACTGATAACTACCAAACAACAGTTTATTTACTTTCCACCTTTGTGAAATTCTGTGTGCAGATTTGTGTTTCTTCATTCACTGCAAGGCCGACATTTAATCAAATGATATATCATCTACCAGTAAACGATTACACATAAAAAAGGTTTAAGGTAAAATTGTAAAGGTTGGTGATTAAGGTAAATGCATTATTACCTTTGGCAGCACACTTTAGGGTAACAAATTTAAAAGTAAGTAAAAATCCTAAAGATTGCAATTTTAAATGCAATTTTTTAAAACTCCAGGTTTGCTGTGTTTGTTTATAGGGCTATAATTATCCAAAATTAGTGATTATGTATCAATATTAATATATTACATATAATTTGATATAATAGTAATATCAATATGACTTTAAAATAATAATAATTTATAATAATAAATAATAAACTTATTACAACAAAAACTACTAAATAAAATAAATAAATAAAAGAAAAAAAGAAGTATTGTAATATTACATTGTAAAATTAAGTATTTAAGAAACAATATATAATAAAATAATATATGACCCTGGACCACAAAACCAGTCATAAGTGTAAATTTTCGTCATAAATAAAGCTCAATAAATAAGCTTTGCATTGATGTATGGTTTGTTAGGATAAGACAATATTTGGCAGAGATACAACTATTTGGAAATCTCGAATCTGAGGGTGCAAAAAAAAAAAAAAAAATCTAAATATTGAGAAAATTGCCTTTAAAGTTGTCCAAATGAAGTTCTTAGCAACTAGTACTAATCAAAAATTTAATTTTGATATATTTATGATAGGAATTTTACAAAATATCTTCATGGAACATGATCTTTACTTAATATCCTATTGTATTTTTGGCTATTGCTACAAATATACCTGAGCGACTTAAAACTGGTTTTGTGGTCCAGGGTCACATATTATTATAAATAATAATAATAATAATAATAATTATTATTATTATTATTATTATTATTATAAAGATTACAATTTTAAATTCAAATTTTAAAAACTCTAGGTTTGCTGTGTTTGTTCGTAGGGCTATATTTATCCAAAATTAGTGATTATGTATCAATTATATATATTAATTACATATAATTTGATATAATAGTAATATCAATATTGCTTTAAAAGAAAATTAATAATAATAACAATAACAATAACAATAATAATAACAATAATAATAATAAAAATAAAATTATTATTATTATTGCTACAATACTACTACTAAATAAAATCAAAAAATACTAAATTAAATATTTGTGACCCTGGACCATAAAACCAGTCATAAGTGTCAATTTTTCAAAACTTATACCTGAAAGTTGAATAAATAAGCTTTGCATTGATGTATGGTTTGTTATGATAGGACAATATTTGGCCGAAATACAACTATTTGAAAATCTAGAATCTGAAGGTGCAAAAGAAAATCAAAATATTGAGAAAATCGCCTTTAAAGTTGTCCAAATGAAGTTCTTAGCAATGCATATTACTAATCAAAAATTTACTTTTGATATATTTATAATAGGAAATTTACAAAATATCTTCACATGATCTTTACTTAATATCCTAATGATTTCGGGCATAAAAGTTTTAATCAATTAATCGTGCAGCTTTATCCCCAGCCTGAAATATGAGCAAACATAATAGCAATGCTCATCTTAGATATCAGCTTCAAAGCAAAAACACTCCATTATTCAACAGGTCTAGCAGGCATTTATCTGTCCTTAAACAGTTAAAGTGTTGACCATTCTGACGTTAGCTTGCTTACAAGGAATCTGCGTTTTCCTCCTCCATCTGCAGTCGAGGGGGAAGGGAGTCTTTTTTTCACAGGAGAAAGGGTCTGTCTTCACCAACAACATGATATTTTTTTTTCTCTAAGAATACAATGTTGTTTTTCACATTTCGCACCTCAAATCAAGGGCCCTATATTGATCAGTATTTCTCAATCCAGAGTTGCACAGAGCATGTGCCATAAGCTATTAGTGATGTTTATAGTAATCGACATGCTTTCTCTTTCTCATGTTGTATTCTGCCAGAGCAACACTAGCTCAGGATTTTCTCAGGATAACCGATGTCTGACTCTAAGCAACACTGAAACTGGATCACACTTATTCTAACTTCCTGAATCAACACTACTGAGTGAGGACGCCATCAGATTTGTCCTGCCAGCAGTGACAACAAAGCAGAACACATGTGGTGTTTTGTTCTGAATGACGTAAATTGGTAGCTTTATCATTTGAATACTCAAACAGACAAATACAGAAGTGAAATTAGACTAAAATAAGCCCATGATAATGTGGATGTCATACCAGCCTCACTTCCTGGAGCTCGAGTGGTACGACATGCCACCAACAAATCGAGGTCATGGGTTTGATTCCCAGGAACACACATACTGGCAAAGTGCATAACTCCAATGCACTGTAATTCGCTGCGGATAAAAACAGCGCTGGTGTGATTTTCAGGGGGATTTTCCAACCTCACTTCTGCTCAGATGACATGCATTTCCCATGTCTGACAGTAGATGGTGATGCAAGTTTTCCTACCAACATACTAAAAATGCAGGACTGATTCTTCCGATTGGAATAATACTATGTTCTTATTTTGGGTTTAATGTTCATTACTGTCCTCAGCATGAGATGTAATGTTACTGCATCACTCTTTCTTAACACCAAAGCAGATTTTCATTTTATTGTTTTAGGTTTTATTTTTACAGTGCATGCAATCTAAAATGTGCACAATGCTACAAATTAGATACTAGAAACTGATCGGGAAAGTTGGTGTTCAAAATGTTTGAAATGGTTTAAAATATGTTCAAAATGCTTTCCTTAAAACATCATGGAGCCTGTATGTTGCATACATTTATAGTCAATAAGTTAGAGAGAAATAAATATTTTTCTGTATTTTTATTGTTCATTTTTCTTGAATATTTTTCATCATATTTTTAAATATGTACGTTAAAATGTCAGAGATGTCATTCTTAAACAAATATCCTTCTGTTTGTTTGTTCATTTATTTACTTTTATTTATTTTTCACTCATTAAAAAAAATATATAAAATTGTACCATTGGGTTTAAACACTGTTAATTCTGCTTAAGAGAACTGAATATTTTTTTAACAATAAATAAAAAGTTTTAACATTAATTAATTAAATAAATAATAACACTAATAAATAAATACACTTTAACACTATTTGCATGCTTTCCTTAAAACATGATGGAGCCTGTATATTGTATACATTTATATTTAATATGTTTTACAGAAAAAAAATAGTTTGGATTTTTTCTGTATTTTTATTGTTCATTTTTCTTGAATATTTTTCATCATATTTCTAAATATGTACATTAAAATTTCAGAGATGACATTCTTATACAAACATCCTTCTGTTTGTATATTTATTAATGAACTTTTATTTATATTTACATTCATTAAAAAAATATATAAAATTGTACTGTTAACCTGCTTAAGAGAACAGAAGACTTTTCATTAAAAAAATTAAATAAATAGCTTTTGACATTAATTAATGAAATAAATAACAAATCATAATAAATAACACATAAATAAATAAATAAAACATTTCCTTATTTAAATTCTTAATATCATATTTAAACATGACATTTTTAGCCATTTTTAATTCTTAATATTCACAATGTAACACTATATTGAGACTCTCATTATTGTATAAGTTACACAGTATTACTGTAACAGAAAACAAATGATTTTAATGATTTTTTTTTAAACGTAAAGCATAAATTCAATTAAACAACAAAAAACAAAACATTTTTATATTTTTCTTTTTCCATTAAACTTTTGATTTGATTTTGAGTGAAAGATGACTAAGCACATATTTGGCAGATTTAGTGAAATTCAGCCCTGTATCAAAGTACACAGAATAATATCTAAATATTGAGCGTAAATCAAAGTGACAACCTTGAGCTGCAGTGGCTTACAGAGTTTGAAAGCTTTCAAATGATGTCTATTTTGTGTCAAGCGAGTGGTTGACATTTATATTTACATTCACATTTTCTGTGGTAATACGCTGCTCCAGTTAAAAGTGTTATAACACACACAAACAAAACATACAAACATTAGTAACCATATTAGCTGAAACAAACAGTTAATTATTAATATATAAACTATCAAGATCAATCTAGAAATGAAGTGCATCATGCCACATCTCAAATGATAATTCTCTACATTCCTAATTTATGTTACGAATGAACCACTTTATACAAAGCAGATGCATGTCCTTTAAGTTCACTAGAAAGTAAGCAAGTCTGGAATAGTTCTAAAGTTTCTAAAACTGTTATTATTCTGATCTGCAAAAAATTTAATCAAAATACACAACATTTTTGGCTTTGTCGGACTGGAAAAACCAAACCTATGGCTGGCAAAACTAGTCAAGAATAGCCTCAAGAGTGCTGCAAAGTGGGGTTGCAGGGTGTTTTGAGGGTGTTATAACTTTTAAGGGTGTGGTGAACAGGACAAAAGGCCTTGAGAAACATGGAGGAGTCACAGCAGCTCAGCAAAGTGCTCAAAATAAGTTAGTATAGCAGTTAGTAAACACCCCACAGATGAAAACCACTCTCAAAACTGGTAAATAACATGCTTGTGTGTCTGTGTCTATGCTACTAATGGCCTCAATTGTCTTTGTTACATTTCTGCAGATGTGAAAACATCTGGATTTAGCCTGTTACTACACTATAGATGACTTATAACCCACTGCAGTCTGCAAACTTCATCTGACACTTTAGATGTTTAATACTCTACTAGAGTTCAACAGAAATACAGAAATACTTGTAAAATAGCAACTCTTTTGGCGTGTTGTGCTGATGTGTAACTTGATCCTCCTGATCACATCTCCAGCCTTTGTTCAGACAAACAGCGAAACAATCTCAAAAATACATCACTAAGCACTTTCACTAAGACGGAAAACATCACGAAAAGTTCAATAAATATCTCTACAGATGTCGATCACGAGCAACTTACATAGTGTTTGTTGGGGTTTCTTCTCTTTTGCACATCTTGAACAGTTACTTCTTGTACAGTCCGCCGCGGCATGTTGCAACAATCTCAGACTAAAAACAGATACACAATAGCGTTCGCTCCCACAGCTGAAAATCTGATAAAGTTTTCCGCATTGACTTCTAGTCATTCGCCTGTTTGTCTATCCGTTTCTGCGGGTTTATAGTCCACGTCGGATTTCCTGCAGTCTGGACCGAGCGAACTCCCAGCCTATCCCAGCTCACCGACTCTAATTTAATTAAAGACCAACGCATTCGTACGTCCTACTATGGGAATGCATTACTCATGAATATTAAATACGTAGCGCGACGTTCGCAACTGATTGGCTTAGAGATAGACATTGGTGAGTGGGCGTTTGAATTAATTATTCCAAATATGGTGAAGGATTGGCTTATGAATATTAATTAGGCTACGTGACTAGGCGCTTACTGGGAACGCCAGAACGACTTTATTAATATTCATGAGTTATTCCTTCGCCGTAGTACGATTCGTCATTTTGCTCATCCCAGACCAACCCAGAGGGACTAATTAAAGGGGAAGCGCACAATCATTTCCTTTGACACAAATGCAGTTTTCACTCTCTGCAATCTCTAGAAAATCTGTAATATTTGCCTTAATATATATTTATATATATTTGCCTCTCTCTCTCTCTCTCTCTCTCTCTCTCTCTCTCTATATATATATATATATACATTTTTTTTTTTTACATAAATAAGAGAGAGATGACCTCTTCTACGCTACTAAAACGTTAGTCAGCCAAAAAAGAAAAAAAGAAAAGAAGCTTCAGTAAATGTCATTGGGTGAGATGCTGTCATGTTGCCAGTCTGTCTTTGTGGTAGTTACCGTTTGGAAAATAAAAATTAATAAAAAAATGCAATAGTAAACATTAATGCCAAAACACGGATGCTTTCTCATTAAAACTATTATAAATAATTTAATGGAAAGCTATTAATTTTTAGTCTGAGATATTAAATATCAAATATGAAAAAAAAGAGAAGTGAATGAGTAGGTGTGGAGTAAATGTGAAAACAACAACAGCAATACATTTTAATTTATTTTACTATTGTTCTGTAGATTTATACTGCCATCTTGTGGTACTGTATTGTTATGAGATAAATACTTCACAAAAGGTTTACAATATATACTGCCATTCAAAAGTTTGGGATCAGTAAGATGGTTTTTAAAGACGTTTTTATGCTGCATTTATTTGATCAAAAATACAGGAAAAAACTGTAATATTGTGAAATAATATTGCAATTTAAAATATTGGTTTTCTATTTTAATATATTGTAAAATATAATTTATTCCCGTGATGAAATGCTGAATTTTCAGCACATAATCCTTCAGAAATCATTTTAATATGTTGATGTATTGTTTGTTATTGTTGGAAAAAAATCTGTGATACCTTTTTCAGGATTCTTTGATGAATAAAAAATAAAATAATTCATTAAAAAAATGTATTCTTTAAGGAATAAAAGGTTAAAAATAACAAACTTACATTGTTATTCTTTTTTGAATAAATGCTTTTATTATTCGTCAAAGAATCCTGAAAAATGTATCACAAGTTCAAAATAATAATAAAAATATTAATATTAATATTAATCAGCACAACTGTTTCCAACATTGATAATAAATCAGCTTATTATATTAATTTCTGTAGGATCATGTGACACTGAAGACTGGAGTAATGATGCCGAAAATTCAGCTTTGCGTCACAGGAATAAATAACATTTTAAAGTCTATTAAAATATAAAACAAGGAAAATTGCAATAAAAATTCACAATATTACTGATTTTTCTGTATTTTTGATCAAAGAAACGCAGCCTTGCTGAGCAGAAGAGATTGCTTAAAAAACAGCAAACATTTTCCTGATCCCAAATTTTTGAATGACATTGTATAAAAACAATGCTTGTAAAGACCATCAGTTTGTCATGTCATTTAAATGAAGCCTTAATGCCATGCACTATAATTCCTAATGAAAGCATTAGGAATTGAATTAACTGATTTAAACCCTGATTTGATGCATAAACATGTCTCATATGAAGGGCGAGGGATCAGAGCCATCACACATCTGAAGCTCCAGGTGTGAGGTGATGCCAGAGAAACGCTCCTGTAGGGGTAACAGGTAACCCATGGCCTCCCCCTGAACTACAGCGCCAAAGTAAACATACGGACGGATGTTGAAGATCTTCACACAGTGCACTGAGGATAGATTAATACATATGATTAACTATGGGTCAAAAACGTATAACTACAGTGCCTTGCAAAAGTATTCATACCCCTTCATTCTTTTCACATTTTGTTTTGTTGCAGCATTATGTTAAACTGCTTTAAATTAGTTTTCCCCCACATCAATTTACACTCCATACACCATAATAATGACAAAGCAAAAACCAGATTTGCAAAATGTATTAAAAATCAAACACTGAAATAAGCAGATTGCATAAGTATTCATACCCTTAACTCAGTCCATAGTTGAAGCACCTTTACAGCCTCAAGTCTTTTTGGGTCTGATGTGAGCATCTTTGCACATCTGCATTTGGCAATTATCTGCCATTCTTTGCCTCACCTTTTCACCTCTCCATCTCTGTCAGCTTGGACATTTTCTAGAGTCCTAGTTGTTCCAGTCGTCTTCCATTATGGAGAATGCTTCTGTCAACCTTCAATGCAGCAGATTTGTTTCTGAACTCTTCTCTAGATCATCGCCTTAACGCAAGTCTGTCTCTGAGCTCTACAGGCAGATATCTTGGTTTTTGCTCTGATATGCATTTTCAGCTGTTAGACCTTTTCTGAGAGGTGTGTGCCTTTCTAAATCAGACTCATTCAAATGAATTTGCCACAGTTTAACTCCACTCCAAGTGTAGGAACATCTAGAAGCAATATGAATGCTCCTGAGCTAAATTCTGAGTTTCCCAGGATCTTTTCAGTTTTTTATTTCTAATAAATTTGCAAAGTTGTTACAAACCTGTTCTGTGCTTTGTCATTATGGTGTATGAGATGTAGAAAAATTTTAATTTTTAGCAGTTTGACATAATGCTGCAACAAAACAAAATGTGAAACAAATGAATACTTTTGCAAAGGCAAAGCGCAGTAACTACGCATTTGGTCAAAATCAAGTTAAGGCTTGAAATGGACTTTGTGACAACTGTTTTGTCTTGTGGCAAAGTCTCCTGGTTCAATTGTGTCCCTGGAAAACGAGAGTGTTTCAGAGAAACGAGAGTGTCAACATGTTTGACTACCTGGCGTAAAAAACTTTAAAGGCATTTTTCTCAGTTTCAGTGTTGGCGTAGTTACTGCACTTTGCCTTTGGAGGGCAGACTGTATGTCTAGTTTAACACTAGTTTAACATGCATGTGCCAAGTCATTAAAAATATAATGTAATGAAATATGTTCCTAGGTGTATAGTTATCGCATACTGACGAGGACTGTGTCGTATACCTTTGTTATAGAGTTTGACACCATCATACTGAATAGAGTCTCCCACTGCTCTCCCAACAGGACCACCCAGGTTTCCAGTAAAAGGAGCATTGATGATGCCGTAATCACTGCACACAATATCAGTTCCCTTGTGGGTTCTTCTATCACTGAGGAGGACACAAAATGAATAATGCATCTTAAAAAGCAAAGGCGAAGTAAGAGTTACTGGTCTGGAAAATGTTTAAACAAACAGAGAAATGTTTTGATCGCTCCACAGGAGTGCAGTGTTTACACTTTTCATGGAAATAAAACCATGAATGGCTTACTTATAGTTGTTTCTGCACCTTGACTGCAATATGAGCACATATTTGAGCGTTATATAATTGTAAATCTAGTTCACCCAAAAATGACAAATTTCATCATCATTTAGAATGCTGTTCAAAAGTTCTGAATCAGTACGTTTTTTTAAGTTTTTAAAGAAGTCTCTTATGCTCATCAAAGTTCTATTTATTTATTAATTATTATAGAAAAAAAATAACATTATGAAATATTATTGCAATTTAAAATAACAGTTTTCTGTTTTAATATACTTCAAAAGATTATTTATTTCTGTAATGCAAATGCTGATTTATTATCTGTGTTGGAAACTGCTGCTTAATAATTTTTTTGAAACATGCAATACTTTTTAAGGGTTGTTTGATGAATAAAAAGTTTAAATAAAAAGCATTTATTCAAAATAGAAATCTTTTCTAGCAATATAAGTATTTAATATCACTTATATATTAATTGAAAACATCCTTGCTGAATAAAAGTATACATTTCTTTCAATGAAAGAAAAATGTACTGACCCAAACTTTGAACGGTAGTGTATATTGTTACAAAGGTGTATGTATGATCTTCTTTATAATTTAGAACACAAAAGATATTTTAAAGAATATTGGTATCCAAACTATTTTAGTGAACTTTGACTTTCATATAGACATAAACATACTGAGACATTTCTCAAAATATATTCTTTTGCGCTCCACAGAAAAATGAAAGTTAATTTTTCCAATAAAATAAGTTGTGACTATGTTGGCAATTTAGCATGATTTTGAGTGCCTTATTGCTTTTATAAATCAAATATAAAAATGTTTACGGTAACAGTTATATCATGCAAAAGGCTGTGTATCTTCATTGCCATCACACTGAAAATTGCCCTAAGAATTGTTTTTATTTAATGACAGTGTCAGTTGTAATAGAGCTGGCTCTATTAATAAGTAGATCCCCTTTTACCATACACTCTTAAAAATATAACGGTGCTTCACGATGCCATAGAAGAACCTTTTTTGTCTAAATGGTTCCATAAAGAACCTTTAACATCTGAAGAACCTTTCTGTTTCACAAAAGGTTCTTTGTGGTGAAAGAAGGTTCTTCAGATTATAAAAAGGTAAGAATGAGATGGTTCTTTAAAGAACCTTTGACTGAATGGTTCTTTGTGGAACCAAAAATGGCTGTGAAGAACCTATAAAGCGCTTTATTTTTAAGAGTGTAGGTGATGGGGAGGATGGGGAATCAAGACAGAGTCGCAGATGTAACCCCTGAGCTCCCTCTAGAGTCCTCTCCAGCTCCAGAGATCTCATTATCCTAGACACAGAAGCCCTTCCTCCTCTGCCAGTCCTGTCCGACATGATAAACTCCTTGGTTCCGCCCAGATCCCTAGCCCCTCCTCCTCTGCTGTTTCTGCCCAACATGATTAATTTCTTGGTTTCGCCTAGAAATCTAGCCCCTCCTCCTTCAGTCCTAAAGAAATTATGTTTCTTGAGGAAAACATTTCAGGAATGTTCTCCATATAGTGGGCTTCTATGGTGCTCACGAGTTTAAACTTCCAAAATGCAGATGAATGCAGCTTCTGAAGGCTCTAAATGATCCCAGCTGAGGAAGAAGGGTCTTATATAGCAAAACGATCTGTTATTTTCTAAAAAAAAAAATACAATGTATAAACTTTTTAACCTCAAATTCTCATCTTGTCTATCTCTGCGTGTACTCTGTGTATTCCAGTTCACGATAGTTAGGGTATGTCGAAAAACTCCCATCTCATTTTCTCCTCCAACTTTAAAATCATCCTAAATCGCTGCAGAGGTACCAACCCAGTGTTTACAAAGTGAACTTGCAAAGAAAGTCAAACACCCTTTAAAACCAAAAAAAAAAAAAGGTAAAACAGCGATGTAGGATGATTTTGAAGTTGGAGGAGAAAATGAGATGGGAGTTTTTAGACATACCCTAACTGTCATGAACCAGAATACACCAGTATTTAAAAAGTCTATAAATGCTCTCTCTTTTTTTTTTGTAAGAAAACATCGAAACGCTTCTAAAGGCTCTAAATGATCCCAGCTGAGGAAGAAGGGTCTTATCTAGCGAAACGATCTGTCATTTTCTAAAAAAAAAATACAATGTATAAACTTTTTAACCTCAAATTCTCGTCTTGTCTATCTCTGCGTGTACTCTGTGTATTCCAGTTCACGATAGTTAGGGTATGTCGAAAAACTCCCATCTCATTTTCTCCTCCAACTTTAAAATCATCCTAAATCGCTGCAGAGGTACCAACCCAGTGTTTACAAAGTGAACTTGCAAAGAAAGTCAAACACCCTTTAAAACCGAAAAAAAAAAAAAAGGTAAAACAGCGATGTAGGATGATTTTGAAGTTGGAGGAGAAAATGAGATGGGAGTTTTTAGACATACCCTAACTGTCTTGACCCAGAATACACCAGTATTTAAAAAGTCTATAAATGCTCTCTCTTTTTTTTTTTTGTAAGAAAACATCGAAACGTTTCACTAGATAAGACTCTTCTTTTTTGGCTGGGATTGTTTGGAGCTCTTTGATGCTGCATTTAAGCTGCATTTTGGAAGTTCAAACTCTTGGGCACCACAGAAGTCCACTATATGGAGAGAAATCCTGAAATGTTTTCCTCAAAAAACAGAATTTCTTAACGACTGAAGAAAGAAAGACATAAACATTTTGGATGACAAGGGGGTGAGTAAATTATCTGTAAATTTTTATTCTGGAAGTGAACTTCTCTTTTAAATGCAGCTTCAAAATGCTGAGGAATAAGGGTCTTATCTAGTGAAACAATTGGCTATTTTCTAAAAAAAAAAAAATTATATACTTTTTAACCTCAAATGCTCATCTTGTCTAGCTCTGTGTGTACTCTGTGTGATCCGGGTCAAGACAGTTAGGGTATGTCATAAAACTCCCATCTCATTTTCTCCTCCAACTTTAAAATCGTCCTACATCGCTGCAAAAGTACCGACCCAGTGTTTACAAAGTCAACATGCAAAGAAGGTCAAGCGATCTTTATAAAAAAGGTAAAACAGCGATGTAGGACAATTTGAACTTTTGAATTTTGAACTTGGAGGAGAAAATGAGAAGGGAGTTTTATGACATACCCTAACTGTCTTGACCCGGATCACACAGAGTACGCATATGCATCACAGAACTAGACAAGATGAGCATTTGAGATTAAAAAGTACATAAATTGTATATATATGTATATTTTACAAAATAACTGACCGTTTCATTAGATAAGACCCTTCTTCCTCGGCTGTGATCGTTTAGAGCCCTTTGAAGCTGTATTTTGGAAGTTCAAACTCAGGGGCACCATGGAAGTCCACTATATAGAGAACATTCCTGAAATGTTTTCCTCAAAAATCATAATTTCTTTATGACTGAAGAAAGAAAGACATGAACATCTTGGATGACAAGGGGTGAGTAAATTATCTTTAAATTTTGGTTCTGGAAGTGAACTACTCCTTTAAGAGTATTTAAATGTTTAAAGCTGAGGCTGAAGAAACTCTTTAATTTGTATTTATTTTGTTACTCTTTAACAAAAGTAGCAATAATGCAACAGCTGTGCTGTTTGTGCATATCCTATCCAGTGCATGTCACACCGTTTAGTTGTGGTTAATTTTTTACAATATAGTACAACCTCTCACACCTCATTAAGTAACTGCTATGTAATACAAATAAGTCACCAAGATATGCTTTGCAACTTGTGTGTTTTTTTTTAAAGATATAAGAGGATGTCTCAGGAAAAAAGCTGTTTTGAAATACCTGGTGGAGTTAAAGCCCCCACAGCCGTAGCTGTCACAGGCTCGCACTCTGTTCTGATGACTAGCAGCACACAGAGCGCTCCACGCTGCAGCTGAAAAAGGCCACAGGAGTTAGTCTGTCTCATTTTGTTAAAAGACACAGATGAACATAGCATCTAGTCAAAGAGTGTAAAACCAGACCTGGCGTACAACACTGGCGTGATTTCTCTCCCCGACATTTATCCTTCAGGTATCTGCCTTGACAGATGTAGGTATTGCTCTGACAGATACCTCCGATGCTGGTGCATTGCATGTCGTTTCTTGGCTTGGCTGCTTTTGTCCAGTTTAGGGCCTCTCTGCTTTTTCCAATCATGGTCAGTCTCTTATTAGGTTGGGTGATTTTCATTTCCTCCCCTTGAACTTTCCTGTTTGCTGTTTTCTTGTCATTTTCAAGGCAAATACCTACATTAAACACTGCAAGAAGTATTAAAAAAAAAACTGTAGTTACCATAAGGAAATATTAAAGGGCAATCGAAAAATAATATTGTACAAGGAACAGACTTATTACAGATTTAATACACTCTAAAAAAATAAAGGTGCTTCACAATGCCATAGAAGAACTTTTTAATTTTTGACCCTATTCACTTGCAGTGTCTCGCCTTAAACAGAAAATTAATGAAACTTGTATTTTATTAAGAAAAATTAGAACATTCTTTGCTCAAGTATTTTTTCCAATATTTTCCGCCACAGTGATAAAGAAAAATCCTTCATAAATAAATGATTAAATGAATGAAATAATAAATAAATATCGTCAAATGTTCTAAGCCATAACCCAGCTATGATTTGAAGCAGAAAAAATGATGAAAAATACTTTTAATTATTTTTTCATGAATTCTACCTAATAATCACATGAATTCAGAATTATGTAATTAATCATAACTAATAATAATACAATATAAAAATACTGAATGTAAGTCAGTGCTTAAGTTTAAGACAATATACAATACCGTACATTTGAAGTACAACTGAAGCCAATATGAGTGCAAATCTCAGTAGTTTTAGAGTTTTATGTGCAGGACTGGTTTGCTGTAGGAACAATTATTAGCAATGCTTCATGGAAGTGGGCGATCACTGCTCAACTCTTTTGCCGTAGTTTTTGTTTCCCTGGTAACAGTGACTTCTGTGACTAGTGGCGCTGCCTTCAGGATTGTGGGTGTTGCATAAATGATTTCTGAGAAGCGCATACTATCACTTAACAACCTCAGAGAACATGGTAGATCTGTTCTAAAAGGTTTTATACATTATCAATAAAAACTAGTGTCTCTATGGAAAAAAGAATGGGATTTTATTGTAGATCTCCACTCTATATTGTGTATTTTACCAGTCTGCATTCATGACTGGAACTGTCTGTTATATAATTTTGAATAAATGCATGGTTATAAATCTTAAAGCACATTTCTGTAAGATTCAACATAATCTGTAAACATAACATAACATCAAAATACACAGCTATAAAGTGGACTGAAGTTGTATTGTCTTCTGGCAGATTAGTTGTTAATTTCTTTTCCCCAGGCATGAAAATAATGAATTGGCAGTCTGTAAACTTGGCATTCAAAGCCACACTGTGTGCTGGCAGCTTTTCAGACTAAAATAGGCTTTGCTTTTGTATTATCGCCTCCCAGAGAGCAATTTTTAACTGTCTTAGACTGTTTTTTCTTTTGTCCCAAATTAAAAAAATAAAAAAAGTTTATAAGCATTGGGTAGCCTTGTGTGAAAAATTAAATTAAATCTTCCCCTCCACAACAACTCTCAAATATCATTAGAATACAGAGCTGTATGCTTATATTGTATGGAAAAGGGCAGCATGGATATTCATAGACAAAGTAAGACAGGTTAAACCAAGGACTAACCAATGGTTTAGCTTGCTTAGAGTTTCTGCAATAATCCATAAATATTTTTTTGTGTTTTTCGCAATAGGTGGGATTTGAAAAATGCTCATGACAAATTGCAACAATCTTATGTCTAATGATCCATAACACGTATCTATTCTTGGTCGGTTCAACAGCATGTGTGTAATTATGAAAGCCAGTAAGTGGAAAGACTCATTAATCACAGCGTTATTGCTGCATTAATTCCTCAGTCAACCTTTAGATTCATTAAAATCCGTCCACTCACAAAATGAATCAATGCACATGCATATACAACACAATGCTTTTCTATATATGCTACTGGGTCATTATTGTCCTCTTTTCAGTCATTTAAGACTTTTAGGTTGGCTTTAGTTTTTAAATGCACATTTCACCACACTGTAAGACAAACATCAGGAAAAAAGGTACTTCTGCCTAAGATTATGGGCATTTCCTTTAACCATAAAAGACAACACAATGCAATGTGTAATTTTGGGTTAAACACCTGTGAAAAAATCAATCAGAAACTCACACAGTACATTCGGCCCTATTTTTTTATGAACTCTTCTTAGTGTACTTTAATGCATAGACAATAGACTGTATATGCGTTCATTCTGTACATTTTTGAATCATGACAATCTTTATTTACATATGCATGCATTTTGCATGGGGTAGCATGTATTCTGTAATGGACATTACATTTTAAAGGCATGTCAAAAATTGTATTTTATTTTAATAGAACATTATTTAGTGTGCATGCCAGTTTTCCACCTTCTCTGACCATCTGAACGAAAAGTGCATTTGTTGCGGTTTTCAGTGTAAACTGTCAAATAAATACATACACTGTAATAAGTTTTCACCAGTTTCAACTTAAAAACTTGAGTTTAGCAGCTGCCTTAAAACTGAATTTCAACTCACAAGTTAAATCAACTCATTTTTATTGTATTAAGTTAAAATCACTTGTAGTTTTAAGCTGATCTAACTTAAAATTTTAAGGCAGCTGCTGAACTTTTTTAAGTGGAATCTGGTGAAAACTTTTTACAGTGTAAAGGTATTTGAAAAGTAGAAATAAATAAATCCAATTTGAATGTGACCTTTATATAACAGAAGGAAAAAGTAGAGATCTGTTGAAAGTGTCAGAAGTTGAAGAAAGCCAAACTCTGTAGAATCTAAAATACAATGCAATTGCAGATGCCTTGAGAGTCAGTCTACTTACAACATGCCAGGAAAAGGAAAGTCAAGGAGAACTTCATGAGCATCTTTTGAGGGCCAACGTCTAGAAAAACAGAATTAGTTTCATCGTGAATATAACATCACAAAATATGGAATCAGTGTTTCCACAGAATATTTACAAATGCAATAGTTGTATACAGTTAAAGCAGTGCTTACCCTAGTGTCAAACCCAGAGCAGAACAGAATGAGGTTTGTGTCAGCAGAGGCAAACATGAGCTTATGTCACATGATGAGCCTCTCTTTGCCAATGTTGATATTGGCCCGTAAAGATGTTTCCTTCTGCTTCATATGAGAGACCCACACTTTTCAAAAAGAAATTGAAATACGAGGGAGACATTTGAACTTACGATGAGGCATCCTTGCTTTTGATTACTAATACACAGATTTATTTCATTAGCACTGATTTATTTCTGTTATTAAAGTTGCAGCTACACTCTTAAAAATAAAGGTGCTTTGAAAAGGTTCTTCAAGCGATGAACCATCGTGAAGCACCTTTATTTTTAAGAGTGGACTGAAAACACTTCTGCAATAGAATGCTCTGTCAAATGTCTGGAGTGAACTTCTCCTTTAAGGGCACTCAGATTTCAACCAGTTTTATTCTAGTTAGATTGAGATGCTATTACGTTTTGTTAATATTTTGAATTAGTTTTTTTTTTTTTCATGGCAATTTTAGTTTTAGCTGACGTTTTAGTAATTATTAGTATTATTTTAAAATATGTCTACATATTTATTGTCTTAATTTTTGTTGTTTTAGTACAAATCTAATCTAAACAACTGTGAGATATATTGCTTTGGCAACTAGCTGAAATAAAAGAAGTCATATTTTATTTCAGTTAATTCTGTTCAACTGTTAAAAGAGGTTAGAATTCAGAAAGACGAGCATTTAAGGTTAAGAAGTATAGAAATTGTCAATTTGTTTTGAAAATAACCGATCGCTTCGCTAGAACAGACCCTTCTTCCTCGGCTGGGATCATTTAGAGCTCTTTGAAGCTGCATTTAAGCTGCGTTTTGGAAGTTCAAACTCGCGGACACTACATGGAGAACATTCCTGAAATGTTTTCCTAAAGAAATATAATTTCTTCACCACTGAAAAAAGAAAGACATGAACATCTTGGATGACAAGGGGTGAGTAAATCTTAAAATTTTTGTTCTGGAAATGAACTAATCCTTTAACCAAACTCACAAGAGGCATGACATTTATTGGTTATTTCCTTAAAATGTCTCTGCTGTCATCTCTGATCCATTTAGTCAAGGCAATGCATGCAAGGCAATCCCGTCACAATTTTGCCTCTGTTTGGTCTTGTTAAAAGTGTTGCACACTCTTACAAAATGAATACATCACGTCATCATTAGCATCAACTTTCAAATAACCTTCCACCACTTTTTGCCCTTTGTCAGTATCTTCTTTTCTCTAGAGGACGTGTGTGTGTGTGTGTTTAGGAGAATTATTGCTGCGGGGGGGTTCTGGGAATGTTTTGCTTTAGGTGTATTAATTCAGAGAGGAAGATATTGTCTTTCAGTTGGTCTCTAGGGGCTTTTGATGCTGCACAAACTGAATTTTAATACAGACGAGACACCTCTGCTGCGCACTTTAATGTCTTTATGGTGCGTGGGCTTTGATAGCACATGTGTTTATTGCAGAAAGTTGTGCTCTAAAATCAATATGGCATCCAGCGATGAAATTGGAAGGGGGTGATCGAGTCAACCGGGGGGTGCTGAGAAGAGACAACACTTTAGTTAACCCAGATTAACCTGCCTGAGAGAGACAGTAACTCCACTCCAGGGCTCTCCTTGATAAACATTTGTGCAAATGGCAGCACGGAGACGTTGGTTGAAGCCCATGAAGGGGGTCACATGGCATTTCACTCAAGCTCCTCAGTTTGTTTGAATTGGCAGGGAGAATGTGCCACGATGCTACAAGTGTTTCCTAGCAACAGTGTCCCGTCCCTCCTCCTTCCTCCGACTGCAGCATTGCACCACTTTCTGTGGCTCTGAAATGCATTTCAATTTTGAGACTCTTGTCACAGCCTCTCCTGGAGGAAAGAGTGTAAATTGTAAATGCATTCCAGCTACACAAGCTTAAATTTGTTCATATTACTTTCCTGAAATGTGTTCGATCATAATTCAAAATGCATTGCAAATATTTTGGAGTGCTAAACTGCTTTCATCTATGGTCAGTTTTCTCTTGAAAGTCAGCTAATGTTATGGCAGTGAAATAGTTTGAAGAGAATCCTGGTGTACGGTTTACTTTTAAACTATTCTAAATCAATTTGTCAGTAAATTTCATGAACAACTATGAAGAAATGGTAAGTAATACATTGAATAAATGTGTAGAAAACCGGTTTTAGTTACAATAAAAATAAAAAAATAAAGTTTTTTTTTTAAGGTGAGACATCCCAGGTGAATACATAAAAAAAAAATAACTAATTGATGTTACCACATTTCCATAACTGATCGAATAAATTGAGAATTGCAATCATTTTTTTGTATTACAAATTTTCTGAAATGGTATGTTTAAATATGCAACTGAGGCATTGTCCAGTTAAATATGCATTAATTTTAACACATTTCTGGAACAAAAATATTAACTATGGATCAAGCCAGTTTCAAAAATCTTTTTGTTTTCTTGTCATATTACAGTCAAAATTTTTTAGATTTGTCTTTTTATCACTCCATGCTGTCAACAGCAATCATTATTTCTAAATAATACAAAATCAAGGAAATTATATATGAACCAACCCCTCTGTTAAAACCTTCAGAGTTTAATTAGGAAATATAGGAGAAAACATGATTTTTGAAAATTGGTAAAAACTGAGTTATCTGTTTTTGCAAGTTAACTCTTCAAATGTACTATAATTGAAATCTATAGATGCAAATAGATAAAGGTCTATTAAAGAAACACTTTAAAGTTGGATGTATTTTTGGATGTTTTCTTTCAATTGGTCTAAACAAATCCTATGAAAAGCAAAAAGGTTGGCTGTAATTTCTCTCTTTAAAGTTTATTTTACTGCACATCAATTTTAATGACACAGACATCAGAAGGAACTCTTTTTTATCTTGAGTATTGAGGTTCTCTTATAAAAACTGTTCACTAAAAGGTTCTCAGCAGAACCGAAAATGGCTCTTTTCTTAATAAAAGTATGGTTGCAATGTGTTGACCAAGCATTTTAAACTGGCGTACTTGAAAAATGAATGTTTCTTAGCTAAACTATGGTCTAATTCAGATAGAACAGACTAGTTAGTGGTAAGACAGGAAAGTAAGGAACATCAATTTTATATATACGTCCAGCTGCACATCCCTACAGTTGTCATGATGTGCAAAATCAAATTTTCTTTTGACATTCGTTGGCCATTGTTATATAAAAAATTTAGACTTCAAAAGACCTGTTTCTGACAGAGGGTCAGAATAAAGTAGAAAATGATAATGTTTTGCAAATATATGGCTATTCATGTGCATACACTCTTAAAAAATAAAGGTGCTTCACGATGCCATAGAATAACCTTTTTTTTGTCTAAATGGTTCCAAAAAGAACCTTTAACATCTGTTTCACAAAAGGTTCTTTGTGGCGAAAGAAGGTTCTTCAGATTATAAAAAGGTAAGAAAGAGATGGTTCTTTAAAGAACCGTTGACTGAATTTTTTTTGTGGAACCAAAAATGGTTCTTCTATGTCTGTGACATAAAAGCACCTTTATTTTTAAGAGTGTAAAATGTGCTCAAATTATAAGGAAACTTATAGAAACAATAAAATAAAAGTAAAAAGCATTTCATAACTCCTTTTAAAAAAAATGACTGCATTTTCTGACATTCTGTTTGAGGAAGCAACAACATGAAAGTCTTTTTAACCTCAGACTGTATCAGTATTTCACACTATTTATGCTAAAATTGCCCTCATTAGTTGATCCATTTGCTTAAAGTCAATAGTTGCAGCTCATTTTACTTCTGAGATGTGAGATATTTCTGAGTGAAAGGATATTCAGTGAGGAAAATAAGTAGGGCATGTCTTGATTTTATCAGTTGATAATTGACTTGAAAAATGTGACTTTCAGTTCTTGAAACACTGCCAGAATCTCATTCTTCAAAATGTAGGCTGCCTTATTGACGTCAACTGAAAAGAAAAAAAAAAAAAAAAATTGACAGCATTTTCATGAAAGATTACAAAGACAGTTCCTTTGCAATAGTGTGCACTTATGAATCATGCGCAGGAACGCCAGGAATGCATATTAAAGTATACAGGGTTGATTTTAATGTTATGTTGACTTCACTGACAAAGCAACCTAATACTGAAGAGATCATAGATTATATGAATAGCTTTTCTGCTTTTATTTTCATGCTTCCGCTAGGTGCGATCATCCTAAATGCATTGTTAAAAATACATTTTGCTTAAAATTACTGGACTGCAACAGTGCAGTGGTGTCACATAGTCCTAAAATCTACAGACAGGGGGCGCCATTGCATTTTTAATCCAAACAAGTGTTTTGTATTCTCCAGAAGTGCCTCCTACGGTCCAGTTGCTGCTTTGAAGTGCTAACTTGCAGTCTATGCAGTCTTTTCACTTACTTGTTAAACATTTTGCGTCATCCATATTCGCGCTGACAGAATTATTATGCATCATCTTTAAGCTGAATGAGTTTGATTGTCCTAGCAGAGCCGTATTGCAGAGTAAATAACTTTCTGATCTTTGCCGTATGCCCTCTCACTTTGAACTTCAATCTTATTAAACCACATCACGAACGCAAGGAGTGTTCTTAATGAGAAGCGCACAGAAAGCTCAGCTCAATTGACCCCAATAGAGTTTGACACTAACATGCTGCTAAACTAACAGCGTGATACTCTAACTTCAGCATAACACATGCATTTAGGCGAAGTATGTTAGATTTAACTATTTGCATGTCACATTTTCTCTTCTCCACATCTTTAAGGATTGTCAGTTATGTAATCTAGGTCATAGTCGAATGTTCTGGTCAGAAGCTGACTAGCTCATTGCAGAAAGCGCTGTTTGATGGGGCCGCTGAGGTGAATGTCACATGAATCACAGTCAATCAGATATTGAGCAAAGAGCGGCCAGACAGTTCTGATGGATCAGGTCGGTAGAGAGAATATGAATCACAATCAAGATGCACAGCACTTATCGGACAGGTTTTGATGAATGCCTGTTTGCTCCCAATCCGAGGCTGGTGGTCAGTTGTAGCCAATTACCAGGAACACTGTCGATACATGTAGCCGATGTAAACGATGAGGGCATCGGGACAAAACACTTGGAGCATTTCATTCTCTTTTGTCAATACAATTTGCATTATATTGGATTTCTTCCCATTTAACTTTAATATCTTTTCTCGGTAATTACAGCATGTAAATGCGAGCAGTATTATTCAACGTTTTTAGGCTTTTTACATAAATGCAATTTGTGTCTTTCATATGCCTGTAAAAAGAAACAGCATGTATGTTTATGTATTAATGCTGATATTTAACTTTTTTTTTTTTTTTTAAGAGGATAGCTTTTTTAGACACTTTGAAGAACAAAATACATTAATGTATTCTCACTATATATAATAATGCATTATTAAAAAATAGGGATGCACCGAAATGAAAATTCTTGACTGAAGCTGAAGCTGAACAAAATTAAACACTGGGCTGAAGGCTGATGACAGAACATGTTTTTTTTTTTTTTTTTCACCATTGCATAAATTAAATAGCCAGTATTTAGACATAATAGCCTACCAACAAACCACAATTTAAAATTAATAAGTTAGTAAAATAATATTCTTCGGCCATTTTTAAGACCCCTTTCTTGAATCAGGCATGTGTTTTTAATGTACAAATAAATGCAGCCTTGCTGAGCAAAGGAGAATGTTGGAATAAATGTATTAATAGAGCGGTTGGAATGATTGTTATCATTATTTTTGTCTTACTTTTTAATTTTATTTTACAGACAACAGTAAAATGACAATGCATTTCATGCTTCCACACTTCATGCTCAAAATTACATGCTTCCACACTGACCACATGTTTGCTGCATTAGTGTGCACCTCTATTTAATCGCGTCACGTCATTGTTCGCTACCATTTATTTGGCCTTTTCGATCTTTTTGCAATTTTCGGGCGAATAATTTTGGTTGCCGAACATTCGGTGCATCCCTATTAAACGTGTTAACTTAATTAATTAGTTATGAAAATAGTGTGATTAAAATGTGTACATCATCTTGTATTGCGTATAGTTGACTGTTGACTGTTGGGCAACAACACTATAAATGCAGTTATGCCCTAAAATTTAAGATATTGGTGCAAAAACTGCCCCTGTATGTGTTTTGTCCCATATTTATATCACATGGGCAGCAAGAGTAATATGACACGAGTGCTTATTTTGTCCCGATTCATCACAAGTTTGAAGGTGATTTTATGCAACAATTCAATAAATAAGAAGTTGATATTGTGTTATTTTTTAAACACAGTATTGCTCATTTTTGCAGAGAACATATTACGTTTGAAGCTATAGCAGAATTGTTGCACATCTCTGAGCACAGCTCAGTTTCTGAATGAATCCGCGTTTTGAACAAATCGTGTGAATCAATGATTCAAAGGGCCATTCCCTGCATCCCAATGTGCATACTATATATTGACCCGAATATAAGACAATGCTTTTTTCTTGGAAATACATCTGGAAAAATGTATTTGTCTCATAATTAGGGAAGAAATACATAATGCAATGTGTGTTGAAATGTTAGAACAACGTGATTGAAAACGAAAGAAAAAGAAAGGCTTGACTGTCATGTAAACCTGATAGGACCAAACTTCCTCTATAAGTGATTTTAAAACGTAAAGACTACAATAGGATTTCATGTCTGCTGTTAATGAAATGTTGGTAGGCTACTATGAGATGGATAGCCTAATTGTTATTTAGTTACCTGTTATTTTTATGGTATATCAAAAAGTATATATTTTTTAAATGTGATTGTTGGTGCATTTTACCAGTATTTACTATATTTTCAAAACAAAAACTAAAAAAAGGAAAAACATGCAATATGAAAATAATTTAATAAAACACAAGATTTGGTTTTCAAAAAGAGTACATCTTGAAAAAGGGGTACAAAAAGTACTAATATCACACAGAATTTAGGATGGATAGTATGCACATTGGGACAAATACTGAGATGTTTCTCAAATTATCTTCTTTTATGTTCCATAGTTTACATTAGGCTGTTGCAGCCTAAATGTTTATGCTTAATACATTTAATGTTTAATCAAAATATTTCATTATAAAGCTCGATTTGTAACGTCTACTTGACACATTTAACACAAAATAGCTTTAAATAATCTTTTATTGGTATTTTCAGTCAAATTTTTGTGATTATTTTGCGATTAATTGTATTAATCGAAACATCATGCATTTAATTAGACAAGTCAGACAAATTAAAAGACATAATGCATTATTAAAAATACTTATTTTGTCCACAGTTAATTCATCAACCCTGTTTCCATACTCAATACATTGTTAAAATTGAGCATTAAAAATGACATCAAAATTATTTCAGTTACTCTTTGAAATGTTTATATCTGAAAATAAAAACTAATTAGAAACAAAATAGAAAGTTCAGAAATAAATCAGCATTACATTATCATTCTATGAAGCCCCTTGTAATTGAATAAGATTGAGCATAAAGTTTGTAATGTTAGATTATACTCAAATACCATCTATCTTGTTACCTAAAGATTTAATTGTATATTTCATCACTTTTATAAACTATAAACTATATTAATAAAATTGTACTTTAATTTAATATAGCACATTGCAGCACTTTAAAGCCATAAATCATCTCATCAAACTAGAAACTGCACCCATTTCAGAGAACGTCGCTCTTAGGCCTTCTGGTTGACACACATTAATATGTGTGAGCGAACCCTGTCGTCTCCGTCTCCTCCTCTCTGCGTTTGTGCGAGACTGTACATCTGACTAATTCCCACAATCTGTGCTCTGCTTTAAAACACCATTCATTAAAAGAGCACCTAATTACAGCAGTTGCATTATCTATAATTATTTTTCCCCGATAAAGGTTCCTCTGTGCAGTCAAATATGTAATTATATTTTTAGAACACCAGTAATTCACGTAATTAAAGTAGAGCCTTTCTTTCAGACATCTATATATATAGCGTCACCTCAGAGTTTTAGCAGGAGACAATGATGTGTTTTCATGAAAGACCAAACACACACTTTTGAGCAACTGGTGTTAAGATGTGAAGTCAGAGCTCTTCAGGTTCACATTAGATGTAAATATTCAAACAGAAAGATTTTTCAATCCTAAAACTGCATTTAACTAAATAGCACATTTTGATTGATTGAAATGACATTAATACTTTCTAAAGTGTTCAGATTTTCTATTTTTTTGATGCCCTCCTCTCCATTTCAATAAAGCTCCAAGAGTCATTGCTGTTAGTTAATCTCAATATCATTTGCCAGTAATACAGCACCATGGAAACAAGGGTGGGTCAGAACGTGAACGCTTTTTTAAACCCCAGTTGACGCAGTAAATCCATGCATTAGGCCTCTAGATGGCAGGAGGTCCATGCTGATGCACTGCATTCAAACGCCGCAACTGAAACTCTGAGGTTAATTACAAAGATCCCTCATGCAGAGAACATGATTGCTTAAATATTCTTCAATAATAACAAAAAAAGCCTGGCTATTAATAATCTGTTGGTTCACACGGTGCTGCTGCCATACCAGATTGCGGTTTGAAACTGTACACTGTAAAACCTAACAGTGGAATTCGTTAAATGAAATGAGTTAATTTAACTCAAAAATTTCTAAAAGTTATTTCAACTCAATACATTTTAGTGATGTAAACTCAAACGCGAATTAGGTTAAGCAGAACTCATTTTAAATAAGTTACTAGAAATTAATTTAATCTATTATTGCCATACACTCTATGTCTATGGCCGATCACAAAATATTTAAAATAAATATAAGCTTAATCCATGATTTCTAATATAATTTTTCGAGAAGTCACGTTTGTATAATATAGTTCTAGATTATTAGATGTTTCATTACTAGATAAATAGCCTAACTAAATGGTAATATTAATATTACTTTTAATAATAATTAAACAACCATAATAATAAACTATAATAATAACGATAATATAATAATATACATACATCTATTTCATTTAGATTTAGATTTATAATTTTAAAATAATTACTTTTACTAGAGGCAAAATATTTTCCGGGTTTTTTCAAAAACCGCACGCATTTTTTCAGTCAATCACGTCTGCTCATCGTCTCACTCACGTCACGGGATCACAGCAGGATGGATTGCGACGTATTCCTGGAAAATATCAGGCAAGTTAAGCTTTTCAAACTTCTTTATTGCTGTTTTAAGCACTTTCGAACGACTTGTGTTTTATTGTCAACTTTATTGTGTATAACGTTGTCTAGCAAAGATCAAGCAGCTATGGCGTCATTACATCAAAGTTATCAACGGCAGGTGTTAAATATGCAGTGTTAAACACAACGGCTTGTCAGTGATAAATTAATAAATATGTTTTGTGGTTTCTCACAGTCGGACACAAACGAGTCCAGCAATTTTTATTTTTAAACTGGAGAGGCGGCTGAAAGACTAACTATCTTCCACATCTTTAACCGTCACTCGCGCCACAGCTCCGAAGCAAGGTAAAGCAAACACACATTCCCTATTTTCAAAAATGTTTAAACTTTTTGTTAATCGTTATTTATTATTTGCTTTGTCAGTTTCATCTAGAATATCCATGTGACGCTGACGTTTAACGTTACTATACTCGCCCAAGCCCGGTGAGGAGCGTTTATACTCTGTTTTGTTAACATTAAGTTAGTTAACATTTTAGACTGTCATTTGCTCCTCATGATGTCTTATTTAAAATTCATACTAACAAATTGTCATGTTTTTTACATCAATCTTTTCAGAGCTAAGCCAGCTAGGGGTGGTGTGATGTCATTGGCAACAAGCTGCTGCAGTAAAAGCCTAAAATGAAGTAAGTAGAATTCACATTATATTTATATGATGGGCTTTAGGATATATACAAATTGATGGGCTTTAGTGTTTATTACGAAATTACAAGATGTAATTTGTCACGTTATAAAAAGTAAAGTTCTTCAGTTTTTATTTTTTGATGAATTGCTATTAATGCAATTGCAATTGTGTCCAGAATTACCAGCAACACAAATTCAATCTCTGCTCTTCTGAAGCAATACTGTAATTTTATGTGAATATTAGATTTGAAATTTAGACCTAAACAATGATCAATGGTGAATACACAGCACAGATGAAAAATGGCAAACCTCAACTAGCATCCCACAAGAATAACATCACGACATCTAAGGACCAGTAATGTTTGTAGTGTGCTACCATTTTGATTCAGTCTGTATTGGCAGAGTGAATGACATCTTAAATTTCAGGTTGGCTGTCATTCTGTCAGTCTTTTTTATTTTGTGTTGCTTCAGAAGAATACCAGTGAAGTCTTTTAAGTTGTGATTATAGTTATAGTTATATACTTAATTAATACAGATGAAAAAAGGATATTTTATAGATCTAGTAACATTCCAGTTGCGTAGCTGTCTATGGAGGCTCAGAAAGTTCTCAGATGTCATTAAAAATACCTTAAAGGGATAGTTCAAACAAAAATGTTTAACTCAAACCATTGCAGTCTGTCAGTCATATAATGGCAGTCAATAGTTACCAAATCTTTGAGGGAAAAAAAAAAACATACACAGACAAAACCCAATTAAACCCTGCGGCCCGTGGTGATACATTGAGATCTTGAGACACAAAACTGTCTGTCTTGTTCAAGAAACTTAATAGTATTTACATCATTATTTACCTCTGATCCACCGGAACTCTCCGCTGTATGGAGCGTGTTCACAACAACCTGTGCATGGTGCGTCAGCGTGCTCTGGCGATTGTAGTCGGTGAAAAGTCAACACTCCCGGATGGGTTTGCACAAGAAAACGTAATCTTTTAGTTTTTAATCAATTGCCAGAATCAGGATAAGCACAAGTAATTATCATTTTGAGTAGCCACTATGCACTACGTAAACAATGAGTGATGTGTACACATGACAGACCGCAGTGCATGCATCTACTATGGCAGATCACGTTGACGCATCACGCGCCGGCTGTTGTGAGGACAGTAGAACGTTGCGATCGATCAAAGGTAAATAATAATATAAATACTGTTCAGTTTTTTGTACAGACCGATAGTTTTGTGTCTTAAACCTCAATGTATCGTCACACGCCGCAGGGTTTAAATTTGAATACGGGCTTAGAACAACATTAGAGTAAGTAATTCTCATTTTTGGGTGAACTATCTCTTTTTCTCTCTGTTCTGTAATAAAGAACCTTAGATTGTCAAATTAAATAGTAAATTAGTAAAATGAGTTTATGTAAATTAAATTAAATTCAATCTCTAAAACATTTAGCTGATATTCACATCTGAAAATCCTGCTGATAAACAACTCTGGAAGTTGTGATGTGAAAATTTAAGTACTACAGATTTTTTGTTTTAAATTGTGTACATACCTTATTGAATAAACACTTTCCCGATCCTTCACACCTTTATTGTAATTTATGAAAATGTAAATATGTCTGATTTGTTTAGATATGATGATATTTGGTGACGTACACTAACAAAACTTTTACTGCATTTAGAAAACGGGAGCGTGATCAGGTGCAGATGGCAGCTGTCGCCATCACTGTTAAGGAGGAAGAGGGAACATTATTCTTAAACCCAATGGAATGTCAGCAGAGACCACGCCAACTAGATGAGCCCCAGAGACAGATCATCATTGAAGACCTCATCACCTAGACGGCCATCAACGCAAGACCACGAGAACCAGATGAGTCCTCTCCAATCTGACTTTGTGGCAACATGGAACTTTTGCGTCTATGTTAATATTAGTCTGTTTCTTTCTTATTCTGAGGTTGCTGTAGCCACCAGGTCTAGTCTGTATCCAGATCAAATGGTCACTGCAGTAATGTAAAGTTGCTTTGACACAACTTGTATTGTAAAAAGCATTGTATAAATAATTTTGACTTGGGTGTTTTGATTGTATCTAAAGATGATGTCTGCCAAGTCTTGGCTCAGTGTACAGGTTTTTTTTTTTTTGCACTAATGTATTCCCTTATAGTATACATACTTAAGATTAACAGTACTTTCTATACAAAATTTAAGGAAAACCTTTTTTTTATATTTTATTTTAAAATTGATCCACTGTGTTTCATATCATTTATTGTTATTATTTTTAATATTATCAATTATAATTAGTATTTTAAAAAGGGATTTTGTTAAACATTTCCTTGTTTTTGCTGTCTTTGCTTATTTGGTGAAAAGTCTGATAAGATAGCGTAAATGTTATATTTTTAACTAAACAGATCACTTATTTTTATTTATGCTTTAAAACATTTGTTGTATTTCAATAAATACTTAAGAAAACCCACCTGTTCTGTCATTATTACCAGTGTTTTTGGTACGTCTTATGTAACTTTATTGCTTTGAGTTTGATGAACTTAAACCATCTAAGGCAATCGGTTTCCTCAAACCATTCAAGTAGCAAAAAGTTGATAAGACTTAGTGGGATTTGTTACCTGAATTCAAACTGACTGAGTGGAATAAACTTACATTTTTAAAGTTGAGATAACTCAAATAATTGCCTAAGCTAATGTTAAAAAGAATAAGTTAATTAAACTCAATGTATATGAGTTTATAGTACTCATATTTTTGGGTTTTACTAAACTTAAATGGTTTAAGGCAATCAGTTTCCTAAAACGGTTTGAGTTACCGTAACTTGTCGGGTTTTACAGTGTAGCTGAATAAAGCACTTGTATATGCATATCATGTCTGCTTTTATTGAAGCATTGCAGATGTTTGCCATTTCATGCAATGGTCAACTTTAAAGATGATGATGGACATCTGATGATGGAGGCGCTATTAACCGGGATGAATAAATACTCTTCAGTTATGCTTAAAAGTTATTGTGAGCAGTGATTTGTGGTCAAAAGAGCATGATGGTAAAAGCTTACGACTTCAAAAACAATCTGAAACGCTGTATGATTTCTAAACCGACACACTCTGCATAATATGCATGCACAATGTCACTCTTAGAGACGCAGCAATGCATTGTTATAAGTCAACTAATGAAAGGTTTAAAGCATTATTTTTCTGACAAGATAAAGCATGCTTGCTGCATATACTTAGAGGTCATAGAAGAGATTAGTGGTGGGAAGTATAAATAAAACGTAAAAATGTCTACAATTTGTAACGTCTACTTTATATTTTCTCATTTAACACAATAACAGCAGTACAATTTTTGTGAATATTTTGTGATTAAATTAATCGAAACATCATGTAAATAATTAGATTACATTTTTTTAATCAACTGACAGCCCTATTAAAAAGACATAATGCATTTTTGAAAATACTTGTTTTGTTCCCAGTTAATGCATCAACCCTGTTTCCATACTATATCCATTTTTAAAAACAAGTTATTGCATTAAAAAGACATCAAAATGCCATTAAAATTCTTTCAATAACTCTTCTTTGATATTTGAAATTATATTTTAATAAGATTGTAATTTTATAAGATTGAGCATAAAGCTGGTAATGTTAGATTATACTCTATTACTGTCTATCATGTTGCAAAAGAGCATGATGGTAAAAGGTTACAACTTCAAAAACACCCTGAAACGCTGTGTGATTTCTAAACCACCATGCATAATATGCATGCACAATGTCACTCTTTGAGACACAGCAATGCATTATGGGTAAGTTATAAGTCAACTAATGAAAAGCATTCTCATTCTGACAAGATAAAGCATGCTTGCGGCATATACTTAGAGGTCATAGAAGAGATTAGTGGTGGGAGGTATAAATAAAATGCAAAGTGTTTAATAAATTTATTGTTTAATCAAATAAGATATTTCATTATTAAGCTACAATCTGTAACGTCTACTTTATACTTTCTCATTTAACACAAAAATAGCTTTAAATAATATTTTGTGGGTATTTTTACAGTACAATTTTTTTGTGATTATTTTGCAATTAACTTAATCAAAACATCATGTAATTAATTAGATTGATTAGATTTTTATCACCTGACAGCCCTCTTTAAAAGACATAATGCATTATTAAAAAAACTTATTTTGTTCCCAGTTAATGCATCAACCCTGTTTCCTTTATCCATTTTGAAAAATGAGTTATTACAGTGAAAAAAAAAAAAAAAAATGTAATCAAATAAAATATTTAATTATTAAGCTACAATTTGTAACGTCTACTTGATACTTTCTCATTTAACACAAAACTAGCTTTGAATAATCTTTTGTGGGTATTTTCACAGTAAAATTTTGGCAATTATTTTACAATTAAATGAATCGAAACATCATGTAATTTATTAGATAAAAAAATGTAATTGACTGACAGCCCTATTAAAAAGACATAATGCATTATTAAAAATATCTATTTTCTTCCCAGCCAATGTATCAACCCTGTTTCCATATTTTATCCATTTTTAAAAACGATTTAGTGCATTATGTCATTAAAATTATTTCAGTAACTCTTCTTTGATATTTGAAATGATTATTTGAAAATTAGAAACAAAATAGAAAGTGAAATAAAGCATTAAATGATCATTCTGTGAAGCCCCTTGTAATTTTATAAGATAGAGTATAATCTAACATTACAAGCTGTCTATCCTATTGCAAAAGAGCATGATGGTAAAAGGTTACGACTTCAAAAACACCCTGAAACGCTGTGTGATTTCTAAACCACCGTGCATAATATGCATGCACAATGTCACTCTTTGAGACACCTCAATGTATTGTGTCTAAGTTATAAGTCAACTAATGAAAGGTTTAAAGCATTCTCATTATGACAAGATAAAGCATGCTTGTGGCATATACTCAGAGGTCATAGAAAAGATTAGTGGTGGGAAGATTAAATAAAACGTTTTATCATGGCAATGGCATCATGATGGGAATTCAAAAACAAAACTGGTTTATATATGGAACAAAACCTATTTTTGGATAATCCATTGAATCAAATACAAAAGTGATAATAAATCAGTGCATGAACGTTGAGTTAAAAATAAAATGACTCTAAACTCTCGAAAGAGCCACATTGAAAGCCAAGATTAAAAGAAAAAAAGATTAACTTTATATAAATGCAAAAGTAACTGGAGGCATTTGCTCACACGTGCATTAAGTTGCAAAACATCTATTTGAGAGTGCCCTTCTTATTACTGGATCTAGATGGAAAAGGAAGAAAAGCTAACGAGGGTCTGCTTAGGAAATGTTCCGTGATGAGCATGTGGGAGTTTTGATGCCTTATCTCCCACACATGTGCCACCTATCTCTGCAGTTCATCCTGTTTGGAGTAAAATATACACTATTATCACGGCTCTCCGGTGTGCCTAGACACGGCGCGCTCAGCAGTGGTGGAATGTAACGAAGTATTTGTACTTCGTTACTGTACTTAAGTAAATTTTTACGTATCTATACTTTACTTAAGTAAAAAAAATAATGCATACTTTTACTTTTACTCAAGTAGATTTTTCAGCAATTATCTGTACTTTGTACTCCACTACATTATTAAAATGCGTGTCGTTACATCCTTCCGAATCTTGCATAAATTTTTTTTGGTCGACTGACGTTTTGGTGTTGCTGGCCAATGCACGTTGAAACAGATCGGAGATCTGATTGGTCAAAGAACTCAAGGCGAAAAATAGTGAGCGCGCGTTTTGAAACAACGCGGAACTGATGTAAATCGAAGAAAAGGACACCAAATATCAAACATGGACGAAGAGCCAACAACGTCGACTGAGCTTGAGCCTGTGCCCTGTATCTCTGATTCTGAGAGACACCCCTGGCCTTATTTAAGCAAGTTATTTGAATTTAAAGGTTCAAAGAATGACTCCTGGCGTTTTCAATGTGTCAAGTGCCTACCTCAACGCAAAAAAATTGTTAGCGTTTAAAAACTCCCCTTCAAATTTGAAGAAACATATAGAGGTAAGACATGCAATGCTAGTTATTAATATTTAAGTTACTAACTTGCTATGACATGGTGCTATGACTGTTATAGAAAAACAGATGTCAACATAACAAAAATATCACACCAGTATAATATGTTTCAAACATTTTACTTAAAAAAATACTTTTACTTAAAAAAATACTTTAAAGTAAATTTAAAAGTATGTACTTAGGACTTTTACTTAAGTAAGATGTTGATGTAGTAATTATACTTTTACTTAAGTATATATTTTGCAGGGTAGTTGTACTTTTACTTAAGTACTAAACTTAAGTACTTCCTCCACCACTGGCGCTCAGACACATCCACTGCGGAGCGATATGAGAATAGCAAACCTACTGGGGAGCCTTGGTCTACTGAGCACAAGCTAAAATTATATTTGGCATGTACCCCTAGCTAGACATCTTCAGAGGCGTCTTCACCTGCTCTAAAATCCTCCAATCCAACAAGTCTCAGTACGTTTCTGTCTCCTGTGCGTTGCAGGTGATGCAAAAAACCTAATTATTTTCAAATTCTTTTCATTTACACATTTGGCAGACGCTTTTATCCGAAGCATTGTATTCAAATTCAACATTTAATCAGGTCTCGCATTCCCTGGGAATCAAACCTGTGACCTTGGCATTGGCAGCAGAGCGTCGTGCTTTGCTGGTTGAGCTATGAGAACACACAATAGTCCATTTTGTTGTCTGAAATGCATTATTAACTAGTTCACATGTACGGATGAAAAATGAGCACAGCTTGTTTGTGCCAAACTAGCTAAGAGTGGTTAGTTAGCAGTGCGAAGGAGTTCTGAGTGGGTAAGGTATCGCATGTTGTTTGAGTGTTGCTGTGTGGTTTTTAGGTACTCTGAATGATTTCTAACCTGATTGAGCCCAACCCCAAATCTCTATTACACTATAGTCTTTTAGTCCACGTTTTGTTTGCCTGTTTTAACATCTGCCAGCTGAAAACTGAATTTTTTTTTTTTTACCATTATTTGCAGTACAACTTGTGCACACTGCACATTTCTTAATATTAAGCCTTAATATTCATTCTTAATATTAAAGTGAACCTAAAGTATACTTGCAATAGTTCCTCTTTAGCAAATATACTAAAGTTTAGTTATTACACTTTAGCAGACATTAAGGCCTGGTTTTACAGACAGGGCTTTGACTATGGATTAGGCCATAGTTCAAGGGCATTTAATTCATTTTTATAAACGTGCTTTAGAAAAAAAAAAAACATTACTGGTGTGCATCTTGAGACAAAACAAAGGCACTGATTTGTTTTAAGATCAGTCAGTGCAAGTTGAAACAGCGACTTACATTTTAGTCTAGGACTAGGTTTAAGCCTCGTCTGAAACCGGGGTAAGTATAGCAGTTTAATATACTAAAAGTACAATTAAGTGCATATGTAATTGTATTTGTAGTATACTTGGCATAAAATAAATGTATTTTAAATACATTTTAGTATTTTTTTTTCCACTAGGGTATATATAATGTATATAATTAAACTATGTAGTTTTAGTGTTTTTAGTACTTCAGCTTAAGCAAAACAAAAAAATGACAACTGCAACAAGCTGAATTTAAATAAGTTTACTTTTTAAAAATATGTTTTCGTTTTATTTAGTTCATGTTTATTTCATGTAATGAATTACATTTTTGGTCACACCTAATTTTAAGCTCCAATTCTCACTATTAAAGGATTACTCCACTTCCAAAAGAAAAAAAATCCTGATAATTTACTTTAATTTATGTCATTCAAGATATTTATGTCTTACTTTCTTCAGTCACACTTCAATGGTGCTCAATGATTTGAAGGTTAAAAATGCAGCCGAGGAATAAAGGACTTATCTAGCAAAATTATTATACAGCAAAGTTATTTCATAAAAAAATTACAGTTTATTTACTTTTTAACCTCATATAGTTTTTCTTGTCTAGCTCTGAAATGCGCATGCGTACTCTGTGCACTCTTCAATACAATTTAATACAATACAGTTAGGGTATGTCGAAGAACTCCAATCTCATTTTTTCCTTCAACTTCAAAATCATTCTGTATCACTGCAGAAGTACTGACCCAGTGTTTACAAAGTGAGGATGCAGGGAAGATCAAATGCCCTTTACAAAAAAGGTAAAACTATGATCAGGAATTTTTTTATTGTGGAGCAATCCTTTAACTATGACTTTTGCCTCAATGAACTACTAATTTGCTGCTAGTAGTTGGTAGTTGTCAAGTTTAGATATAAGGGGAATTAAGGGATCTAAAATATGATCATGCAGAATAACGCATTAATTTGTGCTTTATATGTACTAATAAACAGCCAATATGTTAGTAATATGCATGCTAGTTAATAGTGGGAATTGGTCCTTAAAATAAAGTGCAACTTTTTTATAGTTTTAGTTAACGACCATATACTTGGGTACAGTTAATCAATTTTGATTCCAAGTAGACTTCAAACCATGCAGTGTGTTTAAGAGTGAAAACGAGACCAAACAGGATAGACTGTAGGAAGAACTGCTTGATTGACAGACTTTGAGGAGACGCGTTGTGCTCCTTGAGGCAGAGCAATGACATTCGTTTGGATGAGCCACCTGGTGAACGCAGCCCAATGGGGGATTCAACACCGGCCCGTCTGTGATTAATCACGTTGTCGTGGATGACAAATGAACAGCTACCACTGTAACCTACTTTAAAGGGCATGAAGAACCCTGCCATTTCGCCCCTTTCTTAACACAACCAGGAGCAGCCAATTTTCCTGCCCATAAAAACATGACACACAAACAAGAAACCATTTGTTTTTTGCATGTTTCCTCTTAACTAGTATTGCACTGTGTTTACAGTTTTTCCATCCGGTCCACGAGAAGGGGCTTCTTACTAATGTGAGCTAGAAGGACTCTCTTCAGCTCCACATCTTCTGTGAATTCATGGTGTTCTAACTGGAATTTCTAAAACTATAGCTTTGTGTGCAGAATACAACAGTGACTCACAAACGTGCAGAACAGAGCCTGTGTTGCAGCCATTAAATGAGTTGAGTTGAGTTGAGCATGTTTGATCAATTTAGCCTTGCCTAAAATAAAATCTATAGACATCAAACACTGTTAGATGCATATATAATCATTTGTGCAGAGAGTGCGCCTTGCAGGACATGAAGCGCCAGCACAACCACTTGCATTTTTTTCTTAATAACAGTGGAAACCTAAAATACAACATCATTTTTGCTCATAAAGGTAAAAGTAATACATCATTCGGAACTGCAAAAGATCTACATTTATTTGTGCACATTTACAATATCTACAAAACGTTGCGCTTTTGTAAAATAGCTTAAGGAAAAAAATAAAAACACTTTCTGCTGTCTCTGTCTTGAGGAGGAGCGCTTGACAAAAACGAACCGAAACTCAGCTAATTTTTGCCTCACAGACATGATAAATGCATCTTTAAATTACTGCTTTAATTAACTAAAATGAAATAATTCATGCAATAAAATCTTTTTGTATTGTGTAAAGTTCATTTGAAAATTCCGCCTACTCCACCAAAAAAAACATTTTCACATTTAACATGAAAAACAGCAATTAAAACGTAGGCTTCAACTCAGTTAACTGGGTTATTTATGAGATAAATAAGACAATGCTGGCAAAATTATAGGCTTGTTGGCTTTTCTGAGATACGCTAAATGTTGTTACTGTTATTATGACTTATTCACAAGATGTTTTATTGACTTGTTTTTTTAAACTCTGATTGATCAATGTAATGAGACATTGTGTTTATAATTTTTTTTAACATGCATTCAAATATTTTTTCATGTTTATTTTGTGCTGCAAATATAAAAAAGGAAAAGATAATTGATTCACATGCCGCTTGTTCTGAGGTAAATGTAGTTATCTCAATACAAATTAAAGAGCGTAAAAACACATTTATTGTTTGTATTTTATCATCAAATTTACAGAATTTATAGGCTGAGACTTGCGTGCTACATTATGTTATTTTTGCGTTACTTTTTAAATCTGGGCTGAGCTTGGTTGTTTGCATTTTTGGCAAATGTAAAAGACTTTTCACACCAAAAACCACAGGCTTAGAGAAAAGTACATTTACATCTGTACTGTAGACCACAGAAGAAGAAAAAAAAAACCTTCAGTAATAAAAAAAGGAAAACAAATTATCTTAGGTAATTATATTAGTATGGATGAATTGGATCATTGAAGGTCAGCACCAAAAACAATAAGTTAATAAAATGAGATTAAATACATAAAGGATATTAGTATTATTTAACATATTTAATTATTTCAGGTTTGCATTGAATTTCACTGTTTTTATTTATTTTGAGGAATACTGTATCTGTTTTTTAGTGAGTGAGATGAATTAATGCATGTTCACATTTATTCTAGAACTAAAGTAACATCTTACTCTCGATTTCACGTTACTTATTTGAAAACGTAACTTAGATGTTTTCTTGTCAATTAAAAAGGAATGCATTACTTGTAATGCGTTACCCCAACACTGATCTTAGCAATGGCTCAATCAAACACTGAGCTATGTATGTAGTATTAACAATTGATTAACATTTAAGTGTTCAGTGTGAAAACACCTCTGTAAATCTAACTTATTACAGACTGTGCCTTATTCCCAAAAGCCAATGATTTTCCAAACACAAGCTATGTCACATTATTATCAGAGCTCCAGATAAAATTTGGAAGGAGCGTGTTCATCTGGTATTCTCAATCACAACACAAGGACATGTAAACAGATGCTTAAATCACTACCGTGCAAATGAACTAGTCCAGGGGGGAACATCCAGCCAAGCTCTCCATTTAATCACATTGCAGTCTATAATTGAGATGTATTAGTTTTTGGTACTTGGTAAATCATACATTTACCAAATGAAACACGTTCCGTGTCACTCCTGTAGTGATTCACCGAGGGGGAACGGCTTCTGATGTCACGCATTGCATTGATGAAACCTGGCTGCAGTGTTGTGGTTCTTGTCTGGTAAGATTCTTTAGCGTTTTGAGGCAGCCAGTTGGTCTGTATCGCTGTCTGCATGAGTGCACATGCTTCGGCTTGTCAAAAAAAGAAACGAAAAAAAGGAAAAGAAATCCACACAACAGGCAAACAGACGGCTCAAAACTCTCTCTTCCGCATAAAAGAGGTCAGCGCGAGCTTCCCGAGGGCTGACCGACGGTTCTGCTGACATGGCCCAGGTGCTGGGGAAATCACCTGGACAGGACTTGGACATGTGATTTCTCCCGGCAGCTGTTCCTTTGGATAACGCGATAAGCTTGAAGCTGGTGCCTGCAGTTGAAAGCAGAAGAGAAATAGAAGAGAATCCACATTTGCCACCATAAACGAAATTCGCAGGGTGGTATAGACCAGTGGTACTCAACTGGATTTCCGTGAGGAAATTTTAGCTTGGACATCAAGTGGTGACCAGCATAGTACCAAAACAGTTGTACAAAAGTGTTTTTAAAATGTATCAACATGCCCTGCAAAATAATTAGAGGACAACTGACCAGTTTAGCTTTTAAATGTCTCTTAAATGGTTTCATATTAGTAATTATCCACAAAACCACATTGTAATCCTTGTTGTAAGTGAACACACACAGTACACTGCCTCTCGAAAGTTTGGGATCAGTAAGACTTGTAATGTTTTTTAAAGAAGTGTCTTACGCTCATCAAGGCTGCATTTATTTGATCAAATAAATGGTAATACTGCAAATTGTTATTATTATAATATAAAAATGGTTATTTGAATATATTTAAACATAATTTATTCCTGTGATGCAAAGCTGAATTGTCATCAGCTGTTATTCCAATCTGTCACATGATCCTTAAGAAATCATTCTAATATGCTGATTTATTATTCGATTTATTTATTATATTTATTTATTGATTTATTTTTTCAGGATTAGATACGTAAAAAGAATAGCATTTATTTAAAATATAAATCTGGTCTAACAATGTGAATCTATCATGTTTTATTAATCTAACACATCCTTGGTGAATAAAAGTATACTTTAAAAAAAAAAAAAAAAAAAAAGAAAGAATAAAAATAGACTGATCCCAAACTTTTTAACAATAGTGTATATTGTTAGAAACCCTTTATATTTTAAATAAATGCTGTTCTTTTTAACCTTTATTGGGAATCCTGAAAAAAGTATTGCAGGTTCCCAAAAAAAATAAAAAAATAAAAAAAATAAAAAATAAGCAGCTCAACGTTTTTTTTTTTTTTTTTTTTTTTTACATTGATAATAAATCAGCATATTAGATTGATTTCTGAAGGATCATGTGAGACTGGAGTAATGATGCTGAAAATGTAGCTTTGTATCACAGGAACACATTCACATAGAAAACAATTACTTTAAATTGAAATACTATTTCATAATATTTTTTTTTCTGTATTTTTGATCAAATAAATGCAGTCTTGATGAGCATAAGAAACGTCTTTAAAAACCATTAAAAATCTTACTTATCCCAAACTTTTGAGCAGCAGTGTATTTAAAACCTCAAGAATGCAGGGAAATAGACATATATGTAAAATAACCCATTTCATATTTCGATAAAAAATACAATAAGGTTTAATTTGTTAACAGTAGGTAACTTCATTAGTTAGTGAACTATGAGCAATACATAAATTAATTTTAGTTAATATCCAAATACATAATACTAATACATTTTAAAATCAACAGTTGGAAGAAGTTAAGCAACCAGTAAGTTAAGTAAAAATGAACAATTGAGAAATGTGCAAATTGTAAAGATTACCAATGTTATCGTTAATACAGTTTCAGATAAGACTAGGGACCAAGTGTTTCAATTTATTAGGTATTAATTGTGTATTTGTCCATAATGGTATGGACGTTTTGCTTCAGTGTATTGTATACATTATTACTGAATGACGAACCCTTTTATTATTATGGTTGGTTTCATTAAGCAAGGTTTCCCCTTTCATGACCATATCAGAACAGACCCCGCAACCCATTTTATTTGGGTCACGGGACTCACGGCTCACCCAAAAATAGACTCATTTGGCAGGCGATTTTATCTAAAGTGACTTGCATTGGAATAAAGTTTTGCATGTTATCAGTTCATGCATTTCCTGGGAATTGAGTTCATGACCTTGTTGTGGCTAACGCCATGCCTGACTGTTTTAATTGCACGAGTGCTTAGGGGTCAAAGTCTGTTTTTAGAGTGGAAACGTCAGACAGTGTTCCATAATATAATAAAACAACAAAATGTTAAAACACAGCAGTGTATTGATATTCCTGATTAGGGTTTGTTCTAAAACACATTTACCAGAAAGTATTAAACTGTAAGTATTACACTGCACTTAATTAATCTTACAGACTCTATTCACAGTTTTTTTTTTTGTTTTTTTTTTTGTGTGTGGATAATTTCAAGCCATACGGCTCGGTTGCTGTGTCATTTACAAAGAACCAAAGCATTAAACCTGGATTTAGTTAAAATGTAACACTATTCTTTTGCCACATTTTTAGCACTAGTATTTCTTCATGTGAAGAAACATAAGAATAATTATGAGTTATATCCTCTTTGTGATTGTTAATACGCTGTCAGAAAACCTCCTGAACGCTCTGTATTAGTACCTTACGCACACTTTAGGACTAGATAAGGCTACCTTTGACAAGCTAAAAGTACTTATTCTTCTTGACAGTGTATGTCTGTATGAAAGTAATCCATGATAACCACCAGGATGTATTTTGAAAGGTGTTCAGGTTAGGCGAACAAAACAAAGGTGCTATATTTATATTTGCACATGGGTGATTCTTTCAAAACTGTTTGTCATTTCAAGACAAATAAACTACAATCCCACACGCGCAGCATGGGCCTTGAAGTACTGAGCGCTAACAGGGTTCATCAATGCCACATGGACGTCCAGCTGCGACCTCCACCAAGAACATGACAAGTCCATTTACACGTCCTAGAGAAGCGCTCCCAAAACAGACACAGTTTAGTCTCCGCCGTCCCTCCGATGAAACCCTCCAAGGTTGGAGATGCACATGACGGATGTCGAGTGTTTTTCTGATGCGGCCAAGAAAGTGACATTAAAACTTCTCAAAGACGGCAAACTTAAAGTTTGAGATGTACAGTGCCTTGCAAAAGTATTCATACCCCTTAATTTTTTTCACATCATGTTAAACTGCTTTAAATTATTTTTCCCCACATCAATTTACACTCCATACACCATAATAATGACAAAGCAAAAACCAAATTTGCAAATTTTACACATTTATTAAAAATAAAACACTGAAATAAGTACATTGCATATTCATCCCCTTAACTCAGTCCATAGTTGAAGCACCTTTACAGCCTCAAGTCTTTTTGGGTCTGATGTGACAAGCTTTGCACATCTGCATTTGGCAATTATCTGCCATTCTTTGCCTCACCTTTTCACCTCTCCATCTCTGTCAGCTTGAACATTTTCTAGAGTCCTAGTTGTTCCAATCGTCTTCCATTATGGAGAATGCTTCTGTCAACCTTCAATGCAGCAGATTTGTTTCTGAGCTCTTCCCTAGATCATCGCCTTAACGCAAGTCTGTCACTGAGCTCTACAGGCAGTTATCTTGACCTCAGGACTTGGTTTTTGCTCTGAGATGCATTTTCAGCTGTTAGACCTTTTCTGAGAGGTGTGTGCCTTTCTAAATCAGACTCATTCAAATGAATTTGCCACAGTTGAACTCCACTCCAAGTGTAGGAACATCTAGAAGCAATATGAATGCTCCTGAGATAAATTTCAAGTGTCCCAGAAAAGGGTATGAATACTTATGCAACAGGATCTTTTCAGTTTTTTATTTTTAATAAATTTGCACAAATGTTAAAAACCTATTTTTTGCTTTGCAATTATGGAGTAGGGAGTGTAGATTGATGTGGGAAAAAAAGTAATTTAAAAGTAGTTTAACATAAGGCAGCAACATAACAAAATGTAAAAAAAAAAAAATGATTTTATGAAATTTTTATGAATACTTTCGCAAGGCACTGTATAGGTTTGTAAAATGGCCAAACAGTTTTGTGTCACAGGTTAAGTCATTAATCTGATGGTCGATTTTGTTTCGTGTTTTGAAAACACAAAAATACTGAAAATTATTTTTGGAGTGTCAAAATAAGTCAATTTTTCGTTTTCCTGATGTACTGCTTGCCAATGCAAAACTCACTGCTGCTGTGCTTGGGTGTTGTTGATGTTTGCCAGTAACTTTTAATTGGGGCCTAAAACTATGCTCATCTTTCTCCTCTTCTAGTGTTTTGGCAGATGTCAGTTTGCATCACTGGTTCAATTTTGACATTTACTGACAATTTCTCACACTTCAAACAGGGCTGTCAGTGTGTCAGAGAAAAGAAAAGGAAAAGGAAAGCATTCAAAAAGATAATTATATATCACAGATGAGTTAAACAGAATATGGGACTTGAAAGGGAGCGTGCATCAAGTGGGGGCTCGTCCGGGATAAATGAAGACATGAAGCTTTTGTTTGTTTACATCCCAGAATTAATTTAAAATCTGCTGTCACTGAGCTTTTGTGTCTTCCTTGGGACCTTTTCCTTTTCCTACTCTTAAGGTCTTTGCACCCTGAGTCCGAAATTTTCACATGTGTTTTTTATTTTTTTTTTCACATTCGCCCTCCTTTCCTATCAAAATGCATACTACGGATGTGAAAACACAGAAAATCAAACCTGATCTGATTTTTTCATGAAGGAGGAAGTGTGTAAACTCGATTGACACAAGGTGAGGTCGTATTTAATTTTCAACGTACAAAAATTTAGGACAAAAATTTCAGACTGCAATGACCTTGTGAATTGAAATCATGAGTAACAAGTATTTAATTCTGAAAGTGCAAGACTATGTAAGGCCTTTTCCCTTTTAAACCCAATCTAAGGGCACTTTCAACACTGGGTAAGTAACTTGCCTTTTGCTTTATTTTCACCCCTTTATGAAAAAAGAAGTCTATTCTAGTGTGCTATTAGTATACTTCCTTTAAACTAAAATAGGAAAGTATACTTTCAGTCTACTTTGCATGTATTTCTCAGAATTGTGCTTTTATATACTTCTTAGAAATATACTTAAAAGGACATTTAAGTATACTTGACTTATACTTAGAAAAAGTCTAAATATATTTGAACTCTACTTGTGCTCTGAGAATCAGTGTTTTAATTGTTATACACTAGGGGCGCTATTACACACCTTCTGAACAGAATTTCCAAAACATGTGAAGAAGAAACCGAAACAACAGATGCTTCCACATGTAATCTAACACAATTGTAAAACAGCATCAAAACCATAGATATGGAAAATTGCGTAACATTATGGAATTAAATTTCGACCCATGAAGTGGTAATACACATTTTATAATCATATTTTGATGTTCTCGCATAGAGTTAAAAAAAACAACATTGTGAGATCTCATAACCTGACTACTCACGATTTTAGCAACCCGGAAAAATTGAACTGATGAAAATGAAACAAAATAACCCAGGATTATGTGTACCCAGGTTTTAAAACCACTTTGCATTAACAATTTCCTTTGTGAAGATTGATTTGAAGAGGAGAAATGCATTAGTAACAAAATACTCGTAAAAGTGAGAGGCGTCTGAACATCTATTGGACACGACATTGAAAACTTTAGTACAAGGTAGTACAGCGCACTTTAAAACTCATCAATAATATATGCTAGTCTTTCTACTATTGTTAGAAAGGTAAGTATTCATTGTCTCTACCAATCATAAATCATTGACGCATATATGTCATAGCGAAAAGAGTGAAAAATTTACAGTCTTTTCATGCTCTTAAACACACACACACACACACACATACACACACAATGTCTAGAAAGTCTATTGGATTTTTTCACCGATTTTATCATCTGCTAGATCTGATCAGTTAGAAGATTAATAGCACGTCTTTCTCTCTTCAACAAGCCATATGATTTGAGGCAGGCTTGTGTAGCATTCAGATTTGAACTGAGAATGCTTTTTGAATTCCAATTTATTACCGAATCTAAAGTAGCAAACAGGGTGCAAAACTGTAATTCAAATTTGATTAAAATTAAAACGCATTAAATAGATTGATTTGAGCCATTATTTATTTCAATAACACAAATGGTGCTAGATCTCTTTGCGTATTAAAATAGGATAGAAGAAAGCACTTTAACAGTGTATCTGCTGCGTAACTGAACTTCATTCAGATAATAAAGTGATTTCTGGGCTAATACACGGAGTATTTCCTTTAATAACTGACATAGATGATAAAATGGTTATTAGGAGATGGCCTTGTGAATTATTATGATAGATTTCAAAAGGCAACCACATTTATTCACTGACACCATTTTAGAGCCATACTAAAATAGAAAAAAAATCTCAGATATCAGGAATTAAGTCCTTATGGATAAAGCAGTTTTGAGAATCGCCTCATAATAGGTCTTTTATGAGAAATTTCAACAATAAAATACCAACATTATAAGATTAAGTAGCAACGTTTTGAGAATAAACACTTAAAGTAAGAACAGTCTTTCCCCAGCAGTGAGGTAATGATTGCATCTTCATAAAACCTGTATTGCAAAAAGTTGCGTAGGATATACTATGTAGGTTTATAGGATTCAGGACATAATATATAAGTTCATAGACCAGTTTCACTGTAATTTTTGCTGAGTCTGGCTCATAGTTGAAACCTGCTGATGTGTGCAATGAATACAGCAATCTGATAATAATGGCACAGGAATGAACATGCATTGCTTACGTATTGCCAACGCAACATGTATGCATCAGGACTAAGACCAACAGAGAAATATTGATGATAATGAAAACTTTCATTAAAAAAATATTTACAAAACAGCAATACATTGTCTACCTCAGAGGCATGATCACTGAACTAGGGTTGTGGTGCTCTTATCGTGTTAGGAAGTGAACGATGGCTTGTGCAGAGAATCTGTAGATAGTTTTCACACGTTGTCTTGGTTGAGACCTGGCTGCATTACACCTTGGGCACCTTGTGCACATTTGTGGTCCCATGAGAGGCAGACTTTATGCTATCGGTGATGAGGTGGTAATAACTTCAGCTTTACCTCATCACACACGCCACCCACAGCAATCTGTAGCGACTCTTAGCCAACTGCTCCTGAAGCGAGTGAGGGTTCTGAGGCGACAAATAGAGTGCTGGGGCGACGGTGATATGAGGAGGAAGATCTTCCATCACATACTAATAAAGCCCTTGAAGCTGCAGCGCTGTAAACACAGGTGCTGTAAGCGATGCTAACTGTTTCAATAACTTCCACCAGCCTTACCGTACAAGTGTGTTGCTTTCAAGTCCTCCTAGGAAGTTCCTACTTAAAAACTTCTAAAAGTAATTTTAGCTGGAAAATTTAAATTTAAATTTATATTGCTTTGTCATTTGTAGCGCTTCTCTCGCTAAAGATTTTTCTAGTTGACTGTTAGTTGACTAATTGCACATTTATATAAATGTAATTACTTAAATATATATTTAAATAGTCTTATCCGTGCTGAAGTACACACTTAAAGCTTGCTGCAAAGCACCTGCAGAATAAATAGAAAAAATGCAAGGAGATATTTAATTGTTTATTAATAAACTGTTTTTTTTTCTGTGTCAGTGTCAGCTGCAGAGATGAATTTGATGATGCTTTAGAGAAAAATGCACCTTTCATGTGGGTTATATAATAATAATCAGAGAGTTTTAGTTTGATTTGAATTGGTTCATTTAAAAGACTATATTTTAAGCTTTCTATAGATATAGTTTTCATGTCTCTGAGGGAAATAGTCTATACGTGTCACAGGCTGTGGAGAGCGCAAGAGACAAACTTCAGTTCAAACTGGTATATTTTAATAATAAAGAACACAGGAGAACAGCAACTTGGAAACCACACAACACCAGACGTTTAAGACCGGAGGAAAAGGAAGGAACTTAAATACACAGGATAATCAAACTCAGGTGCAGGGAATAATGAATTAATTTAACAAGGGAAGGAAACAGACCATATAAGGAAACAGAAACTAAGGAAGGAGGGAAAACATAGAACACGCGTCTACAACCCTAACATAACACTGATATAACCCTGACAATACACTGAGTTATGTATTTCATTTTGTGTCATGCTTTAGTTCATAGACACTGAGATGACAGAATGTGCATCCTGGTTGTTTTCTTTATTTTACAAAAGCACAATGTTTTGTTGATAATGTGACTGTTCACAGGGGAAGTAACAATATCAAAGTCTCACAGTATGAAAATACCTCGCTATGAAGGCAACAGCACAATATTTATTGCAATATAAAAATAAAAAAAGACAATTTTTTTTTTTTTTTTTTTTTACATTTTAAAGTTAAATTATTCTGTCTAATGCACTTTGAGAGTTAAAAATTAAGAGCTCCAACACAGGTTTTTAACTTTAAAGGGTACTCAACCCTCTTTTTAGTTGTGGTATAATGTCTCAGTCTAAATTACATTCACACCGGTGTTTTAGAAAGCCAAACAAATTAGAATATAATAATAATAATAATAATAATAACAATATATATTTTATATTATCATTATTCCTATGACAGTAGTAACCATATGTGACCCTGGACTACCCAAAATAATAACATATAAAAATAGCATGGGTATATTTGTAGCAAAAGCCAAAAATACATTGTATGGGTCAAAATGATTGATTTTTCTTTTATGCCAAAAATCTTTAAGATATTAAGTAAAGATCATGTTCCATGAAGATATTTTGTAAATTTCCTACCATAAATATATCAAAACTTAATTTTTAATTTAGTAATATGCATGGCTATTTAACTTCATTTGGACCACTCTAAAGAAGATTTTTGCAATATTTAGATTGTTTTGCACCCTCAGATTCCCAATTTGCAAATAGTTGTATCTCAACCAAATTTGATCCTATCCTAACAAACCATGCATCAATGGAAAACTTATTTATTCAGATTTCATCTCCCTGTTAAAATGTTGGGAATTACACGAATGCATTCCCAAACGTGCACTAAACTCACAGCACAGCACTGTGAACTGAGCCGTTCTGACGCATGAAAAACACAGAATCATGAGCTGATCGCCTGAAGGAAGTGTGTGCTTCATTTTGAAACGCAAATCAAAAACAGACTTGATGAAGCAAGTAAACCTTCAAATTGTGCTTTCAGTTTTAGTTTGTTTGACAGATAATGTGCCAAAGCATAATGGTCCAAAACGCATCTTTAAAGAATTTTAATGTTAGAATAAGAAGTTTATATATATATAGACCTTATATATATATATATATATATATATATATATATATATATATATATATATATATATATATATATATGACTTATGCTGTTCAGGGGGAAAAAAATTTCTGTGATGGCACTAGCACCTAGATGGCATTCATTAACGCTTATATTTGTCTAATAGTGCACATTTATCTAGTTAATGTTAGAGACAGCAGCCGCGTGAAGTTGCTACTACTTACATGTTTCTCTTTCAAATAAGCCATATTTGAGGCTGACACTTTGATTTCCTGCCCTATATATTGTAATAAAGGACATTAATCTCTTCTCATAGACTAACATTTATTCTACTATTAGGGGGGCAGTCCTGGTCATTTACATATTTTTTTTTTTTTTTTTTTTTTAGCAGGGGCATTCAGTCCAATGCTCTGCATCCCCAAGCCATTTGAGAGAATGAGTTTAGGGACTGGACAAATAGTGATACTTAGTTATTTACTATAAAGTCCCTTGTTATTTGAGGTGTTACACAGAGCTTGCATAATAAAATGTTAGGAATACGTGTGTGACTGTCTGAAAGTTATTTATATGCCAAACAATGTCAATTTTCTGCAAATCTGTGCCAGTTCCGGTGGGATTTGGGTGAGTGGATCCACATCAGCTTTGGTGTCTGCGCTTCATTGCTATGAATCATCATTATTTCTGCATTCTCATTGATTTGTTGGTGTGTGGATTATTTCATGTGCAAGGAAAAGAGTCCACGCTTGCCTAAATGGAAAAAAAAATGTGTGTATTTTCATATTTTCTTAAGCAAAGCAAATTTTGCAAAGATATATTCCTATATCTGCAATTTTGTTTCTTATTTGTTGTCTTTAATATTAGATAGCATACCCGGTTAAAAAAAAGTCACCACTTGTCACTTGTTTTTTAGCACTTATGCCATAAAACAATGAACAAAGGATGCACATTTGGTGTGTAATGAAATGCTGATTAAACCAAGACCCTGCAAATCTTGTGTTAGGACTTGGCTTGGAGTGTGGTCTCACATCACTGCTGTCGTAATACTTTTATGGTGTTTTTACTTAAAATTCTCTATTTGTGTGGCTTAATATGAATTTGGTGCATAGATCTTGTTTTCATTTTTAATACCTCTTGAAAGTATCTTAGGTGATGACATTGAAAATGTAGAACAAGGGCCTCTAGGCTCAAGGTCTCTCCAGTCAGCCAACAAAGGCACACAAATGATCAATCATTCTGAGTTAACGTTATCTCTTCGGCTGGAAGTGTGGAGCAGAAATAGACAGGAAGAGAGCAGGGTGATTCACTCACTGTTGCCTGCGGCCACATACCTATAGTCACCCTGCATTTCTCTGCTCTTCATTCTCCCTCTGTGCAGTCCATGCTCCTGCAGCTGTTTCTGTTTTTTACTCATTGTTTTGGGCTGGTTTTCTCCATCCGGTCTGAAATGGCAGATAGTCTGTGTGTTTTCTGAATTATCAGGCTTTAATGTATAACCCTGTATAATTACAGAGGAGGGTAATGACACTAACTTTGCAACATCGACAGTTAAATTAAACTGAACTAAATTAAAACAGCACACAGTTGAGCCAAGGCACAACACAACAAAAACAAGCCACAAATTCATTTCACATAGCTTTTTTCTTGGCCACGTAAAATTTGCTTTGAAGCTAAAATTTAGGTTTTGTATTAGAGGTTTAGCAATTACAGAGCATTTACTTTTCTTTACTTTACCAGTCTTTTAAATGACTCTTTAACTTTGCATAGCTATATAAATGTCTAATTTCAATTGCAGTAAATGCAAAAAAAAGTCCAACATTTGGATTTCGTTAGACAATTACCTCTAATATAAGGTCTTTGGCTTTAATGCACCCTCTATAGTGGCAGAGAAGGACAAATTTAATCTGAATTGAACTTATTTCCTAATTGATAAGTCATTAAACTGAATTGATACAACATTGCACTGAATTGAGCTGAATAATAATAATTCTTGTCTTCTGTAGAGCTCTTTTACAACTGAAACGCTATAGAAATATTTTGGTAACACTTTAGATTAGAAGACACTATTCACTATTGACTAGTTGCTTAATAGCATGAATATTACATAACATATTGTTCATTAGTAGTAATTATAAAACACATATAAATGCCTTATTCTGCATGAGCATATTCTAGATCTCACCACATTACCTAAACATAACTACAACGATTTGACTTGAATGGAGCAGAACAGGAGTCTGAAAACTATTTTTAAGTTAGGTTCACAAAATTCTAAAAACACAATGTTCATCAGCAAGGCACAGAAAAACCAAAAACACCCGTCAGACAGATTTTATGATCCTTAATATTACCACAAACTGAATTACTACCATTATACTTACATCCAACTTTGCCTGCATGCATAGAGGATACAGTAGTCAACATTTGAAATGCATTATAAAAGTTCTTCAAAGTTGTCCTAAGACAAGAATGGGTATTGTTTTGGATTTTAGGACAACTTTGATGAAAGGTTTTGATTCACTTCAAATGTTGACCACTGCACTTATGATATACAATATGGCATCAAATGTAAAAAAAAAAAAAAAAAAAAAAAAAAAAAAATAGGCATTAAGGTATTAAAAACATTACCATCATAATTCTCTATAAAGCTGCACTAAAACATAAAAAAGCTTAATAAAACTGAATTGTACAGTATATATGCCAACAATTTAACAGAAAAATGAAATTAGATACAAAAAAATTGAAATGAATTGTATAAGTTTAAAAGCATTATTGAAAGCAGTGGATTTGTAGTTTAAAATGGATGAATTAAGAGACTTAAGAGTGGTTTATCATTTTGGCATTTTGACCATTCAAAAGCAGCCGTGTTTTCTGACAAAATATCTGAAAGTCAAACTACTTTCAAACATGATAAACAAGTAACTGTGCAGAATTCTGAGAATTGTATTGCTACAAATGTAGAAAATATAGTCTCCAGTTTCTGTTGGTTTCAAAGAAGCCATCAAAGCCACTGAAAATGAGGTCATCTCAGCATGGGAGAGGTGCGACACATGGAGCTGAATACATCATGGAAATCTGGGAAACGCAGCTAGTGAGATCAGATACCTTGATGATGCTCTGACTTCAAAATCTTACTTAAAATTGCTTACCAATGCTGAGTCATTATGCATCCATAACACAATGTGAGTGTCAGTCAAGCACAGGGATAAAAAGCAAGCACAGAACCTGGATAAATACGTACAAAGTGACCTCTAGATCCTCACAACTGTTGTTTTTCCTCTGGGTTTCAAAGAATTACTTGATTCATTGGCCTGACACGGCAAGAAATGAGACCTGGAAGGCAAGTTCCTCTTGTCTCACTTCAAGGCTTGTCTGATTGGTGCTGAGAGATGTTGACAAAGACTTCATATTGATTTGTTGAATCAAGCGCTGGAGGGGGCACACATGTGCTTTTCACTAATTTTAAACAGAAATGAACCACAAGCCTCTAGATTTTGAATGGAGAGATATCACATACCACAAGTCAAGTGTGGGAAACATAACTAGGACGTATTTTCATGTTTAAAGGATTTTTTTTTTTTAAAACAATAAGTGCTCACAGCATCAGTAGCATTATGTCCTTAGCTTGGAGCAGTCATAGTTGGCTATAGCGGTAGGTGAAGTAGAGAATGTTGACTCAGCCGCACAGAGGTGTTTTCTTTTTGAAGTTGATTAATAGAGGACTATTAAAGGTGGCACACTGTGCAACATATTGACCAAATGGGCCATTTACTGCTCCATGTCCAGCTTCAAAAAGCCCACTTAGAGCAAATAACGGCTTGGGGGCTTCTCCACATCCGCTGTGAAAAAAGAACACAATTTTAATGAGGGACTAAGTCTAGCAACCCCCACTATGGTAGTTTATCAAACAACGGTTCTCAAAGTGTGCAGATTTGATTAATCACAATTAACCTCACCTAATACAATCAACTGCAATTATTTAGAGAGAACTGTGATTAATTAGCTTTATTTTATGTAGGCCTAAAAAATGCCAAGTGCATGTTTAAAAGTCTGGGATTTATTTTACATCGTCACATTATTAGGTTATCTTGTGGTCACTGACATCCCAGCATGGCATGAAACTTTACAATAATGCCTATATAGTACGGATGCACTGAATGTTCAGCAACTGAAATTATTTGGCCAAAATAATAAGCGAAAAGGCCTAATTAAATTATACCAAAAAATTAAGTGACGTGATCAACAAGAGGCGTGCATTAATGCAGCAAAACATACGGTCATTGTGGAAGCATTTAAAACTGTCCGAGAAAATCATTCCAAGCAGCGACAGCGAGAGACTGTTTAGAAGCGCATCGCATGTCTTCATGAGAAGAGAAAGGTTACTGTATGATGACTGAAATCATCCATTGGTCAATAAACTCCAGATCGTTATGTTGTCTAATACATACACCAGTTGTATTTATTCTGACAGCGCTGCAGCAGCTCCTTAGCCAGGGTTCAAAGCCCAAAGATGACAATCATTCACAAATCTGCTGCTGGCAGCAAAAAGTAGGACTGAGGTCTTCTTGTGGGTTTACACAAAAATAAAAGTCAACGTTCATAAATGTTAGTATTGTCATTTGACTGTTGTTCTGTAAAATAAAATAAAAAAGTAAGACAAAAATAATGATAACAATCATTACAACAGCTCTATTAATACATGTATTATAACATTCTCCTTATAATTGCTCAGCAAGGCTGCATTTATTTGTATATAAAAAACATGCCTGATTCAAAAGGGGGTCATAAAAATGGCCAAATAATAATATTTTACTGACTTATTAATTTGAAGTTAAATTGTGCTTTGTTGGTAGGCTATAATGTCTACTATAATGTTAAAGGTGCAATATGTAATATTTAAGATGATCTCTAGACAGAAATGCAATATATTATACATAACTATGTTTTTATGGGTGTATAAAGACCTTACACAATCAACCATTATGTTTTTATTACCTTAGACTTATCAGTTTATATCTACATACGCCGCGGGTCCCCTCACATGGAAGTCGCCGTTATGTTTCTACAGTAGCCCTGAAGGGACAAAATGCTCTACAGATTGCGTTTCATCACTGTTGTTCTTTGTGAAAAACACTGACACAAAGATGAACAAGTAACAGTAAAATTCACAACAACATCATTTAATGGAATAGTTAAGTAAATATAATTCCCTAATTTACGCTTTAAAAGAAACCTCATTATTCTTTGCTGTCTAAAACGACGACATCTTAAACCTGCATCGGCCACCGTAGCTTCTGTAAAGGGAGAGTTGAGCGGTGGACTGTTGCAATTCACAACCTCACCGCTAGATGCCGCAAAAATCTACACACTGCACCTTTAAACATGTTCAGTGTTAAATAAATACTTTTAAATTGTAGTTTTGTAATTGATTTTTTTAAAGCAAGACAAAACTGTAAAAAGCTAATTTCAGCTATTTAATTTATGCAATGGTGAAAAAAAAAAAAAGTCAAAATATATGGGGGACCTTTGGCCCAGTGTTTAATTTTGTTTGGCTTCGGCCAAGAATTTTCATTTCGGTGCATCCCTAATATACATAGAAGCAAGTTTGTCCTGTGAGCCTTCAAACTAAAACACTTACCACAGTGCTTGATTTGTAAACTAATACATTTTCACATTTGCATTACATAATTGGCTTTTCTAATGTAGTAAACTTGCTCGATAGCGCACCCGGTACAGCTCTGCACTTGCATTGCAAGTGCTGTAAAACATGAACCATGTTAAAGAGCTCAAGCACTTGTAGAAGCAAGCTAAATCTCACATTTAACTTTTGTTTCTGTTAACACTCACGGTTAGGTTTAGGGTAGGGTTTAGCGTAGTGGTACATTACTTTAGCTCTGCATGATTCACATTCATTTGTCTCACACATGTCCAACTCATGTTGGAATAATCTTACACAACAAATTAGGTTGTTTATTTACCCCAGCATATTGGGTTGATTTATTTTTACTGTAGTAGCTTATACACTGCCGCTCAAAGGTTTGAAATCAGTAATATTTTTAATGGTTTTTAAAGACATTTCTTCTGCTCATCAAGGCTGCATTTATTTAATAAAAAAGTACAGAAAAAAAAAATTATATTGTGAAATATTATTGCAATTTAAAATAACTGTTTTCTATGTGAATATATTTTTAAATTTAATTTATTCCTATGATACAATGCTTTATTTTCAGAATCATTACTCCAGTCTTCAGTGTCAGATGATCCTTCAGAAATCATTTTAATATGCTGATTTATTACCAATGTTGAAAACAGTTGTGCTGCTTAATACTTTTGATCAATGGCTATGATCAATTAAAGGTTAAAAAAAAGAACAGCGTTTATTTAAAATATAAAGGCTTTCTAACAATACACTCTACTGTTCAAACATTTGGTGTCAGTAAATGTGTATTCTTTCTTTAAAAAAAAAAATAATAATACTTTTATTCAGCAAGGATGTGTTAAATTAATACAAAGTGATAGCATAGAATTAGATTTTTAGAAAAGATTTTAAATAAATACTGTTTTAACTTTTTAACTTTTAACTGAAAAAAAGAATCACAGGTTGCAAAAAAATATATATATATATATTTGGCAGCACAAATGTTAATTCTAATAATAATTCTAATATTAAATCAGCATATTAGAATGATTTCTGAAGGACACTTAAGACTGGAGTAACAGCTGATGAAAATGCAGTTTTGCATCACAGGAAATTATACATCAATTATATTTTGAAGTATATTAAAATAAAAACAATTATTTTATATTGTAATAATATTTTGCAATATTACAGTTTTTTCTGTATTTTTGATCAAATAAATGCAGCCTTGATGAGCATAAGAGACTTCTTTAAAAAAAAAATTACAAGTATTAATGATCCCAAACTTGTAGCTGACTATGGACTAAAGTGGAGATTATCTTCATAAAGGGCTGTGTGGGGTGAAAGTGCATTGTTCAAACATCATTGGCAATGGCATGATTATCATTCAGGTCATCCACGCCTTCGATTCAGTCCCTCATTGTGTTGCAAGGTATCGCTCGTGACCTACGTAAAGACTTTCAGCCATGGATCGTAGGGTGTGTCAAATACTACCCTTTGAAGCGAAGAACAGTCAGCAGAAATTTTCAATGCCATATATCTTCCAATGACAAGACTCCGCAACCTAGTTTAGACCCTTGACCAGATGTCTGGCTTCATTACGGTTAATTCAAGAGGTTCTTTGAAAGATGTAAGCACAAAATAATTAGCAGCTTTAGCGCCCTTCCTTTTACCATTCTCATGTTGATTCCCGCCTGCTGGTTGAGAGAAGATGAAAGCTTGTATGATCGATTCCACCTATCCCAGTCGAGATGAGTTGAAATCGGTTTGTGTTGGCAGAGCCTAGACGACAAATAAATTAGCACTGATTTAGATCAGACAAGTGCTGAACAAAGGTATCAACATGCAGAAGAGGTAGAGAAGCATATTGATCCACCTCAGTGCATGCTAATGCGATACATGATCAAGGCTGACGTTGGCTGCCTATTCTATTCCAGTGTTTTCTTCACACGAAGGCCAAGATTAAATACAGCTTGTTCTTGATTGGCACCAAAGCTTTAGATGCTACTTTCTCATGAACAGAAGCACTGGTAACAATACAGTCTTTCCTTAGTATGGGTGGTTTTTAGTTCATTTTTAATTCGGGGCTCAGTTCAGTAGGCTGTTTGACTGACAGGCAACTGGTTTCAAACACACACATATGCATTTACACATGTGTTCATGCAACCTGTGGTAACTCAGGTGTGCGCAGCTGTCAAATGCTCACAATGGTCACACTTCAAATGCCCTCTTTTTAACTGTTTTTACCTTGCGAGTCTTAAAAACACGGTGTTACATTAAAATGGTTCACCTTCATGCCTTAACGACTGTGTGCCAAGGTTAATAAGTCTCTTAAAATATCATATAATTTAGTCTTTTTATGACAAGGCAATGATTTTAAAATGCCACGGGTGTGACTTCCCAAAAACCTAATGATATGTATGAATTAATAATTCATAATGTTAATAATTAATACAAATGTAAAGGTCATATTTAAAAAAAAATACCTCAAATGTATTTATTTATTTATTTGGGAAAATGCACACAATATATGTGACACTGGAGCACAAAACCAGTCTTAAGTAGATCGGGTATATTTGTAGCAATAGCCAAAAATACATTGTATGGGTCAAAATTATTGCAATTTTTCTTTTATGCCAAAAATCATTAGGGTATTAAATAAAGATCATGTTCCATGAAAATATTTTGTAAATTTCCTACTGTAAATATATCAAAACTAAAAAATAAATAAATAAATAATAAAAAATATATAAATATTTAGATTTTTTTACACCCTCAGAATCAAGATTTTCAAATAGTTGTATCTCGGCCAAATATCCAATGTGTGGACAAACCACACATCAATGGAAGATGATCTCAGTTTTAAAAAAATGGACCCTTATGACTGGTTTTGTGGTCAAGGGTCACATATTACTTTTATCTTGATGGTTAAAGCACATGTTAATTGTTATATTGTAAACCTTTCTTAAAATCAAAACGTCATAGATTTCAAGGTCCAATTCGTCAACATGCAGAATGATATGTGTGAATTAATAATTCATAATGTTAATAATTAATGAAAATGTAAAGGCCATATTTAAAAACAAAATACCTCAAATGTATTTATTTATTTATTTGGGATAATTTATTAAGATGTGAACACAATATATGTGACACTGGAGCACAAAACCAGTCTTAAGTAGTACGGGTATATTAGTAGCAATAGCCAAAAATACATTGTATGGGTTGAATTGATCAATTTTTCTTTTATGCCAAAAAACATTAGGATATTAAGTAAAGATCATGTTCCATGAAGATATTTTGTAAATGTCCTACTATAAATTTATCAAAACTTAATTTTGATTAGTAGTATGCATTGCTAAGAACTTCACCTGGACAACTTTAAAGGTGATTTTCTCGAAATGTTTATTTTTTGCACCCTCAGATTTCATTGTCTATCCTAACAAACCACACATAAATGGAAAGCTTATTTATTCAACTTTCAGATGACGTATAAATCTCAATATTAAAAAAATTGACCCTTATGACTGGTTTTGTAGACCAGGGTCACATACACTCTAAAAAACAAAGGTGCTTCAAAAGGTTCTTCAAGTGATGCCATAGAAGAACCAGTTTTGGTTCCACAAAGAACCATTCAGTCAAAGGTTCTTTAAAGAACCATTTTTTGCTCACCTTTTTATAATCTGAAGAACCTTATTTGCCACAAAGAACCTTTTGTAAAACAGAAAGGTTCTTCAGATGTTAAAGGTTCTTTATGGAACCATTTAGACAAAAAGGTTCTTCTATGGGATCGTGAAGCACCTTTATTTTTAAGAGTGTATGTCTTTTATCTTGATGGTTACAGCACATGTTAATTGTTATAACTGATTTATACAAACCTTTCTTAAAAATCAAAACCACGTAAAACATTTAAACCAAACCCTTACACCTTTTTTGAAAGGTTTTTTGATCACAGCTTATTTTAAGTTCCAGTTGGTCAACATGCAGAATGATATTTATGAATTAATAAATCATAATGTTATTAATTAATGAAAATGTGAAGATCATATTTAAAGACAAAATACCTATTTATTTATGTGGGAAAAATGATTAAAATGTGCACACTCACATGTATTTAAGGTATAAGAAAAATATATTACTTTTATCTTGATGTTAATGGTTATATTATTATAACTGATTTATATAAACTTTTCTTAAAATGTCACACTTTATTTTAAGGCCCCGTTCTTACTATTAACTAAATTTGTTTCCAAATAAAATCCTAATTTGCTGCTTATTAATAGTTAGTAAGGTAGTTGTTAAGTTTAGGTTTGAGGTGCATTAAGGGATCTAAAATATGATCATGCAGATTAAAACATTAACATTTGCTTTTATAAACAGCAAGTGTGCTAGTAATATGCATGCTAATAAACAATTGATCCTTAAAATAAAGTGTTATTGATTATTCATTCTCTTCATCATGCACACTCTCATTTGTCATTTACCTTAAAGACATTTTTTTTGTCTGCAACAATTTGCATATGTAAAATGCAGATATTGATTTGATTAATATGGTTAACTATTTACTATCATTTAAAATGTTTAATATTACTGCCTATCTTTATTTCATACCATAAACAAAATTGGTATCAAGACTTGTGAAATTACATTGATCTCAGTATTGATTTTTAACATCAATTTTTGTGGTTTTGTAACGACCTGCTGTTAAAGAAACCCCAGAAGCCATTTGCAATATAACATGAACACTTAATCCATTTCATGCTGTCAGTAGGCCACAGTTTACAGAGCAGTTGTTCTGTACGAGTGTGTTTTTAAATTTGCTTGCCCTAAGGTCATTAGCCAACACACAGGTACAATAGATAGAAAGTGGATTACATGCGTGAGAAGGGTTTTGTGTAGCCGACACGGTCTCGAGCGCTCAACAGACATCAGCTGTGGAATAAAACAAGAAAGACTTGACCCTTCAAAACCTTACGCTAGGGTTCAGATGAAAGCAGCCAGTTGGATTATTGAACATTCCATCAGTTTCAAAATGACTTTCTTATCATTTAATAGAAGGAGCTTCAGCCGTCCGATTGCTTATGCACCTCATCCCAGCAGAAATAGATGAGTGTGAGTAAATGTAAATGTGTTCTTTGGAAAAGGGATTTTGTACATCTGGAAATCTATATAGACCTATCGCCAGATTGCTGAGTGGATTCTTATATGCCTTCATATTCATATATATATACATCAAATACTACAAATGTTTCCGTCTTGTTAGATTATTTATATTCAAAAAGGTCAGGCTGATATTTAAAGTGCATTTAAAATGCAGCAGATGTTAATCTGACAATGTCACGTTTAACATACACAGAATGTTGTATTTCTTTCTTGCACACTATTAGTCATAAAACCTGTCAAAAACATTCTCTGGGCCATAATTTCAGTAATTTTCAAGAGCAAAATAACCAAGATCCACAAATGCATTGACCAAGCAAACAAATATAACCAACAATAGGATAAATGGTTTCCATTTTCCATGTCTTCCCAACTAAATTACCTTTTATTATTTATGCAAAGCGTGCTTTCTTTCTCCTGCTCTCTCTCTCTCTCTATGCACACACCATTTTGCCATCAAATGTATCGACTTTCACATTGTTGCGACTTGGTTTTGGTGATATTTAAATATATTTGGCAATTTTGTGGGAGATTATCAAACAAACAAAACAAAAAATAGGCAGACGTTCTCTTGTTATAATTTCTCATGCAAAAAAAAAAAAAAAAAAGCTGAACTCACAATGCAGGCATTGTCTTTAACTTATGTTTATGGTGATTTTGTCAGATGATGTTTTGTTTATAAATCTAGATTTTAGCAGTGCAGAGCTGCAGATTAGAATTGACTGCATATAATTTTAATGGATCACATTGTCCCACAACAGAAAAAAAAAAAAAAAAAAGAGAATAGTTTTTATTGGGAATTTGGCTGTTTTTAAATAAGAATAGGCTGTATGAAAAGGAGACAAATGCAAATTAATGACAGGACATGATGATGGTATGCATATGCTAGTTAGTGCACTGGAATCGTCTAGCAACATTTAGAGACTTTTTAAGTAATCTACTTTGCTACTTAACTACTTTAGTTTGAAGGCATTTGACAACACTGAATTAAACAATACGCACACTTTTTCAAAAGCCTGACAAATGTCTCGAAATAAAACATCTGAACAATGTCTTGAGGGGTTGTATCTGTGGTTTAACTAGAATAATTGACTCTAGGCTGTTGAATTATTGAAAAATAATGCTTGTCGTGGCTGCATTATTTTTCAATATGTCATTGGCCTGGTCAGTTATTCTTTACTTCATTCATTCTAAAAATATCTACTAAACAGCTCATGAAAATTCTATACATTCAAGCCTGTAAGAAATACTGAAAATACTGCGGAGGCATAAACCATTCTTATTCATTAATCTCAAAGAAAACCATATGTACATACTAAATGTTATGATTCATTTGCCAGATGTCTACATGAAGGGACCACTGAGTCCAGGGAACGGTAATCCTTTATGAAAATGTTCTAGGCACACTTTTATGCAAATTTGTCTTTTAGCAAGACATTTTGTTGATTTATTGATGTGGTAGATGCTCAGAACTGGGACACATAAATATGCATGCTCGCTTAAACATAGTAGAGTGAGCTCTCAGTGCCCTCGTCAGCATCTCGTTAGGTTCCAGAGAGAATGTCGCTCAGCACCATGGACAGCTGCCAGATATGAAACGAGCCACACCTGAAACCACTTGGCTGTCATCACCAGCGAGAATTACAAAACCACAGTCCCACCCAACATTTGAATACACTATTTCCCAAGTAGTAAACAAAAAGCAGTATGTCAAGTAAGTAACTTAAAGGGCAGCTATGTATTATGTTTTCTGGGCGTCCCTAGAATGTGTCTTTGAAGTATCAGCTTAAAATACCCCACAGATCATTTATTATAACGTAGAAAATGCCATTTTTGAGGCGTGCCTAAATAAGAGCTATTTTGGTGTGTATTACTTTCAATGCAAATGAGATGCATATTCCTGCCTGGCCTTAGAAGAGGGCATAGCGTATCGTCAACAACATTTTTTCCACTGACGAATACAAGATGATAACGAAACAAAAACTAGTTTTGAATGACAAAAACTATGACTAAAATCTTTTGGCATTTTCGTCAGCAAATAAAAACTAAATGCAAATGTTTCATGATTCATTCAGAACGAAGGTTGGTTAGGAGATTAGATGAGTACATTTGAACTGTATTATAGACTATTTATCTATCCAGCGGGACATAAGCTAGCATACTTTTGCTGCCCGTCTCATAAAACATTAAAAATGTCAATATCTGGGAGTAAGTGAAGAGCAGACATATAGATAAAATTGACAACGCAAAAGATAACAATTAGGCTCGGTTTTTCACGAGCGCACACACCGAAGCAGCATCTCTCACACAGCGCACTCAGAGTACTCTTTCAGGTATTGGGTAAACGTAAACAGTTGGGAGAATATCAGACACATATCCGTACATTGCATCAGTGCATTCGGTTAGATACTTTTAAAGAAAGATACAAGTGTTTATTTTATAGCACTTTATCTATTTGTGTCAATAGATTTCAATTTCAATACATATTTTAAAGACCTTTTCTCAAAATGAGTTTTTTTCTCCTACACTGAGCCATAAATCTCCACTTCAGCAGCACTTACACACACCAAACTTTACATTTTTATTCCTGTCTATATCCTGAAGGTTTTTACAGAGGGATTTATTCATAAATTTGCTTGATTTTACACAACATTTTATTCCCCCCAGAATTGTGAAAAATATATATAGTTTTCCGCCTGTTCTAAGGTTTTTCTGAATTATGGAGTGACAAAATGAGATCCCAAAATCTCTTCTGTAAAAACATTTGACTCTCATATGTCAAAAAAATAAATAAATAAATAAAAAATAAAAATAAAAATATGAAACAAGAATTTTGAAACTGACTTCATCCAGTGTTTAGATTTTTGTATTAGAAATGCAAATTAGTGCAGATTTCATTAAACAATGGCTCCTTTGCATATTAAAACCTAACATTTCATAAAAAATGTTTGCAATTATCAGTGTTATTAATCAACTGGGTTAGTAAAGCAATAACTATTATTATTTTTTTTTTTACCCTATTCACCTGCAGTGTCTCGCCTTAATTAATTTAAAAAAAAGTTAATGTTTTGTAACACTTTAGTTTAATCATCAATTCTCCCTACTAACTAGTTGCTAATTATCATGTATATTACTAGCATCATATTATATTAGCATGCATTAATGCCTTAATTTGCATGACCAGATTTTAGATCTTTTAATCCTACCCCTATAAAAGTAACAAATTAGCAGTTTATTGAGGCAAAAGTATAAGTTAATGATTAATAGTGAGAACTAGACCTTAAAATAAAGTCAATGTTAGCAAAAACATGAAGGTAAATATTACATTTGATCATTTTACAAACATTAAAGGAATGTTACTTATGACTGTTCTCTGATTGTTCGTAAAATGTAATGTTTAAAAAACATTCAACAAACATAATGTTTTGAGACCAGATAATATTCTATTATTGTTACTGGAAAAGCTATTTTTTTTTTCATAACTTTGAGAACACCTTGCCAGAATGTTATCCAAAATGTACTTTGAAAGGCTGTGCATTTGACAATAAAAAATAAATATCCTTTGGGCTTTAGCTGGGAAGTTGGCAGATGTAGTGGTTCATAATTCAAACATGCATACTTACAAGACATGATTTTTTTTTTAATAGATAAGAAATCATATCCAGTACATACTCTGATAGTACAGACTCCAGTCAAGGGAGTGAACAACATTGTACAAACCTTGCAAAGGTTACACTCAAGCAACCCAGCATACAAGTCCACTGTCATTAATTTAAAAGGACATCACAAAGATTCAGAAGCACTTGCAGCACTTCATGTGATTTATATTTGGACAGACCAGGTTAATTTTATGGTGACAGGTTAATTTTAAGGACGGCAACATTTTTGTACATACAACAGTGGCTCGATTTGGTTTACAACCTACAAATGCACAAATGTCTTTAAAGGGGTCATGAACTTTAAATCAAACAAACAACAAAAATCAGATAAGCTCTTTTATGCAAACTATCCTCAAGGTTATTCTTACAAAAGTCTGACACATGAGGGACCAGATTAACCAGGTTATGTCTTGGGTCATATGATGTAATCCGTTTGCCAAGAGTCGTAGACCAGCTGTGAGAAGCTCAGAAATGACTTGGCTTCCTAAAGAGGGTGAGGCTCACGACTTGGTGTCTGATCAAGTCCTGGAAGCCTCTTGGAGAATGTGAGACATAGCTCTTTCCAGATATCATAGATATCCTCAAGTTTAGCAACATCTTCACTTAAAAACCATTAGACTGATCAATTAGTACAGCATGACAGCCACGATCGTCTAGAAATCCTTATCGGGCCGCAGTCTTATTGGGTGCCAGAGTCTTGCTCAAGGCTGTGGAATAAGTAGTTGAGAAGGTGGAAGAAATGGGATTAACTGAGAAATCCAACACCTGATCTTGAAACCAGACAGGAGTTTTTGTAGCAACTATAGGAAGCTTAAATTAAGTCTCAACCGTTGACAGTTCCTCCATGGGTCAGAAAGGTTATTGAGCGGCTAGACAGTGTCAGGTTTATAAGGAGTAATTCCAGCTGATGAAAGCAAAAGAATGAAGAGTGTAGGTGAGCAAAAATTGCACACACTGCACTAATCAGTTCTTCACCGATTATGGAACCCAATGAACACCACTTCCCTCAGTCTCAACACTCGAGAAATCATGTGAATTTCATGTAATTCATCCTTCACAGAGGAAATAACTCTTCTTGGGGTTCATATATAATTCCAGGATTAATCTTTAGTGTCAACATGTTCCATTAATCATGTCATGTTGATGTAAAATTGCAATACACCAGGATCCAACATGCAGAGGTTTACTAATTAGGATCGACATCTAAGGAAAATACCCAAGAGTTATGTGCAATAAAAATACATTGCATATTGCACTTGATGTGATTGCTTGTAATCAATATTATTACTTGTTTTTTTCTGCACAACATCTTTGCACACTTTAGTACAGTGATAACAGTCTGTTAATTGAGTGTAAAATATATTTGGCAAAATACACAATGTCCTTAAACTCTTTTAGTGGTGTACATATGTGCACATATACTTATGGCACCATACAATTCATAGGCATACTCATACATCATTTATAGTTTCTTCTACAAAGTCTGATAGGGGGCCTCATGCACATTTTATAATATGCAGAATAACAGGATAAATAATGTAGAATTAAATGGGTATGAAATGTACTACTTTGGCATGCTGGAAGTGCTCTCAGTGCAGGCCTGATTACTACTGTTTTTGTCACATCTTGATCAATTGTCTATTCAGGCACATCATGATAATATTACTTCAGTCACAACCAAGAAAGTCGATGGGAGAGTTTTTTGGCATGGGTGATGACCGCCAACATCGCTAACCGAGTCTAATGGACCACATGAGTGGCAGAATGACAGCTGTTACACAAGCTGGCATGTGAAGAACTCTAATGGATACTTGTGTTACACGGTGGGGAAAAAGACATGCCAAACTCAAGCAAGAAAAACCCGCCAAACAAACTGGCTTGCAGAATTTAGTTTTTTAGGAAAACCTCACCTGTAACATACCTATCATTATACTAATACAGTCAGTTTTAGAAATATTGGCACCCCCTAAGAAACTAGGCAAAAAGTTATATAGAATAAATAATACGCAAGACTGTAATGTTGAAAATTTACCTCAATGTTTTTTCGAGAAATTATATCCACAGTAGTGATATAAAGATATAAACTTGCAATTCTGACTATTTTTCTTGCAATTGAAAGTTTATATCTTGTGATTCTGACTTTTTTTTTGCAATAGCGAGTTTGTATCTCATAATTCAGATTGTTTTTCTGTGAATTGTGAGATATAAACTTACAATTATGAGTCATAAAGTCAGAATTGCTAGATATAAACTCGCAATTTTGACTTTTTTCTCACAATTGCAAGTTTGTATCTCGTGATTCTGACTTTTTTTGCAATTGCGAGTTTGTATCTCATAATTCTGTTTTTTTTTCTGTGAATTGTGAGATATAAATGTACAATTGAATTGCTAGATATAACGTCAGAATTGCAAGATATAATAAACTCGCAATTTTGACTTTTTTTCTCGCAATTGCAAGTTTGTATCTCAATTTTTTTCTGTGAATTGTGAGATATAAGTTTGCAATTGCGAATTATAAAGTATACATTTCTGAGGAGAAAAGAAGACTGATATGTTCACATATCTTGCAATTCTGACTTTATAACTCACAATTCCGACTTTTTATTTCACAATTCTGACTGAGATTATATCTTGCAATTCGAATTTATATCTTGGGGGCAGTATTTTTGAAACTAATGTTTACAAGACAAAAACTGTGTTACAGAAAATCTGCTTTTGTTTCAAATATGTAGCTTACCCATTTGCTTGAAAAAAAAAAATCTAAAATGTTTTATTCAATTCGCAAAACTTTGGTCTAGTGACAAACCTAGTTACTATTAGGTGAGGGGTATCACTGCTATGGTTTAATGCTGCACATAAATGACAGGGTTCATAATGCTCACCTCAAACCAGTGAGGAGTTAATGGAGTAATTGAGTTAATTGAGGAGTTAATAACTTTAGTCCCCCAGTGTGAAAGCCAAAGTCAACTATGGAAAGAACTCCATTTGATGTTTGGGGGGAAAAATAAAGAAACCAGGTAACACCAGGGGGTCTGTTCTCCTCTGGCTATACAGTCCAGATATAATGTCAGTAATTAAGTCAATATGTTACTACATTGATTGAACTGTAAGATTAAGCTGTGGGAGCCTTTGAGGTCGAGATTTGTAGATGTTGGAAAGCAACGTCATGCTGAGCTGGATCTTGCTGACTAGATAGGCATCCCGAGGGTAGGAAGAAATGTGTAGAAGACTGATAGAGTATTAGCGTAGATGCCATTCAATTAAAGCACAGCTGTGTGGTATAAGAGGTGTTTTCGGTTCCAGCAGACCTGAATAAAATAGAATAACCATGAACTGTGAGGTATGAATTAATAAAGTAGGCCTATATACAGAAAAAAAAGGTCTAGACCTAAACTGATGGAGTGTCTGAGCCATGATCAATGCTTTTATTGTTTATTTGCCAAGTAAGAAAAGGATCTGCTTTTCTGAATTTAGATACTCAAGGAAATACCAACAGTCCAAAATTTTGAAAACGTAATAAACATGATGGATTATAATGAGATAAAAGATCGCTTTAGTACTGGGGAGCTTGGCTGTTCATGGCTTTGTAAGTAATTAGCAGAATTTTATAATTAATACGAAACCTGACACGTAGCCAATGTAGAGCCAATGAAGTTGGGCTGATATGATCATTTTTCATAGTTTAATAAGCACTCTAGCTGCTGCATTTAAACCAGCTGAAGCTTATTTATTAAGTCTACAAGACATCCACCCAATAATGCATTACATTAATCTAGTCTTGAGGTAATAAATGCATTAATACTTTTTTGGTATCTGAGACAGACAGCATATGTCTTAGTTAGGCTATTCGAAAAACATTGGAAATACCATTGGCAATGGACAGATTGCTATTAATCATAACACCAAGGTTCAAGGTAACTATAGAAAACAATCAACAGTAACAGTGCAGCAGTAAATCCATCAAGAGACAAATTGTATTCGTCTTATGTTTTGCATTTTGACTAATACTTCTGTTTTGTCAAAATTTAGAAGAAAGGAATTACTTACTATGTTGTCTTTGATATCATTATTACCCTACTAACTTGGTAGGTGTTGTCAGGTCTGGAGAAAATCTGGAGAAAGTTGAATATGATTTGCATAACAATGAAAAGGGCGATGAAAGGGCCCTCGCACCTGGGCTCACCACCATCCGGTAGCTTAGGAAAACAGCAGTGGGCAGTATGCTTTTAATATAGTAAATATAGGAGGAATATGTCAAAGTCATTTATATGTGCCACACTTCCTGCTGCCAGCTGGTGGCGCTATGCCTATAATTGATTGTTGGCATGTAGATGTGTTCAGGCCAACACTTTCATCAAACATATGAAGTTTGGTGCAGATTGACCTTGGTATGTTTGAGTTGATGTAAGATATGACATATCCTGCTGCCAACAGGTGGTGCTATGATAATATCTGAATATTGGCCTTTAGGCGTCTTCAGGCCAGGACTCTTACCAAACCTGTGAAGTTTTTTGCAGATCGGACACTGCATGTTTAAGTTAGTATAAAACAAGTCATTTTCTGTTGCCAGCAGGTGGCGCTATGATTATGAGAGAATATTGGCCTTCAGATGTGTTCAGGCCAGAACTCTTATCAAACATGAAGTTTGAGGCAGATCGAACATTTTATGGCTGAGTTATAACAACTTCTATTTCCATTGCGAAACAAACTTTGTCAGGCCCTCACGGATACGCCCTTTAACAAAAACGTAAGATCTTCGCAATTTAACAACGCTAAGGCCTTTAGATTAGACTGACCAAATATAATGTTGATATCATGAAATCTCTAGGAGGAGTTTGTTAAGGCGTGAAACATGTCACTTCCTGTTGCCAGCAGGTGGCGCTATGACTATAACTGAATATGGGCATGTAGATGTCTTCAGGTCAGGAGTGTTATCACACATTTGAAGTTTGGGGCAGATCGGACATTGTATGTCTAAGTTATAGCAACTTCCTGTTTCTTGGCGAAACATCGAAATCTGTCAGGCCACCCTTCGACGAAAACTCTAGATCTTCACCATTTAACATCACATGGGCCTTTATTAGACTGACCAAATTTGGTGTTGATCTGAATAAATCTCCGCTGAATGTGTATAGGTGGAGCTATTGAGCCATTTTGCCACACCCACTTCTGAAAACCATATCAGATGTAAATTTTCATCAGTTCTGATGTATATGCAAAGTTTCATTTTGAGTTTTCAAGCATGTTTAGGCCCTCGAAAAAAATGCATAATAATAACAAAAATAATAAACGGAACAATTCCAATAGGGTCCTTGCACCTCCGGTGTTTGGGCCCTAACTAACACCATAGTTTCTGATAATTTCCCCTAAAGGGATCATATACAGTACAAAGATAACAGTAAGGGTCCTAATACTTAGCCCTGTGGCACTCCGCACATAACTTATGTTTAGTTTGACACTTCTGACTTATTTATTTATGAACTCTGATTAGTGTTAAAATGGGGCTTGAATCCTGAATGAAACACTTCACAGATACAGTTTCTCTGTAGAAAAGAATATAGTTGAGATGAGAGACCCTTTTCTAAAATTGTCATCATAAATGGAAGATTTAAGATCAGTTTATAATTTACCATTTATTCTGGATCAAGCTGCGGCTTCTTGATAAGGGGTTTGATAACTGCCAACCTAAAAGTTTGTAGGACATACTCTAAAGAATGTGAAGCATTCATAGTGTTTAGAAGATGTACTGAGATTACAGGTAATGCATCTTTTTTAAGGGAAAATAAATTGTTCAAGGTAGTGAGGTTTATTTTCACTTCTGTAAGCTTACGTTATGCCCTATAGAGAGGCATGTGACCCAGTTTAGCGGTTTGGGGTGCTGAGCTTGCGTCAGTTCTTCTTTATCTCAGTACTGAAAACAACCCAGAGCTCATATGCTTGTCTGATGGAACATGCTCCCTTATAGCCAACAAGAACTGCTCATTATGAATGAGTATTTCTGCGGTACTGCATGCACCTTCATTAAAACTCTGAAAGACCTAGTAATACTTCCATTTGATCAAAATGACAGAAAATCCAACCAGCCATATCCCTTTTTTTGACTGCTAACACAGTTCATGAATCTAGAAATGCAATCTCACAAGTAAACACCAATTTGTGCATTCATCTACATCAAAATAACATATTTCAGTCAGAAATATAGTCTCTTCTGTCAAAATCAAACTTTGGTCTGAGGTGACACAGAAAATGTAGCCAATAAATAAACTCTACCTAGGCACTTCAGAAATACTTGCCTCATTTCTGCAAATGTACCTATATGTACGAATCACTGCAGTTTCCAGTTGAAATGAACACTAGAGGGAATAAAACTATTCATACAAAGTATGATTTAAAGGTACAGAGTTTTAATTAATAAAGCCTAATTTTCAGACAATTGCAAAATAGTATGTTATGACTTAACAATTTTGACATCCTGCATGATTTTAATACTGATACTTCAGAACGTTGTTGTCACATAAATAGCTTCTAACAGAGTCAGCATACATAAAGACATTGCACTTGAGAGGCCAGTACAAAACTACGGTTTGACAAAACAGCTCAAATACGCATAAGGAAGTTAAAAAAAGCATGGCTGCATCAACACATGCATTTTAAATCACTTTTGCATTTGTTAACAATGGTAGGCTTAGGGTTGGGGTTGGAGTAATTGCAGTAACGTATATAGAGGCACATATTTTCATGAGCTTGGGTTGAATTGACCCCTTTTCTATTAGTAAACATTGTTGACTTTTTTCTGTGGGCGGAGCTTAGGTGGAGGCAGAAAGATTCCCTTGACTGCTTCACTAATGCTAGCTATTAAGCTTTGTTAGTTTGTTTTATAATGATAACTTAAGAAATTCCGACTTTACCTGCAAGGTCACTCACTGTTCAGGGCCGTGATTGTTATTTGAAAAGGTTAACCTTATCGGACGAAACCAGATTGGCCAACCCATAAATGCTTACTCAAAGGATTGACGATCTGACAGGATTACCTCTGGTTGAGTGATTCATATAGAGAAACCTAATGTGTATAGTAAAGAGATACACGCCTGTGTCTATCTAGTCATTTAGATGTATATATATATATATATATATATATATATATATATATATATATATATATATACATATATTGCAATTTCAGCAGGTAACTATTTTTACAGCTACATGAGTAAACTGGGCCAAAATACAAAAAATAGTTAAACATTCAATGTGATGGATATATTATCTGAAGGTATCATGCAATGGCAGAATAGTTATTTTAAAGTATTTACCTCCTGTAAATGATGTAAGTTTACAGTGACATTTCAGTACCTTTACATTACTTTACATATACAGTAGCTTACATTTAAAGTAAGATGTAAATATGTTCTAGAAAAAATCTAGAAACTGCTAATTTTGAACTTTCTGTATTTAATTATTATTTGTTACCAAGTTCTTAAAAATTGCAGACACAATCAGTCACAAAAATGTAGATGATTAAGCATATAAATCATCAGTTTGTTGTTTTACACGCATGCACACAGACACTATTTCATACATAACATAGACGAGATGCATAAGAAATCTTTAGACACGTAACACAAACCATAATCTATAACAACAAAAGACAAGATTTATTTAACCTTTTCTGTTAGGAAGTGTGTGCTGCAAACGCACACATTTTGGATGATCGTTTCTGTCCAGTCTGCTCGTTTTATCGTGTTTAACCACAGCTGTTGTCATTGTTTTTTTTTTTTTGTTTTTTTTTGTCTGGCAGTGGCAGTAGGTATGCGATACAATTTCAAATTGGAGCCTGACCATGCCAATTCTGGAACCCAACATCACAACAAGATGGTATTTAAGCCTTATGTTGCCAAATCTGAAATTCCGGAGGGTAAAATACATGTGGTAAATGTGGTAAAACTCACATTCAGAGTGATAAATATTACTTTATTGGGATCGCTTCAACCTGCGGAGACGAAAAACAACCCACGGCAAAAGCGTTAAAGTAGCCCGATTTCATGGATTTGACAACATTACTTTGTTTTGCCTCTGCACTCTCCACTGCATAGTCCATTACTAGTACTAATACTAGTACATAAATGGAAGAGCGCAGACACAATTAAATACTATTGGGCACTTTTAGAAAACTTCATTACAATACTGTAAAGTGATCTTACAGTAGATACAAATTACTTTTAAAAACAAACAGAAAATTAAGTATGAACTTGAAAATACAGTATAATGTCAATTATAGCACAGTAAATAAATCAACATGCTCGTCTACTACATTACGGGTTATGTTTGCCCTGGCAAGGGAATGAGGAAAACGTTCACCACTGTGTCTTAACCAGGCTTGGATTGAATCCATAACAGTGTCGCCACAGGCTTCCTCCAATGCCTGCGAAAGATTTTTCAGTTCATAAGGGTTTCGGTCAGAAACTGTCCACCTCCATGTAGAATGAAAAGCCCCCATAGCAGACTGAGAAATAGGAAAAAAATATGTTAGAAAATGGCACAGGCTTTGAACCAATTGTAAAGACAAATATTCAAAAACTATTTGTACAGCAAAATAACAATGCAGATCGGTGTCACGTATCTGGTCTATCCTGTCATCATGAACTCTTGCACCACACTTCATGGACTTCATTCCCCACAAGCCACTGCACTAATCACTGCATTCACCTGCTCTCACTTTACTGATTACCGCTCACAGCTGCACCTCATCACACTGACTGCATTTAAGCTTCTCACACACACAGCCACTCTGCGAAGTCTTATTGTTCCTTCTGGTCATTATTTCCGAGCGTTTATTCCCGTGTTTGATTTCCTGTGTTTTTGATTCCTGGACTCCTCCCCGTGTTTTGATTCTAGCTGCCAGCCCCGACCTTCTGCCTGTGTTTGACCACGATTTCTGCCTGCCCCTTTGTGTTTGTTTTGTTTCAATAAATGCTGCAAATGGATCCGCACGTCTCTGACCCTCCTTGTGACAATCGGTTTACTTCCAAGAAGTGTGCTTAATTGTATTGACTGTGCACTTGTAGTGTGCTTCAGATCTTAAAAGTATATTATTAAAAACTGTACTTTCCGGTAATATAATGGTAATGAAATAAAAGGCCACTCAGTTGTACTTAAAGACACTTTCATGGCTGCGTTTTATAACGCACTTAAAAAATTGCATATACAGTAATAAATGCCAAATGAAAGGTTTTACTTAAAAGTACATCTAAAAGTCATGTTATAATAATGTTTTATCATGCATTAAAGAAGTACACTTATCGTGATGTGTTGACTAACATATAAGTACAAGTACTTGATTATAATCTGAACTGTATGATTGTGTTTTACTAAATTGCAAATTATTTTTTGAAGTATCATATAAGTTTCAATAGAAATGGCATTGAAGTATATTTTGGTTGAAAATAAATACGTTTTAAAATGTACACTTGACAGTAAACCATATTACAAAAGCAACAGAAGAAATAATGAAATTACAGGAAAAGATGTGTTCAAGTTCTAGTAAAAACTATTATGTTGAACCAATTGCATTTGATATAAAATTAAACTATAATACATTTTCACTTAATTGTAAATAACATGTTAATATTGTGTGTGAAAATATTACATCCAGTTTCTACTTAAGTATATTTTTTCTTAAGTATGCTAAAGTGTAGGCCTACTTATTTTACACAAGGAAAATAATAGTAGGATAGTAATTTACATCAGCACTCAGTACAGAATTGGTAAAAAATTACCTGTACAGTACAGAATGCAACCCCCATTATGCCTTCTTCACTGTAAGATCCTTACGCTGTAAAATGCAGTCAATAGAAGAAATCCTAATTGGAGATATTTTTTGAGAAGGCATATTGATATTAAATACTTCTTCTTCAGAATTTATTGTGACTGAATTGAATAAAAGTCCTGTAAGATTACAGAGCAGTGGCATTAGTGCCATTTTTCACTTGCTCTAGTTACCTGTTTTCTTCCAAATGATAGATGCAACTGATAAACGGCTCATTTTCAGCTAAATGGCCCCTTCTTCTTTCTCTTTTATCATCTTGAGGTTCTGACTGGTGCGTCATCAGTTTTGTTTACAGAAGGATGAACGTGTGTTAATTGAGTTCAGCTTGTGACAGCTAATTCAGTTAATTAAATGAAATATATTGTGTGCTTTGTGTTTTCTGAATAAAAACATTGTTAAACCTGTAGCAAATGAGGGCATTTTTGTGAGTTTTGCAGCAAACATTGAGAAAATTGGAAAACGTTTGAAAAGAGATCACCTGTGTTATAGTTTTGCAGAAATGTGTATTTGTTTTAGGAACTGAATAAATGGTTTGGGAAATTGGGCCTGAATTAGTATCTGAATTGGTTATAGTGTGTTATAACAATCAATGAAAATTGCATTTCCTCCTGTGGTTGCCCTTCAGGGTTATGCAAAGTAGAGGTAACTCAATTAACAAAAACTCTATAGTCAAGTATTCATTTTATAAAAACAATCTTTAACCGAAGAACATCCTACATGTAGCACATCCAACTATTAATTTTCTCAATACACTGTAAGAGAGAATCTGTCAGGTAAAGCAAAGAATTGTTAACATTTTTATTAAATATTTATCTAGGTGTTGACTGCTTTATTTATTTATTTTCATGTGGCCTTGTGGAAGCAGATTGAATAAGAACCCTGAGAAACATGAAATGGTGGTCCATTTATGTTTACATAATATTCCCTATAAAAATAGGATTTGATTAAACCTTAATTCCTTTTGATGCCAAAAGGTCCAAATAATTATACATTTTTAATGGCAGAGTGGCCAGATGGGAGCCTCTCCTCAATGAGACCCAAAAATCAACTAAAAGTCTTTGACTCAATTCCAAGCCTCAAGTAAAATACGGATTTGCAATGTGATAAAATGTGGAAAAAGTAAATAAATAAATAAATAAAAATAAATGAATAATTTGTTATAATGAGTTATATATACTTAAACAAGAGTGCTAAGTAATATATTACTGTACAGGTCTAAAATACTGAACAGGACTGCAAAATGAAGTGATGACAACATTTTTTACTCACCTCTAGTAATGCAGTATATAAGACTTAATTTCTTCAGATCACAATCTCTAGCATCATTTTCATGAATATATACTTGGACAAATAGCCACTTTAAATCAGTTATATTTATTCTGACTAATTAAGCAAGGACTAAGTGATCAATGTACCTTTTTAAAAATATGATTATGAAAGTATGCGGGTTAAAACAAAGCATTTCAAACTGAAGACATTGAAGACAAAATGATTCGAAAATGTTGTTTACTCTGAGGAGGATAAATAATTAACATGTCCAGTGTCTTATTCTTGACATACTAATTATTTTAAGTGCTCCAGGAAAATATACAATGCTTTATGATACTTTATCATTGCAAAAATGGAAGATTGTCTGACTGAGTGAAAGCCACAGTGATTTTGATTACATTGATTTTTAGGAATATATGAGCTTTATTTGTATTTCTGAAATGCTGACTAAATTTGCAGGATGAGATTCATTATAACTGAAGTGTACGTGTCATTTCTGTGCCACCAAATGTAATTGCAAAATTAATGAGTGATGTTTTCAAATAGGTTTCCTTTTTGTATTGGTTGGACAGAAACGCCATTGAAAACATCCCTGAATTAATTTCTGGATGAATAAACCTACAAATGACTTACTAATAATTGTCACTGTGCATTAAAACTGGGATTGGAGAAAGTATTTTAACGTCCAAAAAATTACACACTTCACATTTAACATCATTAACCGTTTTAACATGCAATGCAATAACAGCTTATCATTTTATATACAGAATGGCTCATAAAGGGGACATGGGGACTGGAGGACAGCCTGATGAGGCAAACTAAATAAACCTCTAACAGAGGTTTGGATGCCTGTGAGGCAGGTGGCAGTGTGGTGGAAATATTGAGTTAGGCAACCATAAGTTTTGAGTGAACACTGGAAGCCAGCAGGCAGTCATTTCCTCTGACTTCAGTCAGTGTGTCCTTGAGCGCTTTATCCAATCTTTATCATGCGCTAAAGCATCACGGCGAGTCTGTCACCTCCTTTCTCCTTCAGAGTGTACTCTAAATGATTCTTGATATCTTTCTTCTGGTCTGATGAGTTCTTCAGGACAGTACGTGGTCTTTTGATGTTCACTGCAGTCATTCGTCAGGTTAAACAAGCAGAGACAAGGTTAAATAATAACCCTATAAGAGTGAATTGCTGTGATACGCATTATAACGCGTCTCTATGAAATGCCAGTATTTTGAATAATGGCTGTAGATTTTTAAATCTTACTACTAACCAAACTTTGTTACCAACTTTAGTCAAAATTGCTTTGGAGTACTTCAATTTTAAAGGGATAGTTATCCAAAAATGAATTTACTCTGGCCATCCAAGGTTACTTTCGTTCTTCAGTAGATCAGTAAAGAAGAAGCCAGTCAGCAAGTCAGCAACTGTGCATAATTGAGAATAAAAAAGCATAATATTGAACATAAAATTAATTCCAGTGGCTCCTGACGATATATTGAGGCAGGGCCGTGCAGAGACCTTTAAAGGGGCAGGTGCTCAAAGTATAAAAAGGGCACCTGGAACAAGGCATTTAAGAGCCCCTCGGGTCCATCACCTCATTGTAGGCATCCAGTTACTTACGTAATAAGTAACAATGTCAATAATAAGTCAAATAATACATTATTCAAAGTTTTAATTGCATTTATGTTTAGTTCAGGACTCAAACAACAGAATTAGCAATAGTTTTATCACTATAAAAGGGGCTCTCTAAATAGGGCTGTGCTCAAAACTTCAGTACAGCAATACTGTACTGTATATTGTGACACATTCCTTGCTGATATACATATCATTACAGAGGCTTCTAGCAGCCAATGCTGTGAAGCAGTTCTGAGAAAGAAATGGAACATAAAAGACCATTTTGATGTTTAAAAGATTGAAAAATATTTTCTTTGGACCTTTTAATTTTGATTAAAAATTGTTGTGTATTAAATTGTCCAACCTAAAGATTTTCCTCTCTCTGTTTAACACAATAATAAAGAACAGCTGTTATATTAAACTCTGTGTGGTCACTATTGAAAATATCTGTGGCCCCTGATGTATATTGTATTGTAAGATTGTAGACGGTAGAATATTAAGGCATAAAATGGCATGATTTATAATTCAGATACAGGTTCACACAAAAACAAAATATATTGTACAATGGAATGTCAGCCTTTACACCATTAAAAGCGATAAATCAAGTTTATAATTTATTATATTTTATTTAAAACATAAATAGTACTGTCTTAATTGTTTAAATTTTTAGAAGGCACATTAACATCTTTCACATTTACAACTCTATGTGTTTGCTGCATAAAAACTAGGTCGATAATTGCAATAATTTGACCACAAAGAGCTGAAAAATGTGGAAATAAAAATTCATTCTTTGTCACAAGGGGGCGCTTTAGGATCGCTGAAATACTACAGTTTCCATGGGAACAGCTGAACACAAAGCAGCAGCATTAACGCAGTTTTATCAGACCGGAAATGAAAATGCAAACGACACGTTTCTGAGGACAGTCGGTTCCCTTTAGATTCATTCATATAAAGACATCAGTGCTGCATTTTGACTTTGAAACGTGCAGCGTGCATATTTATTCAATGACATCATTGCCTTTTGAAGTTTAATCCAGCCCTATCGCGATTCTCGTCTTTCCGTCCCCAAATGTAAGACCTCCTAAATTATAATTAAGTCTTTTCTTATACTATTTAACATATATAAAACTTTTTATGGCCTTAAATTTGACACAACCTAATTGAGGAGTTTTTAAGGACCTGCAGGAGCCCTCTCCTTTACCATAGATTTACGCTTTTTTTTTTACATGACGACATTAACATTATCGGCAGCTATTTCAGAGCAGACTACACATGCACAAACTATAAAAAAGTATAAATACTCGTGCATAATCTCTTTCCTTCACGTCATTCTTATGATAATAAGTAACATTAAATCTGGTGAAAACACCACTTACCAGCAGCCACGAAGGTGTCTATCCTTGGCGTTATAATATAAACATGATCGGATAGTCCTGAACTTCCGGGTGGGGTCGTCATGTGATGAGGGTCATTCTATTACAGCTAAAACATTATTAATGAATTTTACTAAAAGTTCGATTGGGCAGGCTGTCGCGAATGCGATATTTTTATACATATTTTATTTTTATATTATTACATAACAAAAATCTTAACAAAAGGGCACTTTGACCACTAGGAGCCAAAAGGGCAGGTGCCCTCCCCCCCCCCCCCCCCCTCTGCACGTGCCTGTATTGAGGTCTTATGAAGTGAAATGATCAGTCTGTGCAAGACACTGAACATTATTTACAACATTATGACCTGTAATCCAAGTTATAATGCGAGTTACTCAATCAAAACTTACTTTCAGACGCCTGTCAGTCACTCCGACTCGAAATCAGTGTTAATTTTTACAGCAAATTTTGATTTAGTCTTAGTCACAGTCTTTTGACTAAAATGCTAAAATATTTTAGTCATATTTTAGTCATCTGAATTGTTTTTAGTTTTAGTCGACTGAATATCATAAGATTTTAGTCGACTCAATCTACAGTAGATTTAGTTGGCAAAAATTGAATGGGTTTAGTTAGTTTAATGCATGTATTAAACATTTCTCTAAAATTACAAACTCATTATGTAAGTTTCATATTAAGGTTTTATCATGATAGACACAGATTTAACTGCTGTGACACACAACATGCCTTTATATTAAAATCAAATGAAACTACTTCTCATGAAGAAAAAAGTATCATCTCAAGATCTCAAAATCTCAAGATGAAAAACGAAATTACTCTGCTGTCCCTTTAAAACTGCATGCACAAATGCAATGTACTGATACACGCCTGATAGTCAAGTTCACCTAAGATGTAACTGAGTGTGTTTACGTGAATACTCATCAAAACTGACAATTTGACATCCTTTTTTGTGTATTTCTCCGTTCATGAGATGCAAAAAAGTAACTTACTTGTGTGCTGCGTGAGAGGTGCTCAGAAAACCGGACCAAATTGAGTTCTCTTTTGCGCCGTCAAATTTATCCATATGTCTGCTTCTCTCTTACTCCCAGATATTGACATTTTTGAACATTTTATGAGAGGTGCAGCAAATGTATGCAAGCTTTTGTCCCACAGGATAGATCAATAGGCTATGATACAGTTCATATTTACGCATCTAACCCATGCAGCAGATTCGTTCTGAATGAATCTCTTTCTAAATCGTCCCCCCTAACATTTTCGTCTCGTTTTTATTCGTTGACGAAAATGTCAATAGATTTTTGTCATACAAAACGAGTTTTGTTTCGTTTTGTTATTGTCTCGTTTTCCTCTTTTAAATAAATGTTGAAACTTATTCGTCAACGGAATTAACACTGCTCGAAATGAGCCGAAATAGCGACGTATCTGATCCTGTGATGAATTAACTGATTCAGCGCTCCAGTTCCTCCAAAAGTTACTGAACTGAGGAAACAGTTAGACTCAGAGCCGCTGATATGCACACGTGCAAACTGAACACTTAAATGAATTGGCCAAATGGAAGTTTTTATGGATTCTCATTGTTTATTTAAAAATATGAGCTGATTAAGACTAGTTCATTCACTTCATATGCTTTAGACATGAAAAACATCCATGTTTCACATCATTATTGAGTGCTTTAAAGGGGTCATCGGATGCAAAACTCACTTTTACATGTTGTTTGAACATTAATGTGTGTTGGCAGTTTGTGTACACAACCACCCTACAATGATAAAAGCCACTGAAGATGCAAAGGATTAACGCTACTTTCGTTTTTGAAGGGAAAGTGCTGATCCCGATCTACATATGCGTCTATGTTCGTGTGAATCATTCGTGATGCAGCTTCACCCACAGCAGAAGTGAGTATAAGGGTTTTTATGCATCTTTGCAAATGGCCTTTCTTAATAATGTCAGAGCTCATTAGCATGCAAAGGAACATGCAACAGAATAGCTCGCTCTAAAAAGGGCTGATTTTGACAAGGTAAAAATACTTCTCATTAAGACCCTAAAGAATAATATCAACTTGTGTAAAATAGGCATCCGATGACCCCTTTAATAATACAATTGCGCATTCGCCTGTCATTGTGTGATTATGCAAACAAACAGGTAATTTAAGTTGATTGAAACAAACTGTCTGAATTCCCCCCCCCCCCCCCCCCAAAACCATTTGCTTTGGTTTTTCTGGTAATAATGTTGTAAATAATGTTCAGTTTCTTGCACTGATTGATCATTTTGCTCCATAAGACCCCCATATATCATCAGACGCCAAAGGTATTCATTTTGTGTTGCCTGATACGCTTTTTTTGATTTTCAAAGTAGCCACTGACTTGCATTTTATGAATCTTCTTTACTATTCTGCCGAAGAAAGAAAGTCACCTACATCTTGAATGGCCTGATGGTAAGTAAATAAACTGTGGATTTTCAATTTTGGGTGAACTGTCCCTTTAAGTTTAGTGTTTGTATATAACATAGTTCTCCAATTAATGCAAAACAATGAAAATTTAAGCAGTGAAATGAACAAAATAATCAGCAAGAACAACAAACTACAAAGAGATACAATGAGCTGGATGACAGAGAACTCAAAAATAGAGCAAAAAAAGTGCTACATTGTACTAAATATACTGGTTACTAGTTCAAAGAAGAGCAATTTGCAATGCATATTAATAATAAAATATTAAATCACATTGTGTTATTATTGCAGTGTTAATCGTGTTGCAACAGTAGGCCGTAATGGACTGTTGCTCTCAGTGGAGGCTTTAGGATAATCTAATCTAAGATAATAAAATAATTTCAACTCTGATCAATATTTTATGACTATATATTTATTTAATTGGATATCTTATAATAAGTGGGATAATGTATTCTGTCAGTTATTATCACAATATAAACCTGCTTAGGGTGATACGAGACTGATCACCCTGTCATTGTTTAGTGTGGTCTAATGACTGGCTAATTCTGTGTTATCCATTACTTATGGATTTCTGAACACAAGAATTATGTATGTGCACTGAGACTTGTTATGACAGAAGCTGGCGTGCTTATGCTTTCTGTAACATTTCAGTTTTATTTTAAACCTATTCTAACTCTCATTTTTAATTTGCTAAGAAGCACATACATATTGTGAGTGTTAATAGCATTACGTCAGATGAGAGAATCTAATTTTGAACTAAATAATTTGCAAATAAGGAGAACAATAATAGCTAGAGGCGGCAGGGTTGAGAGTTGAGGTGAAATTGAGCTGTATGGAATCGAGAGAGCAGGTTAGGCAGGTTTGGGCTAATGGAAATGCTTTTTATGGGATTGAATTTGTCCCCAATGCCAAGGACATCAGCAGATATTCTCTGCTCTTATCTTGCCCCAGCACTCTGAAAGCCTCTTTAATGGAAATCTTTTAGAAGATTCAGAAAATTCTCCTATACAGTTTCTCCACCTGTCTTTATCAGGAACTAAAAGAGGAAAAAGAGGGACATTTGGCAAAAAAGCAGCGTTTCCTGAGATTCAGAATACTAAAGAGAACAAGCACATGTTCCTTGAGATAAATCTCCTGAAGAGTAAGACGTTGTGGAATAACATGTATGGAGTTAAAAACACTGTTCTGTTACAGTAAGGTTAGACTTAAACCAAACCTTTAATTTAGAAACTAAATTACTAGAAACTGATATTTTCAATTGAATATCTAAACAACAACTGTGTGTTTCTCCATTCCCATGTTCTCCTTTAGCTTGCTCAGTGGGGACTGTAATGGTGTGTGCACACCAAAAGAGAATTTAATTATTTTCATGAGTAGATTACATACAAAGTCAATGTAAAGATGCAAAGTCTCACAGGGCAGGCAAATGCACAATATACACCTCAAATGCGTAAAATTCTCATCAGATATCCCAAGCCAATCTCAAGTATCAGGGTCGAATAAGCTGCCTTTTTTTTTTTTTTTTTACCTGATTGGTATCAGCTATATTAAAGGGGTCATCGGATGCAAAACTCACTTTTACATGTGTGTACACAACCACCCTACAATGATAAAAATCCGCCCAGTTGTATTTTTTTATCTTTAAAAGTAATATCCCCTTTTTAAAATAAATTAAAATCAAACTAATTCTCAGCTTCTTGTGGCTCCCACTGTAGTTGATTGACATGAGCGCCTTACCTTAGCCCCGCCTTTACCAAGCTGAAACAGTCCGACTTTGATCGCCATCAGGTGCAGGGGAAGACAATAATGTCTCCGGTTGAGGTTTTCTGTTGTTAGTTGTAAATAATGAACATAGCAGTCGTCATTTACTCCCGACATCTGAGCCACTGAAGACACAGAGGATTAACGTTACTTTTGTGTTCAAGCTAATCATTCGTGATGCAGCTTCATCCACAGCAGAAGTGAGTATAAGGCTTTTTTTATGCATCTTTGCAAATGGCCTTTCTTAATAATGTGGTAGTTAGCAAGTTTCGCAGCTAAACGCAGCTAAATTCGGCTAAAGTAAACATTACGGCTGGTCATCCCACTGCAGAGAGGGGCGGGGTGAACAGAGCTCATTAGCATTTAAAGGAACATGCAACAGAATAGCTCGCTCTAAAAGGCAAGGTAAAACGAGTGTTTTTTACACTACCATTGAGACATTTTAACCAAAGTATGTTATAGACTTCTCATTAAGACCTTAAAGAATCATATCAACTTGTGGAAAATGGGCATCCAATGACCCATTTAAGCCCGATCCATATGTTACGTCAGCTTTCATGCCAGTGTTGAGCAGTAGGTGGCAGTATGCGGCTTTCAGTAGATTTGCCAACTACCATTAAAAGAAAAAGACGCTTGAGAACCAATGCTTCTCCATTTTAGTGTTTTACACACATTCAAGCTTCCGTGGTTAGTGTATTTGATGCACACTTTCGTAAGGAATCACTCAAAAGTCGTTTGTTTACCATTTACTTTTATCTGTCATTGGACTATCTGAGATGATATTGTCATAATGCATTGCTATAGGTTGTGTTTTGCTTCAGACTTGACTAAATCAGTTACAACTAACTTTCACACTAATTGTGAACAAAAGCATGTTTCTTAAAGGAATAGTTCTGCCAAAAATGAAAAAATTGTTAATAAACGTGCTGCATCCTTGGGACTCTAGTACTTTAGACAGAAGCAATGGTTTTAAAATTAAAAATGTCGTAACCCTTAAATGCATGAATGTTTCGTCAATCGTTATTACATATTCAAGTCTTTAGCCTGACCTATATATCCAGCATGGATGGACCTCAAACTTCTGCAATAGCGAAAAACTCTTTATATTTTAAGAACAATTACAGAATAAAAAAAATAAAGCATATTTTGTTACACTTGTTACAAAAAAATGATCAGAAAACAGATATTCTTTTATATATATATATATATATATATATATATATATATATATGTTAGTGGTGGGCCGTTATCGGCGTTAACGTGAGACTCTTATCGGGCGATAAAAAAAATATCGCCGTTAATCTATTCTCAAAGTTGGGTTGGGTGCTGGGTCTAAACTACGCAAGATATGATGACTTTCACCTTGATATTTTAGCGCGGATGACATATACCTAGTCGAATTGCACTGTAGGGGGCGAGAACGAGTCTTCAACTTCTGTGAAATGACCACATCAAATGAGACGTGCAAACATGGATGCAGTTATGAAGCTGCTTCAGGGCAGGTGCGTGCGTTGCTAGACCCTTTTTACTGGGGCACGTGTCTACTGTGCCCCAGTAAAATCTCAAGTTTGAGTTATAATTTACTTTGATAATCCCGAAATAAAGACATTAAACTATATGCAATAACTGAATTGACGCTTCTAAAAGCAACGCAGTTTAATCGAAGACTATGCACGCAGATAGGCTATTCTTTCCCGTGCGCGTCTCTGTGTATTTAACGGCAACGCGCACGTCGTACAGCCTTTTGCGCAGAAGTACTTGGTTACACACGTTTGTATAGGTAATTATGTTGTAAATGCAATTGTCAAGCAGTTTGTGATGCATTTTGGAAACAGG
>NC_133379.1:13701250-13815772 GCF_049309525.1 Garra rufa
TGATTTTCAAAGTGTCAATAACCACTGACTTGCATTTTATGAATCTTCTTTACTATTCTACAGAAGAAAGAAAGTCACCTACATCTAGAATGGCCTGATGGTAAGTAAATAAACTGCAAATTTTCAATTTTGGGTGAACTCTCAAAAGTCATTTGTTTACCATTTACTTTTATCTGTCATTGGACTATCTGATGATATTGTCATAATGCATTGCTATGGGTTGTGTTTTGCTTCAGACTTGACTAAATCAGTTACAACTAACTTATAACTACCTGTACTAATTGTGAACAAAAGCATCTTTCTTAAAGGAATAGTTCTGCCAAAAATGAAAAATTCTTACTGCATCCTTAGGACTCTAGTACTTTAGATAGAAGAATAGATTGAGGAATGCTAAGAATATCTTTTATATATATATATATATATATATATATATATATATATATGGACGGAGAGGGTAGTGAATGATGTCCCGGGTCGCTAAAGACCTGAGGTACGCATTTAAGAGTTAATGATGTTCACTCGTGTTCACACAATGGTGTTGGACTCTCATTTTGACTGCACCCATTCACTGCAGATGATCCATTGGTGAGCAAGTGATGGAATGACACATTTCTTCAAATCTGATGAAGAAACAAACTCACCTACATTTCGAATAGCCTGAAGGTGAGTACATTTATAGCATTTGTATGCCTTCATTTGGACAGGACAGTATAGAGTAGACAGGAAAGCATTGGCGGAAAGAGAGGGGAGTGGGTTTGGCAAAAGACCACAAAACGGGATTCAAACTCGGGTCGCCACGAGCGCAGTTGCGCTGCAATAACCACAAGGCTATTGGCACTGAAAGCAAATTTTGATTTTTTTAGGTTAACTATAAAACTATTAATGCATTATTAGATCTATAGACCATGTGTAAGAACATGCAACACCAGTAAATGTTATTTAAATTCACTTTTGTCTGTTATGACATTTACCAGTAATTTCATACAGATCCAAATACAGACAGTGAGGATTTTTAGGTCTCGCACTTGACAAATGTGGGTTTAAGAAGATACCCACTAGTCTGTGACATGAAGTGTCCACTTATTTCCCCAGGGAAATTACAGGCCACACACAAAATCGAATCACAGCACAATGATCCAGTGTGAGCATCAGTGAAGTCCCAATATCCAGCAGTCTCTGCATATCACAGCAGGCAATGTGGCCCTCCTGCTGCGGTGCTTCAGACCTTAAATCTGCCCTCTTTTGTTGTTTTGGGCCACAATGGCATTTGGCAGCAATTTCAAACAGACACACTTTGATTTACTGAAAGTTTTACAGCATTTGGTAGCACGGTAGGTGGCAGTGTGAAATAAATAACAAAAATGAATAACAAAAAACCATAACCGGGTGAATCTCATGAAACCTGTCAAGATTCATGTTCACCCAGAAGTCCAATTATATTTTGTGTTCACATCAGTCCTGTTTTTGCATTACTTTCATGAGAATTTCAGGAGAATTAATGTTTTTTTCCCAAATCTCTGTTGAAAGGTTAAACCATTCATTACAGTTAATTTTATGATGCTTTGTAGGTAACACAGTTCCTTTGTAATGAAGTCCACAAACTATTCTCATTCTGATATGGCTGCCTTGGGAGTGAGAATGGGTTGAAGTCCAGTATAATAGGAACACATTTCAGGTTCGGTGCTAATGAAGATGTACTTTAACCTTCCTGATGGAGACCTTAGGCTAGAAAAAAAAAGGAGTCCTGTCCATTCTTCCATTTGAGGCAGGAGTTTGAGAGGATGTACGGTTCTCATTGTTATGACCTGGACTTTATCTAATCTTGAGCTGGAATTGGATTGGATGAAGCTGCGGTGCGCTCCTCAGAGGAACGGGATCAGGAAGGTGAAGAGCTTGTTTATGAATGCCTAATGCGAGACAGAGGAATTAGAGGCGCCTGCTTGAATCAATATGTTCACCATCCATGTAATTAAGTGGCCTCTGAGCCCTGCCTATGGAATGCCCTTCCAGAATCTTCACCCCGTAATGCTTAGCATTGTCCGAACAGACAAATGGAATTACACTGTCCTTTTCTCTTAATGATTTTAGGATGAATATATCATTGGCTTTGCCATCTCAGAGTAATGGATTGGAATACACCGATAGTGTGACCCTCTTATGGCGACCTCATCTATTTGGCATACCTGCTGTAGAATTAGTTCTCAGGTAGGAGCCTGGAGACACACTCGGAGCTGAGAAGACAATGTTAGCATCCATTATTTTTAATGTGACATATGTGCACTATGGCTCGTACATGTCAGAAATGTCTAATAATTATTTATGAGACAGAGTGGCCTTATCCAATGAGAATGCACTGGCTCATAATTATTCAGGAGTCTGGCTGAACTTTTCTTTCAAAGGCGCATCAAATCATACGGATACATGGGTCACAAGTGTATGCCATATGAACCAAAAGAACATGTTCCATGGCATCACATCAGATTCTGATGGGCTGTATTGGCTTCCAGTTACATTTTTTACCTTTATAGGGGCAATTTTTATAATTACCTTATTAGATGTGTCTGGTTTGTCTTGCCAAATACTTAACAAATAGTTAACCAATTGTTTCAGTGAATCAGAATACTATATATCGTTCTATACATTTTATTAACATAAAAAAAAAAAAAAACATTTTGGAACAGGAGGTGCATTTAACATGGCATTTACACTGCTGCTCTATAGTTTGGGATCAGGCTGCATTTTATTTTATCAAAAATACAGAAAAAAACAGTAATATTGCAAAATGTTATTACGATGTAAAATAATGGTTTTTATTTTAATATACTTTAAAATGTAATTTATTCCTGTGATGCAAAGCTGAATTTTCATCAGCTGTTACTCCAGTCTTAAGTGTCACACGATCCTTCAGAAATCATTCTAATATGCTGATTTATTATTAGAATGATCAATGTTGGAAACAGCTGTGCTGTGAAATATTTTTTGGAACCTGTTATTCTTTTTTTCCAGGATTCCTTTGATGAATAATTTAAAAAGAACATAATTTATTCAAAATATAAATCTTTTGTAACTATGTAAATCTATGTTAGCACTTTTTTTTACTAATTTAACACATAAAAGTATTAATTTCTTTCAGAAAAAGAAAGAATACAAATTTAATGATCCCAAACTTTTGAACAGTATTGTATGTTGTTAAAAAAACTTTCCTTCTAAATCTTAAATAAATGCTGTTCTTTTTTAACCTTTTATTGATCAAAGGTTATAAAATGGCCCGCTGCTGTTGCTTTTTGCTGTTATTTTCAATTAGTAATAATAATTAGAACATAATTTGAACTAGTGACAGCAGATTAAATCTGTGGCATAAAAATGTAATTGTATACGAAGTGTCTGTTTTCTTTACTTCCAGTAATTGTATGGTGAACTGTTGTATAAAAGTAATATCTGCATGGATGTAATTATCTACGGCCTGTACAAATGCAAGCAACTCTGCAATTATTTGTGCATTACACAGCAGTATTATATATTTGTGCATTTTTGTTGTGCAGTTATGAATTGCAGCATGCATTTGAAAAACATTTTCATTTTTGAAACGCCATTGGAGCAAAATAAAACTAGGACACAACAGTTGCTGTGTTCTCCCTTTCTCTCCCTCCAGCTTTCCACATATTTTTTCTCATGTTTTAATGTGGTGAGAACTGACATGCTGAAGCTAGTGGTTCCAGGATACAGTTAAAACCATTTCACCTAAAAATAAGAGTGATTAAATAATAACAGAGTACTGTATGATGAAACCGTAAATAATGTCGAACAACATGAAATTACTTAATTTTCTGTCTGTTCATCACACAACAGACATGCATCATATGGATCACTTTTATGATGCCTTTATTTGGTTTTTTAAATGCATTTTTTTTAAAGAAAGGTCATATGAATTTAGAACAGCATGAGGGCGAGCAAATGATGAGTAAACTGGTATATTTGGAAGGCGATTACTTTAACTGCTATAGTACTGCATTTCTCATGAAACACCAAATACACCATTGTCATCACCGTCTGGATTTTTAACACTTCAGTGCCATCACGTGCCTAATGTACCTAATATATCACTTGAACATTGCTGTAAAACAAAAGCAAACATCTGGCAGCTTCTGTCCCATCACCCAATTAACTTTCTGCATCTGTGTTTTTCCCCTGCCATATTCGATTGAGGATAATGAGGCTTGTATGGAACAATGAACAATTTTAAATACTTTTATTACTGTTTTATTTTTTATAAGCCATTTCTATATCTGTTATACACTCACGTTACTTTGCTGTGTGGTTTGTATTAAAGTTACCAGCTGAATATTATTTTATTTACCTTTTTATAACCTCATATACACCTTTTAACGGATACTAACAGATGCAACATTTATAAGTGCTTCACTTATGAAGAAAAGGCAACTGGCGATATTCATTTGCTCCTCAGTGAGAAAGTTATCTCTGGTGTGCTAATAATTTGCTGCAATGCAGATGAAGTTGTGTAAGGCAAAATAGACCACCCTGCATTTTTGAGTGAAAATATAATTTGCTTTTGTGTTTCATTTGCTTAAGCAACCTCCACTGTGTCGATATTATTATCATAAATTATCATGTGAGTCCTGGAGATTAGAAAGATAAATAAATTAACAATATCATTCTGTGATCTCATTTGAAAAGGTTCTGTCTGGCATTTTGGTAAAAAAAATAGCAAATAAATCTTTTAAAACTAATATTTCAAAAAGTATCTACAAAATTGCATATAAAGTTGGTATTATCTGTTATGGAAGCTTGTTTCCGCCACTGAGGTAATTGCGACTTCTTACCCTGCAGTTCTGACTTAATAACTTCTTAAAGTTTGAAGTTGCAATTACCTTTTCTATTTTTTTTATCCTGTGCAAACATGCTTCCATGACTCATCATCCTGGCTGAAGGCCTACAGAAAACCCATGTTCTGTGAACATTCTAAAATCAGAGGATTAAGGGCCAGATTTGCTAAACAGGGCACATTAGCTTGAGAGCGCAATCCCATGAAAGCCCTGATGGGTGTGGAAAGTTCTGGAGGTTGATCTAATGACAGTGAGCACATTAAAGAACACAGACACAGCCGGATCATTTCCATAATGACCAACGCAATCTACCAACAGCAGAGCAAATTAGCATAAGGTCACAAACAAGCAGAGCCAGTGCTAATCAAATGCAGGGCATTTACTAACAACACAAATGCAAAATAGGTTAAGACATGCTTTTTTGTGTTAAATTATGGCTCAAATAACAGTACTACCGCAAACCAAACCAAACCAAAGAAAATCACGTTGCATTAATTAAATACTTTTTGCCCAATAATTTTGAATCCAAAAAGGAAGCTCCTGCAAATGCATATGCAATAAGATCAACTGCACAAATAACCATGTCAATGTCTTTTCATCACTAACATTTCAGTGCGGTTCTTTAGTAAATCCCAACAGGAGTTTTTAATGGCAAAGAGGGTTTGGGCTGGCACAAGCTGTTAGTAAATTTGGCTCTATATGACTAAGCTAAGGAGGCTTTTGTTTAAGAGGCTGTAAATGTCATGGCACATCTGAATACTAGTTTCTAGTGTAATTGTGTCCTTCATAAAGCCATTTGCCATTAGAAATGCACTTTAACTAGAGACTATAGTGCACTCACATTACTATGAATGGGAAAAAAAGCAATGCACAGTATGTCATAATAAGTCCCGCCTGTCAGTGTCCTGAGACACAAAATTAGGGCTGCATATGCGACATTATTTGAGCACAAGAACAACACGTTCTCACTTCCAACTCGTCACATACTGACGCTTTAAGGACCCCTTGGTGTTAATTTTTGCATCACTTTTGGACGTGCATTTTTGCATCACTTTTGATGCTTTTAATTGCTTTTAGTTGTTTGTATATGCATTGCAACCATATACTGTAAAAAAATATGGACGTAGTGTCCGTGACGTCACCCGTAGGTTTCTGAAGAGTGTTTTGGGTGGGTGGAGCTGGTTGCTGAAACCACACCCGCCTAGTGCAACAGTGGTGACATCAGCGGCAATCCCCCTGTCACTCAAGTGGCCACACCCTTAATTATGCTGAACTTTAAGGCTTAATATAACTTAAACGGATGGGTTAAAAAAAAAATTCACCCCCCTCACAGTTGACATGAAGGGCAAAACTAGCTATATTGACCAAAACCACTTTTTGTACCAGGCTGTAAAAATACTTTTTTTTCTGCTGTAAAGTTGGGCATTTTAACATAGCATTGCAGCCAGTCGATGAATTGCAATCACTTCCGTGTTTGTTTCAATAGAGAGAGCGTGAGGTTGTCGCTTGATTGCAACTAATGGTTTGCATGCATTTGCAAAAATAGAAATCATTTCATATAAATTTATACTTTTATAGATATTTTCGAGCACCTAACCCCACCCCTTCCCTAAACTTACCCACTTCTGAACAATATAAAACATGCAACAGGCAAATAAGTGACAGTGACAGGTATTTATTGCAAAAACTGACCATTAAAAGCAGTATAAACATATTGCAAACAAGTCGCGTTGCATTCCAAGTCCTCTGATATCTTTATGCGAAGAACAGAGTAAATCATAAGGTTTTAATCGCTGAAGATAATCTCGCTTCTGGATGAGCTTTACGGCAGATAGAGATGGCGATCGTGTCCATTCCTTTCAGAAATCAATTGTTTTGCATCGGAAGACTTGGGATACAATTACTTTTGAAATAAATTGTGACTGTAGTTGTATCTGCTTGTTATCTTTTGTGTTTTATATTGAAGAATGGTTAGGTTTAGGGCCAGGGGTTGGGTTACGTGCTCGTAAATGTGTTAAAATAGTGTAATGCAAATAAAACTGTTATGACTTTTTACACTGAAAAATAACACCCCAACATATATGCAGTAATGGCAATATTATTAGCCAATATGTAATTTAATCATGACGATAAAATTACCAATTGCCTTTCGCGCCAGCATATTGACACCATGGGTTTCTTATTTAAGGCAATGGAGGACCCTGCACGTCAAAAAGTGACACCAGGTGGTCCTGACCAAGCATCAATATGTGACAAGTTGGGAGTGAGAATATGTTAGCACAAGAAACAACATATATGGGAAGTGTTGCAAATATTCCTGCTGATTAAACACATTTACTTGAAAGGGACTTTGACTGTAAGAATATCAGAGGTAGGGTTCATATATCAGAAAGCCATGGCTTACAGTGCATCATTTTGCAACTTAAACAATTTGACTAGAGGTCTATGATGTGTGTTGAGTTAGACACCAATGTAAAAATTGCATGGATTGTCACATGCTGCTAAAAATAACCACACTTCTTAGCGAATAATCAGAATAATGAACATAAATGGGAGTGAAGAGGTTTGCTTGTGTCATGTAAACATCTTACTGTGATTAAGTCCTTACTTACCGACTGATGTACATTGTCGTCAAAAAAACAGATTTGTGCCACATTTAAGGGAAACATTTCAGATTTACAGCCTATGATTTTTGACATATTTAAATGGGTTTTCAAAGAAACTACATTGTTGTTTTTTTATGTATTTACACACTTGTGTCGACAAACTCTTGTATAAACGCCTGGGGCTGCGTGCCTATGGCTGAATCACAGCTGTGCCGATATCTCAAACCTACGAGTGTGATATTGCATTTATACAACAGTTAGACAAGTATAAATTTAAATTGTTTGTTTCTATATTTAAAACTTTATATTTAATCAAATAATATTGTTTTATTAAATGTATTAATGCCACCTCTTGTTTTGTTTAAAAGTCTGTAAATATTTCAAATTTGTGCTTTTCTGTGCAATGCAAAGATTAATTGTTGATGCTAATTTTATTTTACTGGTAATATATTCTTCCTGATTTTTTTTGGCACAAAATATGACATATTCAAGTTAAAAATGCCATTACAAAGGTTTAATGTCAAATATCATCTTATAATGGGAAGGTTAATTTCTGTCATTGATCAGAAGGTGTTCCTATTTATGTAATGCTACATTCATAAGAATGTAGAATGTAATGCTACCTTTTAAAAATGAATTGCAAATGTTTTCACATAGTGTAAACTATTAAAAATAATCTACAACTTATGCAATACTGTGTCTCTAAATAATAAGTATTTTAGGGGATAAACTAAACAGGCCAATAAGAGACAAAAATCATTCTTTTTTTAATTAAATCTTTCTTTCATTTCACTAATTGTCACAGTCAGGCTGGGTTGAGGAGTGGAGATGGAGGAGGAGAACCGGAGTAAATGAATATAATGAAAGTTTATTAAATAAAACACTGATTATAATAACAAACAAAAACCTGGAGCATTAAACAGGAACATGTAACATCAACGACGGACAGCTGGGAGTGATCAGACACAGACTTAAATACACAGAACACAAGGCCTGGCTACAAACGAGATAACAGGATAACGAGGGGGAAATACAAATATGGGCATGGATGGAACCAAAAACACTAAACCAAAAGGGGGAGCAAATGGGACAAACCAAAAGTTCTGGAAACAGAGGGGGAAAAACACTAGGAAAACAGAACAGGACAGGACAAAATACTGACCTTACACCCCCCTCCCCAAAAGGCGCGTCTCGCGCCGTCTAACATCCATAGGGGAGGGAGGGTGGGCGCCCTGGAGACCGCTAGACAGGGATACAGGGAACACAGGATACAGAGGCGGTGTCCAGGGCATACAGTCCAATAGGCCATGGCGGATCTGGGGGCTCAGGAAGCCATGGCCGGGTAAACAGTCCAGGTGGCCATGGCCGGGTAAACAGTCCAGGTGGCCATGGCCGGGTAAACAGTCCAGGTGGCCATGGCCGGGTAAACAGTCCAGGTGGCCATGGCCGAGTAAACAGTCCAGGGGGCCATTGCTGATCAGGGGAGTAGCCCCCCCCCCAAAATTGGGGGAACCTAGGGCATAGTCCACCCAGGAGAGTACGGAAGGGCACGTAGGAGAGAGCTCCGGCTCTGGAGGGCGCGCAGGCTCTTGAGGAGCGGGCTCTGGACGGCTAACGGGCTTGAGCGCTGGACGGGGGCCGGCAGACTAGAGCGCGGGGAGGAGGCCGGCTGCATCGGGCTGAGGACAGCAGTGGAGCTTTGGAGGATGACTGGAGATTTGGGACTGGGCTGGCGGTATGAACCGTTGGCACGGTATGTGGGGGGTCCCGGCTTATGGCAGGCCCGCGCGATGTGCTGTGTTTGTGAGGGGACTGGAAGAGGAGACTGAAATGTATTTGGAATTTCTTCCACTTCAAAATCAGACCCATTTAGAAACAGAATGAGATTGATCAGCTCGATCAAGGGGAATTTACTGGCTGGAAGATCGCAGCGGATAATCTCATCATCCAGTCCCAAAACAAACACAGCGGCAAGTGAAGCATCGTGCCAGCCTACCTGATGAGAAAGCTCGAGGAACTCCTCCACATATCACTCCAACGATCGACCGCCTTGCCGCAGTCTCGATGCTGCCTCAGCCCGACTCATCCTTTGTCTTGGTCCGTCGTTCTGTCACAGTCAGGCTGGGTTGAGGAGTGGAGATGGAGGAGGAGAACCGGAGTAAATGAATATAATGACAGTGTATTAAATAAAACACTGATTATAATAACAAACAAACAAACACCTGGAGCATTAAACGGGAACATGTAACATCAACGACGGACAGCTGGGAGTGATCAGACACAGACTTAAATACACAGAACACAAGGCGTGGCTACAAACGAGATAACAGGATAACGAGGGGGAAATACAAATATGGGCATGGATGGAACCAAAAACACTAAACCAAACGGGGGAGCAAATGGGACAAACCAAAAGTACTGGAAACAGAGGGGGAAAAACACTAGGAAAACAGAACAGGACAGGACAAAATACTGACACTAATAGGCCTTTTTTTTTATTAAACACAAGGGGTCATTAATGATGCTTGCATTATAACATGTGCAAGTTCACACACAATGTATCTTTAATTTGGCCATCATTGCAATTGTCTTAATATATAAGAAGGTTTAGAGAAAATATTTGAAATATTTTGTAATGAAATACATTTGAAAGGTCATCTAAAATTCATCATTATTAAAACCATTTCCAATCTAGAGTCCCACCAGTGAATTTTGGCCATTTCTACCACTGCCCTAGGAGAGAAAACGGTATGCCAATTACATACGGCCAATTAACTTTCTGTTGTTTTGTGTAAACAATCTGACATTAATTGCAATCTTGAAACAGTTAACTAGCAGAATTATTACTCCACCTTCTGCCATTAATGACAGTTCTGTATTGTTGAAGCAACATGGTTTAAATGATAGTTGTATGAATGTGCTAGTTAATTTCTCCAACAATGCATCATACTATAGTAGGTAAGCAGCGAGTTGCATCGTTGTACTGAAAACACACCCCTGAGCGTCTGAATATATGATTGTTCCTAAAGTTCTTGTCCATCATTTGATGAATGAACAAAAGCATACATAAATTCTGTTTACTGCCTGCTTTGCTTAGTGAGTTGTGTGAACAAAGCACATTCTAAAACCTCATTTACACTGAAAGGAGGCAGGTTTGCAGTGAAAAAAAAAAAAAATGCAATGATGGTGCAATGCTTTGCCAGTGCAGATATCACCCACGCTGACTGGATTGCGGGTGGTTAGTAAATAAGACACAGGTTTTCGAGCTTAAATACCACACACTAATATAGTGAAACTGAGTAGGTAATTTGCCCCAGAGTTTATGTGTCACAATTCATAAAACTGGCCACTCATTTCAATTGGTCTCTCTGTAACCCCACACCGCATTAGCTGAGAATGATGTATCGGCTTCTTCATAACCCATCAGGCTCTGCGGTGTCCCTCCTGCGTGAGTTTAATATTGTATGAAATTATCCACTACAAGCAAACGTTCATTAAGTCAGATGGGTTGTTATCTGGGTAACGCTTTGCCTTTCATTAGACATCGCAACAGTCATCCATTGTAGGCCACGCTAATTACTGAACCCGGTGACTGAAGACTTGCTTTTGGTCGCATCAGCGAGATTAGAGAGTGGCTGGGAATATTTTTTATGAATTTCTTAATTGCGGTGAAACCTACACAGCAGGTGGTGTTGAGAATTTGTGAGACCAACTCGGGTTGTCTGTGTGCGAACGCAGCAGCTGCTGCTGGCAAATGAAGAAAGATGGAGGGAATAAAAAAAATGTTGAAAAAAAGGGGCTAGACTGATCAGAGCATCTCCAATCTGTTGAAAGGGAGATATCAAAGGTGCAGTTAACATGTTGCTTTATTTTTGTGCAGCATGGTGGTGTTTTGAACCTGAGTGCAGTTGTCAGATACAAAGGTCATGTTAGATTATATGTGCTCTTTTTTTATGAATTTACCAATCAATTTAATCTGTTCCAAATAAAGCAGTGCAGCCGCAGTAATTGAAGCAAGATGGGCTCGCTGCCAGGGGTTTCCATGACGACATTTATCTTCCATTGGCGCAGTTTCTTTTTTCCATTCGTGTCTTAGACTTCTAAATTCACAAAGAACAGATGGAGTGCAATATCCAACCTCCTACGATGCGGGTGACGAAGGTCTGTGGAGTTTATTACATCACGGGAGGATGATAAATGAGATTTGACCACCGTTACAAACTGATATAACAACACTAGGACGATTGTAGCACTCGCTTCTTTCTGTTCATGCTCACGTCGTCAACATATCATCATATAGCGACTGCTTTGCGCTTATGTAACGCACAGCTACGACTTTGGAGAACAGAATCATCTAATATCATCTTTTGTTATTGAAGTGTAATGCGTTTACCTCCATTATTGGCTCTGCCTTAATGCATTTAGCTCGTTATTCCCTTGTTCTTCGTCTCATTCATTGTCTTGCCCGTGGGGACGCAAACCAACATTTTGTGACAATATAATTGTGTCAGAAACTGCGTTATTTAATTGACCAAAGTGCTGAAGCATGTGTTCATATCAAATGCAATTTTACTGTTTCACGATATAAAAAGATATAAAAAGGCCTGCTTGTAAGGAAATGAAGATAGGAAATAAAGTACATGCTATAATTGCAAGTCTGAAAAGTATTTTTAAAACTGTTTTTATGGATAATGGTTCTCATAATTTCCAAATTGGTTGTTTACTACCCTGCTTCACAGAAACCCGTTTACAAAATTTAGAAGATTTTAAAACAGTGATGATCCATTTCACTTGATCTTTTATAGAAATAGACAAACATACTGTTCACAAACTGTACACATTACAAATACTGTAAATAAAAGCAATTGTTACTTTTAAGGGGGTGATGCATTACAAGTAACAGGAGTTATGTAAGCAGATTAACCAGTAATATAACACATTACTTATTAATTTGCAAGAAAATATCAGTGATACTTTTTCAAATACAGTGGCCGTAGAAAATCACCAAACCCCTTTGAAATAGTTACTTTATTTGTCATAAAACCTGAAATCAAACCACATTCCAAATAACTTTTCCAGCTTTATTTACAGTTTTAGTCTTACAACATCAAACCAATGAAAAAAAAAAAAAAAAAAAAAAACAGCCATTCTAAAAATAATAAAAACAACAACAACAAAAAAAAAAATAGAATAACAGGGTTGGAAAAGTCATCAGCCCCTTGACTTAATACTTCATTGAGCCACCTTTAGCTTTAAATACAGCCTTTTTTGGATGTCTTACACACCTTAATTGGGAATATTTGCCATATTTCTTTCTTGCAGAATTGCTCAAGTTCAGTCAAATTCTGTGGTGAGCAGCAATGAACTGCTTTTCTACTGGATTTAAGTTGGGGCTCTGACTTGGCCACTCAAGTACATTCTCCTTATCTGTAAGCCATTTTGTTGTTGTTTTGGCACTATGTTTAGGGTCACTGTCATGTTGGAAGGTGAATGCCTGGCCATCTTCAGCTGCCCATCTTCTGCAGGTTTTCCTCAAGAATTTGGATGTACTTGGCAGTGTCCATTTTTCCTTCCTGACAAATCGCCCAGTCCCATCTGAAGAGAAACACTCCCACAACATAATGCTGCCACCACCATGCTTCACAGTGGATATGGTGGATATATTATGTTTTGGGTGGTGTGCTGTGTTTGCTTTTTACCAAACATAGCGCTTGGAGTTCAGAGAAAAGGTCAATTTTGGCCTCATCACACCATAGCAACTTTTTCCAGGATGTATCAGACTCTTCCAACACACCATACAGGCCAGCTTTGTGCAAAGTTTGGGAGATAGTTGTCACATGCACAGCTTGAAAAAAAGTTTTTCAAATTTTCCTTTGGCCCCCTGGTAGCTTCTCTTATGAATGTCCTCTTGGCTCTGTCATCTACTTTAGATGGACAGCCTGATCTAGGCAATGTGCTGGTGGTGCCTAATGCTTTCCACTTTTATTCATGCTCTGAACAGTACACAAAGGGATAGCTAAAGCCTTTGAATTTTTTTTTTTGTAGCGTTCTCCTAACTTGTGCTTTTCAACAACTTTCTCCCGGAGGTCTTTTAAAAGCACTTTCCCATCCATGGTGAATTCTTTGCTGTGTAATGCACTACTAACAGTGGAATCGTCAAAAAACAGCTGGTTTTATTCTGAAGTAATCAATACCACTACTATTGGCGTCAGGTGAGACAATTAGCCTGTTGTTTAATCTGGAAGTTGATTGCTTCCAAATTAATGGTAAACTCTAAGGGGCTGATCACTTTACCAAACCAGGCATTTCACTGATAATTTTTTAATAATCCTCCAGATTTTTATTTTTTTTTATTATATTTTTACTTTAATGATGATGGTTATAATGTGTACATGCAGCTCAAAAAAGTTAGACTTGATTTTTATTTATTTTTCCAGGGTGTGATGTGACAGATGGTTAAGGTTTTCCACAGGGTATGATGATTTTCTATAGGAACTGTAAGTTACTTTGTTTTCCCATTTATGCATTTATTCATCTCACTTGCACAGAAACAGATTCAGTATTCCTTGAAATGACTAAAAACTAAGAATATGATGCAAACCTGTATTAACAATTAAACACAGCTGAAAGGTTTGTTAAAAGCTGCACCCTCTACTGTACAGACATGAATTTGCCATATATATTTTATATTTTATATTAAAAACAAACAAGCAAGCCCAGCCCAGAGGAGAAAAAAGTAATGCCAAAGTAACATAATGCATTACTTGCCATAAAAAGTAAAAAAGTAAAAAGTTTATGGATTAATGCAATATTGTAATGCATTACTTTTAGGGCTGGGCAAAAAATACTGATTTCTTGATTTTAATCAATTCTCATTTTTATGAAACAATATTGATACTTAAATCCAAAGAATCTGTTATTTTAGATGTTTTCAGTTAATGAACATTCTAGCGCACATCCCATCCAATAAATTGCAATAAACTTTGTGCTTTGTTACTTCTGATATGAAACAAAGTCTCAGATTTCAAATTTTGTACATTTTATTACAGTATTCAAACAATAAATGGCATTATTGTTGGTGCCTCAGTTCAAGACAAACAGCCAGTTTCAGCATGAAATAAATGTGAATAAACATACCAAGGTATGTTAAAAGAGAGTACAACTTACTGGAATCCATATCCTGTCTCATGTAATCTATCAGTGTTTCAGCTGCAAAGATGTCAATGTATCACATAATGCCACATTTACCTATGAAAAATAAATAAATAAATATTCAGTGATAAATAAATATTTAGCTAGAAAAATTAACTCTAAAGAGAAGCATTTTGCTAAATATATGCACCATATAACATATACATTTCTAATTTGTACTGTTCTTCAATGTTTAATTTATGTTTGAATAAATCTGTTTTTATGACAGCCACCATTTAAAAGTTTACATTAAAAAAAGGAATTGGATTAGAAATATAATTGTAATTGTAACTTCATTATTATAAATTTTTTCAAACCAGTTAATTTTAAAATTCAGTCCTTTTATATTAATGTAGAACCAACTGACTCTCATGTATATTTTACAGCATTAGTTGAGATATTTGTTTTCCCTTGATGTACTCTACCTGATATATATATCCAAAATTAAAACCCGCTCCTAATTACTTTTAAAAGTAACTTTCCCTAACACTGTAAATTATGGATAGTCCATCTGTTTGTCTGCTGCTTACAGAGTGCACACATACTGATGATGATACAGCAGTTTGATCTGTCTGTTGATCAACCAAGTAACATGACTAAATTACCCATTGATATTTCATTAGATCCATTTCTGTGTTGATTCTCAAACCTACCTTACAACAGGAACCTGATGTTTTGGTCTAAGCCCTAGATATTGTCAAATGCCCCTGGCTTATAAAAAAATATGGCATAGCAAAAATCTTGTTAAATATACTAGATTGTTAAGATTCACAGCCAAATATATCTTCTATGATGAGGAAAACAGCAAGTGCTGATGTGATTGCTCCCGTCAGTAATACTAGCTGGTGTGCCGCAACCCTCGTCTCCTGATTAGCATTTCAAACATGACCTGAATTCAGGCCTCAGCGAGTTCCTCCCTATTTCAAAGCAAACCAGAGATGAGCTATTTATTTCACGGCTGAAATTACCCCAAGCTTTTTTTTTTCTTTCAGATGGATTAGAGGTGAGTTAGCAGCTCGGCTTGTTCACACGGATACAAATGCACAGAAAACAAAAATACACACACATTAGTGTTTAGCACTGCCTGGATGAGTTGTGCGGTTAGCAGAGCACATTAGAGGGTCCCTCCTGAGCCATGCCACTCAGTCTACATTTAAAGTATAACGGAGGTGAGACAGAACTGGCAGCTTTCAACGGGGAAAGAGTTTAAAACTCAGAACAAAACGGCCTCTCTATCTGTAGCTAGCCAACCCTGAATATGAAGTCCCTTGCTGTTGGTGACCGCCTTTCCAGTCGTGATTAGGCCAGCATGAGGTGATCACAGCTGAGCTGTAATCAAAGTAATGGGGTCGGCTCTCATTTCTGAACCAATCTGCCTACCTGATGCAATCCAGAGATTTGATCAAAACCCCAAAGCTATTGAAAGTAGCATCGAATCTAGACAGAAAGAATATGAAAGGACTAACATTATACCAACCAAAAGTGCCATGCTCATACCAAAACTTAGTTCAATTGATCTCAATTGAAAAATAAAGAATTATCATCGAAATGTTGGTACATGTTTTGTTAAAAAAGGTTGTGGCATTAAACTGGGATTTTAATCTGGGTTCTGTTAAAAACTACAATACTAGACCCTCACATCTTACACACTAAGTTACTGTACTAAGTTTTAAGTAATGGTCATCTTATATAATGCTATTATTCAAATTTATCTTTATTTATTTATTTATTTATTTATTTATTTTTATTTTATTTTTTTGTAATTAAAGTGTAAGTAGTTGTTAGCATTCTCTTATTGGCATGTTAAGACAAGCCCTCCATAAAACAAATAAATCAAGCCCTAATAATTAAAAGAACACTTTATGCATTCACTTCTTATTCAATTGATTTGTTAATTGCATTTAATATTACACTTTCAATAAAAAATAGGTTTGTAAACATGTTTTGGCCTGAGTTTTTGTTGCATTTACACAGTTTTGACCAGGAAGTGTCACTTGTGTGTGGTGCTTTGAGTGATCGAAATTCTGAATACTTTTATGAAGCAAATGGTATAGTTTGTTCAAGGCTTCGGTCCGTCTCGCCCATATTTTTACTCCAATCTAACATTATGGCATCAATCGAGAGTTTAAAGTAAGTTTTTGTGAACTAAAGTGGCTTCTTATCATAGAATGAGGCAAGAATTCTATGCAGTGTGTTCTGTACAATGATAAAGGTCATGCTGATTAACTCTGCATTATAAATTTACAGAATATCTGAGGTGACTTGACGAACACAGATAAACTATACACAAAGGTGTGTTAATTCTCTTCACGTTTCATCAGTCAAATATATCTTTATGCATTTTACTCTAGCTAGCTGGAAACCTATGTGTTATGTATAATTATATATTTGGACATTTAACTCCTCTAACTTATTTATTTTCAGGTTGATGACAAATGTGGTAATTGCCAGTTTCAATAGGGATGTAATGCAACATCTCTCCAGTGCTGAAGTTTGAAATCAATCTAACGTTGGGGTTTGAGGTCAATACGATTTTCATTTCCAACCAAAAAGCAGCATTTGTCTGACGTTAAAGATTGATGTCAATTTTACAATGAGTTCTGATGTCAATCTGACGTTGGGTTCTGACGTCAACTCAATTTTCTTTTCTTTTTTAGCCAAAAATGCAATGTCTGTCCAATGTTAGAGATTGACACCAATTTGACGATTCAATAAGGATGTAATGCAATGTCTGTCCAGCGTTGGAGTTTGAAATTAATCTAATTAGAGATTGATGTCAATTTAATGACGGGTTCTGACATCTGTCTGACGTTGAATTCTGGCATTAAATTATTTTTTATTTTCAACCAAAATGCAACTTCTATCCAACGTTGGAGATTGATATCAATTTGACAATGGGTTTTGACATCAATCTGACATTGGGTTCTGATGCCAACCACGATTGTCATTTTCAACCAAAATGCAATGTCTGTCCAAAGTTGGAGATTGACGTCAATCTGACGTTGGGTTCGGATGTCAACGCGATTTTCATTTTCAACCAATATACAATGTCTATCCGATGCTGGGGGTCCAACGTCAGTCTGACATTTTATTGATGTCCAGTGCCTGCTGGGATAAGTCTCGCTTGTGGACTATATTGTGTAAATAAACACAATAATGACGTTTCATTTTTTACATTTTATGATTATCATATATACCATTATATTGCGACACTCCTATTTTGATCTCTTCTTCACTGCAAGCCTATGAGATTTTATTTGCTGTTACCAATAATACAAAACAGGAGATATACTGAGAGAGAATATATCAGAGGAAGGGGACTGCAGACTGCTTTGAAGGCTGATAAAATCTGTCCTCATTGTACCGTTCAGATCGAATCCATGATGAATGCAGATTTTTGGCTTTTTATTGCATGGTTATTTAATTCCCACTGGTCCAGCTGAGGCTGCCAATGACTGCATGTGTATCATGGAGTTAAGGAGATGCTCGGTGGGAGATCTATAGCTCGGCTATCTGAACACTCTCCAACAGAGGACACGTCCCACTCATACGCTTAAATACAGTGCCAGAATGCCCGGGATTGGAGGAGGGTTTGTGAGACTGGTTTGAGTTCACTTTTCATTGTTTGCATGGGTGTAGTGTGCTGTGACAAGAATTGATGGTTTCCTGACAGTGTCTGGAGATTTTCTGGAGGTTTTTCAAGGGTTTGCGTGTGGCGAAGGAAGATTGGTGAGGCGAGTATGAAAGTAGAAAAAGAGGCTCATTAATGCTCTAAACTTCAACTACCACAAACTGGTTATCTACATTAATGTGCATGTCAGCAGGAGAAAGAGTTTGAATGTGCGAGTCACAGTCTTAGATCTTTCTTTATTGTCAAAAAAGGCATTTACATTGAATAAACTGAATGTAATACTTAAAGGAACACTCCACTTTTTTTGGAAATAGGCTCATTCTCCAACTCCCCCCGAGTTAATAAGTTGATTTTTACCGTTTTGAAATCCATTCAGCCGTTCTCCTGTTCTGGTGATATCACTTTTAGCATAGCTTAGCATAGATTATTGAATCCTATTAGACCAGTAGCATCGCGTTCGAAAATGACCAACGAGTTTCCATATTTGTCCTGTTTAAAACTTGACTCTTCTGTAGTTATATCGTGTACTAAGACCGGCGGAAATGCAAAGCTGCGAGTTTCTAGGCTGATAAGATTAGGAACTACACTTCCATTCCGGCGTAATAGTCAAGTTTGCTGCCGTAATATGGCCCGAAGCAGGCGGAGTATTATCAGAAATGAGTTCCCAGCTAGTTAAGCATTTGCACATGTGCTGCGTGGTATTACTGCTCCTGCTTCAGCCTTATTACGGCAGCAAACTTCCTTGACTATTACGCCGGAATGGAAGTGTAGTTCCTAATCTTATCAGCCTAGAAAATTGAAGCTTTGCATTTCCACTGGTCTTAGTACACGATATAACTACAGAAGAGTCAAGTTTTAAATAGGACAAATATGGAATCTCGTTGGTAATTTTTGAACGTGATGCTATTGGTCTAATAGGATTCAATGATCTATGCTAAGCTATGCTAAAAATGATATCGCCAGAACAGGAGAACGGCTGAATGGATTTTAAAACGGTAAAACTCAACTTATTAACTCGGGGGAGTTGGAGAATGAGCCTATTTCCAAAAAAAGTGGAGTGTTCCTTTAACTTAACCCCTTTAGGGGCACTTCAGGTAAAATTATAAGATTGTCAGGATTATGTCTTGTTCTGTTCTGTTCTCCCAGTGTTTTCTCCCCTTATGTTTCATAGTCATTTTGGTTTAGTCCTTGTCTCCCCCTTTTGGTTCATGTTCAGTTGGTTTGTTCTTGCCCATATTTGTATTTCCCCCTCGTTATCCTGTTACAGTATCTCTAGTCTGCCGGCCTCCGCCCAGCGCTCAAGCCTGCCGGCTTCCTCTCCATGCTCAAGCCCGGCAGCCGCCAGGCCAGCGTCAGCTTGCAAAATGGCCGCCACGCCAGTTCACAAGATGACCGCCACGCCAGATTCTGCAAACAAGATGGCTGCCACGCCAGAGTCTGCACGCAAAATGGCTGCCACGCCGGGGTCTGCGCGCCAGAGTCTGCACGCCAGATGGCTGCCACGCCAGAGTCTGCACGCCAGATGGCTGCCACGCCAGAGTCTGCACGCCAGATGGCTGCCACGCCAGAGTCTGCACGCCAGATGGCTGCCACGCCAGAGTCTGCATGCAAAATGGCTGCCACGCAGGAGTCTGCACGTAAAATGGCTGCCACGCAGGAGTCTGCACGCAAGATGGCCACCGTTCCTGAGTCCCTGGACAAGATGGCCGCCAAGCCTGAATCCCTGGCCAAGATGGCCGCCGTTCCTGAGTTCCCGGCCAAGATGGCCGCCGTTCCTGAGTTCCCGGCCAAGATGGCCGCCAAGCCTGAATCCCTGGCCAAGATGGCCGTTGTTCCTGAGTCCCTGGCTAAGATGGCCGCCAAGCCTGAATCCCTGGCCAAGATGACCGTTGTTCCTGAGTCCCTGGCCAAGATGGCCGCCAAGCCTGAGTCCCCGGCCAAGATGGTCACCAAGCCTAAATCTGCACCCAAGATGGCTACCGTCAAGTCAGAATCTTCGCTGGTTCCGCCCAGCCCTCCAGTGACTGCGCCGCCAGAGCGCCCTCCAGTGACCGCTCGTCCAGAGCCTGCTCTTCCAGAGTCTCCGCTGGAGACGCCCAGCCCTCCAGAGTCTCCGCTGGGGTCGTCCAGTCCTCCAGAGCCCGCTCCTAAAGAGCGCCCTCCAGAGCCCGCTCCTCAAGAGCGCCGTCCAGAGCCCGCTCCTCAAGAGCGCCGTCCAGAGCCCGCTCCTCAAGAGCGCCGTCCAGAGCCCGCTCCTCAAGAGCGCCGTCCAGAGCCCGCTCCTCAAGATCGCCGTCCAGAGCCCGCTCCTCAAGAGCGCCGCCCAGAGCCCGCTCCTCAAGAGCCAGCGCGCCCTCCAGAGCCGGAGCTCTCTCCTGCGCACCCTCCAGAGCCGGAGCTCTCTCTTGCGCGCCCTCCAGAGCTGGCGCTTTCTCCAGCACGCCCTTCCGTGCTCTCCTGGGTGGACTATGCCTTAAGTTTCCCTAAGAAAATTTTTTGGGGCGGGGGGGGGGGGGGCTACTCCCATGATCAGCCATGGTCCCCTGGACTGTTTACTCGGCCATGGTCTCCTGAGCCCCCAGATCTGCCATGGCCACCTGGACTGTTTACTCGGCCATGGCTTCCTGAGCCCCCAGATCTGCCATGGCCACCTGGACTGTTTACTCGGCCATGGTCTCCTGAGCCCCCAGATCTGCCATGGCCACCTGGACTGTTTACTCGGCCATGGCTTCCTGAGCCCCCAGATCCGCCATGGCCACCTGGACTGTTTACTCGGCCATGGCTTCCTGAGCCCCCAGATCCGCCATGGCCACCTGGACTGTTTACCCGGCCATGGCCCCCTGAGCTCCCAGACCCACCATGGCCTCCTGGACTGGTTACCCGGCCATGGCCACCTGAGCTCCCTGATCCGCCCTGGAGACCACCTCTGTATCCTGTGTCCCTACCTAGCGGTCTCCAGGGCGCCCACCCTCCCTCCCCTATAGATGTTATTAGGCGCGAGACGCGCCTTCGGGGAGGGGGGTGGGTGGGTGGGAAATGTCAGGATTATGTCTTGTTCTGTTCTGTTCTGTTCTCCCAGTGTTTTCTCCCTTCATGTTTCATAGTCATTTTGGTTTAGTCCTTGTCTCCCCCTTTTGGTTCATGTTCAGTTGGTTTGTTCTTGCCCATATTTGTATTTCCCCCTCGTCGTTTGTGACCACGCCCCCGTTTCAGTGTATTTAAGAGTCTGTGTTTGCACACCCCCTTTGTCGGTCAATGATTATAATACTCCCATTTGTTTTGTTACATGTGCTCATTTCCTGCTCCCGGATTTGTTTATTTGTTCATTTTGCAGTGTTTTATTTAATAAACTTGTATATTTTCATTTACTCCGGTTCTCCTCATCCATCTCCACTCCTCAACCCCGCCTGATTGTGAAAAAGATATAGTTGCAGTTTCTTCACTTTTGTTTTTCCCACATAGCACAGGGGAAGTTTATAAAAGGTTGTAGAGCTGTTCAGGCAAATGACAAATTTGATGGGTGGTGTATTCCTTTAGAAATCATTATAATATGCTAATTTATTATCAATGTTAAATATATTTGTGCTGCTTTATATATATATATATATATTACTTTTATTCATCAAGGATGTGTTGAATTGACAAAAAGTGAGAGTGAAGACATAAATTGTTAGAACAGATTTCTATTTTGAATAAATGCTGTTCTTTTTAAATTTTTATTCATTAAATAATTCTGGGGAAAATATACAAATAAATAAACAAAAAATAAACAAGTAAATAAAATAAGCAGCATTCTTAATGTTCATGTGACACTGAAGACTAGAATAATGATGCTGAAAATTCAGCTTTGATCACAGGAATAAATTATATTTTAAAGTATATTAAATAACCGGTAGATACACAGATATACTGATGTGAGCTTGTAACATGCATACATAAATCCTGTAGTAGATCTAGACAGGTGGAGCTAGGGAGGTGGAGGGTGTCCATCAGCATTAAATACAGTGCCCTCCACTAATATTGGCACCCTTGGTAAATATGAGCAAAGGTGGATGTGAAAATAAATCTGTATAGTTTATCCCTTTGATCTTTAATTAAAAAAAATCACAAAATTCTAACTTGTCATTGAAGTAAAACAACAGAACTTGGGATGGAAATGTCATTAAGAATCATTATAAAACATTACAAATGTTTTTCTCTAGTTCACGTTGGCCACTATTATTGGCACCCAATTATTGCAACGTTCTTTTCCCAAGATAACAGCTCTGAGTTTTCTCCAACAATGTCTGAGAACACCTGACAAGAAATCTGAGACCATTTCTTCATACAGAATCTCTCTAGATTCTCCAGAATCTATTTATTCCCAGCTTCCTGTTAGTGCTTCTTCTCTTCAGTTTCTATACAGGGTTCAGGTCAGGGAACTGGGATGGCCATGGTAGAAGCTTCATTCTGTGCTCAGTGACACAATTTTGTGTTGATTTTGATGTTTGTTTTGGATCATCGTTCTGCTGGAAGATGCAACCATGGCCCATTATAAGATTTCTCTCCCCCTTATCATGCATTAGGATGATATAGACACACATCCTCTTCTAGGCAGATTTGTAACATCTTTAGTTGATTGGAAGCTCTTAATTATTGCCTTGATTTTGGGAATTGGGATTTTCAATGTTTAGCTCTTTTCTTACAGCCACTTTCTATTTTGTGAAGCTCAACAAACTTGTTCTGCACATCAGAACTACATTCTTTGGTTTTACTCCTTGTGATGGACGATTAAGGGAATTTGGCCTTTGTGTTCCTCATATTTATAATCCTGTGGAACAGAAAGTCATGGCCGGACAATTTTATAATCCTAGCCACCCAGGTGTGCTAAAAAAATGTAATATTAATGGGAATATCCTTCAGAGATATTTTACTTAGACAAATTTCTAGGGGTGGCAATAATTGTGGCCAACGTGAACTAGAGAAAAAACATTTATTTCATTATGAGATTTACCCATCAGTTACTATTGTTTTAGTCAAAAAAAACATCCAATGATGTAGAAGCTCTGATGTGCAATGGTAAACTGTTCCAAAGTTTTGGGGCAACTACTGAGAAAGCCCGATCACCCTTTGTTTTGCAACGTGGACTGAGACAGATAAAAATAACTGATCATTAGATCTTAAAGACCTAGAAGCTGCATAGGGTGTGATGAGATTGCAGATATAGTCCGGGGCAGAATTATGCAATGCCTTACATGCAAAAAGAAGAATCTTAAAATCAACTCTAATTTTTATAGGGAGCCAGTGCAATGAAGCAAGGACAGGGGTGATATGATCCCTTTTCTTAGTTCCTGTTAAGAATCTGGCTGCCGGATTTTGAACCATCTGTAACTGGGAGAGTGTAGATTGAGGTAAGCCAATGTACAGAGAGTTATAGTAATCCAGACGAGAAGAAATTAACGTATGAATTACAATTTCAAGGTCTTTACTGGATAGAAAGTGTTTTACTTAAAGGAAATGTTAGAATTTTGTGATTTTTTTCAATGAAAGACCTAAAGGATAAACAATGCAGATTTATTTTCACAGTCACCTTTGCTCTTATTTACCAAGGGTGCCAATATTAGTGTAGGGCACATATTTTTTTTTTTTTTTTTTTTTTTTTTTTGCAGAAGCATTCTAAATATAACCATGTGCAAGATGAAAGAAAACTGTTATAAAGTCACAAAATTGCATGAAATGTGTACATGGAAGTTCACGTTATGTTACGTTACGTTGGTTGTAAGGTGACATGATGGGTGCACATCCTCTCTGATCTGCTACACACACACAAACACACACACACACACACACACACACACACACACACACACACACACACACACACACACACACACACACACACACACACACACACACACACACACACACACACACACACACACACACACACACACACACACATTCTACATCACTGATAAACTAAAGCAGTACTTTACATTAGTGTTCATTTGACTCTGTAATCACCTTAGTAATTACACAGTATTACTACTGAACTAGTTGTTCCTATTGTGCAATTATGGTGCTGCTTGTAACACAAGGTATTGTTATTAGCAAAGGAATAAATTGTAGTTGCAATATGAACACTGCAAAATAAAGTGATTATAGAGACAGTTTGACACAATTTGAAGAGATCAGGCTGCAGTTGCAAACACAATAGAGTGAAAATCATGTACAAAATAAAAAGCAATCTGTGCTATAGTAGTTTTGAAACCACATCGAACAATCAAAGTAACAATCACATCAGCCTAACAATATTGTTTCTTATAATACCCTGCTTTAAACCAACTAGTCTTGCTTCACTACTGTGAAATATTATTGATTTGTGTTGTAGTTTGTGGTCACAGCAGGGCCATATGTTTGCACTCAGAGTAAAGCAACATTTAGCCAACATATCTATGTGCACAGTTATAGCCAAGCTGACCGGCCATATGGAACGGAGGTTGGGTTGAAGCAGCTGCATTTGGACCAGAAAACTGTGAGCTTGCACAGGAGAGTGGGTAGATCTGATCACAACATTGTTTAGTGATAGTCTCTTTTGTCTCTGTTGGATTTATTTTAATTTACAGGCACTTTTGCTTGGAAATCCATTTTGACATTCTTTTCTACAGCATCATTGTCCTAAATTTTGTACATTTGTAATCCACATATACAGGTATGTGCCCAAAAAAATTAGAATATCGAGGGAAAGTCCATTTATTTCAATAATTTGTTTCAAATAGTGAAACTTGTATGTTATATTAGTTCACTACACACAAAGTGAAATATTTCAAGCCTTTATTTGTTTCAATTTTGATGATTATGGATTAAAGATAAAAAAAAATCAGTATTTCACAAAATTAGAATATTTCATGTGAGCAATAAAAAAGGATCTTAAACACATGTTGCCCTTCTGAAACGTGCGTTAATGTACTGTATTATGTCCTCAGTACTTTGTTGGGCCTCCTTTTGCACTAATTCCAGCATCAAGGCGGCATGGCATGGAGGCGATCAGCCTTTGACACAGTTGAGGTGTTATGGAGCCCAAGTTGCTTTGATATTGGCCTTCAGCTCATCTGCATTTCGGGGTCTCTGTTCCCTCATCTTCCTCCAAACAATACCCCATAGATTTTCAATGGGGTTTAAGTCAGGCCAGTTTGCAGGTCAATCAAGTACAGTTATTCCATGGCTATTAAACCAGGTACTGGTAGTTTTGGCCAAATCCTGCTGGAAAATAAAATCATCATCTCCAAAAAGCTTGTCAGCAGCAGGAAGCATGAAGTGCTCTAAAATTTCCTGGTAGACAGCTGCGTTGACTGTGGACTTGATAAAAGACAATGGACCCACACCAGCAGATGACCTGGCTCCCCAAACCATCAATGAAAGCTCTAGCATTAAGTTCTGCCGGGAAGACTTAATTGTCACGTCACTCAATTTTCATCTATCCAATCACATTCCAACACTTGTGGTATATAAGATCGGTACTTACTCATGTTTGAATTCGCAGATGCTGACGCTTCAATTCACCACCATCCTCCCCACCTCCTCCAAATTGAATCTTTCCCTCCATCTTCCTCACCACCACCACCAGGAGGGTCCCTTACATACCTCACGGGGGTCGGCTGCGCCCCTGCCTTGATCTTCAGGCAGGATATGCAGAGTCCGGACCCACAGATTGCGAGTTATGGACGGGGCCTACGCCAAAGAACGTTATTGCTTGCTGGGCTGCTAATAAATGGATAATTGTCACAGTATTCATTCTCCTGAGTCTTTCTGGTAGAACTGACTGTGGAAACTTCACACTGGACTTAAAGCAGCTTGACTTTTGTGCCTCTCCGGTCTTCCTCCAGACTCTGGGATCTTGATTTCCAAATGAAATGCAAAATTTGCTTTTATCTGAAAACAGGACTTGGGACCACTGGGCAACAGACCAGTACTTTTTCTCCTTAGCCCAGCACAGACGCTTCTGATGTTGTTTTTGGTTTAGAAGTGGCTTGATGCATGGAATTCTCCAGCTGTAGTCCATGCCATGCAGACGTCTGTATGTGGTGCTTCTTGATGGACTGACACCAGCCTCAGTCCACTCCTCATGTCCCCCAGATTTCTAAACCGCCCTTGCTTGACAATCCTCTCAAGGCTACAGTCATCCCTGTCACTTGTGCACCTTTCCCGGCCACATTTTTCCCTTCCTCTTAACAATATACTTTGATACTGCACTCTGTGGGCATCCAGCTTCTTTTGCAATTGCCCTTTGAGACTTTTCCTCCTTATGGAGGGTGTCAATGATGGTCTTCTGCACAACTGTCAAGTCGGCAGTCTTCCTCATGATTCTGAAGCCAGACTGAGGCAATTTAAAGGCTGAGGAAACCTTTGCAGGTGTTTTGCGTTAATTAGCTGACTAGATTGAGATTTTTTTCATCTTTAATCCATAATCATTAAAATTGAAACAAATAAAGGCTTGAAATATTTCACTTTGTGTGTAGTGAACTAATATAACATACAAGTTTCACTTTTTGAAACAAATTATTGAAATAAATGGACTTTCCTCGATATTAAATTTTTTTTGGCACATACCTGTATATTTCAGCTCAAACCAGACATATCAGGGGCAATACACTTGGGGTAACTGGGGTATAAGTGTTAAGCAAGTTTGTTTTCTTTAAACTTTAACAACAACAAAGAAACAAAGAAACAAAAAAACAATCCTCAATCCTAAACCTAACGGAAACCTTTATGTGCTTTGTAATTGCTTTTTTAATATTTTCTTTTTTTCCCTTTTTCTTTCTTTCTTTCTTTCTTTCTTTCTTTCTTTCTTTCTTTCTTTCTTTCTTTCTTTCTTTCTTCCTATAGACGTATATATACAACAGTTTGTATCAAATGTGTGCTTTCAATTACCTGCTTGCTCTGTCAGTTTTCTACATGAGCTCAAAAAGAGTTGATCCACAACAAGACAAATGACGTGTGATGTCTGTCAGCTTTTGAAAGCTCGTTACTGGCAGCCGTAGCACACATTAATGGTAGTGCAATCCTCAAAACAAGCATCTGTGTTTCTGTCTCCTCTAATGGAAGGATAACAATCACATGTTAGCCACTGAAATTACAGGTGTTATACACACCTTCAAGAATACCGGTTTTTCTTTAGCAGGAACATGTTTCAAATAGCATGAAATGAGCCGTGAGATCAAGAAACTGCACATCTGAGCCCAGCTGGCCCCTGATGAGACCCTGCACTATAGCAGAAAATAGGCCATTCTTGTCAGAATACACCTCATTGTGTGTGTCTGGTATTGAAAGAAAAGATGAAAAGAATACGGTTGTGTTAGAACTATAAATCAACATAAAACATGTTTTAAAACAGAATGAGAAAACACTAAATAATGACTTGGGAATTCTGGTCAAATACCTAGAAAATACAATGTCAAACATATTTATCTATAGTGAAATTAAAACACTAAAACTTAATATTATGGTGATGCAAAGGGGGTAGTGTTTTGCTTTAAAGAGGTGGGTAATGCTTCATAATAATATGCATTGTTTAAAAATAGAATAAAGTAAGTATAAACTATTTACAAACCATTTGCCATTTTGGAGGGCGCGCTGGCTCTTGAGGAGCGGGCTCTGGACGGCGCTCTTGAGGAGCGGGATCTGGACGGCGCTCTTGAGGAGCGGGATCTGGACGGCGCTCTTGAGGAGCGGGCTCTGGACGGCGCTCTTGAGGAGCGGGCTCTGGACGGCTGGACGACCCCATCGGAGATTCAGGAGGGCTGGGCGTCTCCAGCGGAGACTCTGAAGAAGCAAGCTCTGGGCGAGCGGTCACTGGAGGGCGCTCTGGCGGCGCAGTCACTGGAGGGCGCTCTGGCGGCGCAGTCACTGGAGGGCTGGGCGGAACCAGCGGAGACTCAGGGAGGCTGTGCGGAACCAGCGGAGACTCAGGGAGGCTGTGCGGAACCAGCGGAGACTCTGATTTGACGGTAGCCATCTTAGGTGCATACTCGGGCTTGGCGGCCATCTTGGCCGGGGACTCAGGCTTGGCGGCCATCTTGGCCAGGGACTCAGGCTTGGCGGCCATCTTGGCCGGGGACTCAGGAACGGCAGCCATCTTGGCCAGGGATTCAGGCTTGGCGGCCATCTTGGCCGGGAACTCAGGAACGATGGCCATCTTGCGTGCAGACTCTGGCGTGGCAGCCATCTTGAGGGCAGATAGTAACATGGTGGCCATTTTGTGAACAGTCTCTGGCGTGGCAGCCCTCTTGCTTACAGACTCTGGCGTGGCAGCCATCTTACTTGCAGACTCTGGTGTGGCAGCCATCTTGCTTGCAGACTCTGGCGTGGCAGCCATCTTGCTTGCAGACTCTGGCGTGGCGGCCATCTTGTGAACTGGCGTGGCGGCCATATTACGTGCAGACTCTGGCGTGGCAGCCAGCTTGCTTGCAGACTCTGACATGGCAGCCATCTTGCTTGCAGACTTTAGCGTGGCAGCCATCTTGCTTACAGATTCTGGCGTGGCAGCCATCTTATGAACTGGCGTGGCGGCCATCTTGCGAGCTGACGCTGGCCTGGCGGCTAACGGGCTTGAGCGTGGAGAGGAAGCCGACAGGCTTGAGCGCGGGGAGGAGGCCGGCCGCATCGGGCTGAGGACTGCAGCGGAACTCTGGAGGATGACTGGGGAAAGGAGACTGGGCTGGCGGTTCGAGCCGTTGGAGCGGTATGTGGGGGTTCCCGGCATACGGCAGGCTGGCTCGATGCGCCGTGCCTCGGAGGGGGCTGGAAGATGAGACATGCTGATACTCGGAATTTCTTCAACCTCGAAATTGGATCCATTTAAATAGAGAATTAAATTGACTAGCTCGATCAAGGGAAAATAACAGGCTGGAAGGTCACAGCGAATAGTCTCATCATCCAGCCCCATAATAAACACAGCACCGAGAGAAGCATCGGGCCAGCCCACCTGATGTGATAGCTCGAGGAAATCCTCCACATATCGCTCCAACTCTCGACCGCCCTGCCGCAGTCTCCTTAGCTTTTCCTTAGCCCGGCTCATCTTCTGTTTGTGGTTCGGTCAATCTGTCACAGTCAGGCGGGGTTGAGGAGTGAAGATGGATGAGGAAAACTGGAGTAACTGAACAAATAAACTTTATTAAAACAAAACACTGAAACTGATACAAAAATAAACAAAACCGGGAGTAAGAAACGGGCACATGAAGCCAAACAAACAGAAGTAACATATACATTGACCGACAAACGGGGTGTGCAAACACAGACTCTTAAATACACTGAAACGGGGGCGTGGTCACAAACAAGATAACAGGATAACGAGAGGGAAATACAAATATGGGCAAGAACAAACCAAATGGACAAAACCAGGAGGGGGAGACAAAGACTAAACCATAAGAACTGGAAACATAGGGGGAAAAACACTAGGAGAACAGAACAAGACAGGACAAAATACTGACACCAATGGGGCAAGAAGAACAATCTTGTTTAGCCTTTGATATAAGATGATTTGTCTTACCCCACTGGCAGATAGTTTGGGGTTAGAAAAATAATCTTGTTTTCTGTTTGAAATAAGATTTTTTTTTTTGCTTACCCCATTGGCAGATTATTTTGCTTGTTCTAAGCAAAAACTCACATAATTTTGACTAGTTTTTCTGAAAACAAGAAAATAATTTTTACATGTCTATAAAATCCATCTTGATTTAGATTTTTTTTTTTTTAATTTTGGCTAGAAACAAGACAAAAAATCTAAGCAATAAAGGCATTTTTGCAGTGTAATCAGAGTTTATAAAATATTTATTAACTATAATCTAAAAGTTTGCAAGTAAATAAGTGATTTGTTACTGTATACTTACTAAGCTGTTATCAAAAGTGGGTTTGATTCTGCACTATTCTGTCAAAAAAGCAAAGAAAAAGCCAGTGAATAAAATAAAATAACCACAGAGTTTGCTTTGGGTGAAATCATTAATTGACAGCATTGCTTAGAAATTTCATCAGAATAAGTGCCACAGTTAACAGTTTAGACTTCTGTACAAGTACAGTATTTGAAGAACAGTGTACAAAACAAACGCAATCCTTTATTGTTAACAAATAAAGAAAGGAAAAACTATGTAAGAACAACACAGTCAAAACCTTTAACATCTACAGTACAATGACTGCACTGCAATTTCAGCACCACAGGGAATATAAAGACATGAGCTGCACTTAAAGACACGTCTTTTCTCTGACAGTGTGTTTATTGCTACAGAATATGAAACAATATAAAAACTCAGCGAGAAATTTTCTAAGTGGCCTGTGCTGAATGTCCTGAAGATCTTGGATCTGTTTTGGCATCTGAATCTTGTTAAATCTAAAGTTCTGCAGCTGCGGTGGAGATCAGTTTGACTGCGGCATTCTGTGCTTTTCTCATGAAGTTTTTTTTTTTCACCCCTAGTTATTTGTAGACAAAAATAGAACTGCTTGTTTGATCCATTACTGCTGTACAGTGAGTATGTGCATAGAACGACACACATGACCTTACGCGAATCATAAAATAAACATTAGTTTACAACAAAATATGAAAATCCAACCTTGCTGTGGGGAGAGTTCTGTAGATATTTTAAGGGAGACCAGGCTAGTTGAATCATTGAGAAGGTGTCACCAGGGCTATATTTATAAGGTTTTCAAAAAATCCAATAAATGTATAGCTGGTGGGTAACGGGTAAACATAATAAACCCACGCTAGAATACATTGAGGAAAGCATCAACACTTCTCTGAAACACTGAAGTGTGGACAAGGGTGTTTTTCATAAAATGTTAGGTTGGGCCAATTTCATGCGTTTCAATTTCATATAATCCATTTATTATAATATATGTGACCCTTGACCACAAAACCAGTCTTAAGTAGAATGGGTATATTTGTAGAAATTGTATGGGTCAATTTTTTTCTTTTACACCTAAAATCATTGGGATATTAATTAAAGATCATGTTCCATAAATATTGTGTGTACATTTTCTATCATAAATATATCAAAACTTAATTTTTGGTTAGTAATATGCATTGCTAAGAACTTCATTTGGACAACTTTAAAGGCGATTTTCTCAATATTTCGATTTTTTGCACCCTCCTATTCCAGATTTTCAAATAGTTGTCTCTCTGACAAATATTATTCTATTCTAACATTTCTTATAAAAACTACAAAGTCAAGAGCAGTGAGTGATTTTGTCTTTGTCTTTTGTTGTTTGATGAACATTAAGCACAGAGAAGGAGAAGGAATGTTACTTGTGGCCACTTTAAGAGCTGCATGGATCCAATATACTGTTACACTCTGATTTTCATTCTCAACTGTTTACGTTAATTTCAGACATAAGCTGTAGGTTTACACAAATAATCACCAAACACTGGATTTTGACATATATTTGCATGTGTATGAGCATTTAGGTACACATTTTAAGCTAAATGTTCACTTTACTTATCCATGTTCTGTTCCATCTCTGAACACTACACAGAACAACGCAAATTCTCTTTCTTAAAAAAAAAAAAAAAAACACGTGACATCACATAAACATTAATAAATCAAGCATGTCCTATTTTATGCAAGTCATGTTACATGATTTTACTGATTTGCACGTGAAATTGGGCTTTTATGGAGGAGTGAAAGCGCACCACTGGAAAGGGGAGGAATTGGGAGCAATAATCGTTTTATCTTGAGTATTGCATTTTCATAATCATTTGAAGCCGAAATCGAAATCGGAACTGAATTTCGATTATTTGCAAAGCCTTACCAAGAGGTTTTATGAATGCATAACTACTTTAACATGTTACTGACAAATACTGTCATGTTTTGATTGTAATAACCTCCTCATAGTGTGAAAATGTCAGTGTCAATGTGTGTAAAATGAACTTTTTTTTCTTTCCCTAGGCAATAACTGTGGAAATGATCCAGAGCTTTTTTTTTTTTTTTTTTTTTTGTAGCTAGGTCTTTAATGCATTGCATTGGTTTTGAAGGCATCTAACGAAAATGACTTTCACATTTAAACCTCCCCTGAGAAATATTCACTGGAGTAAATGTGGTGTGACAGGTGTGTTATCTAGACATAAATACGTTTCCAAATTTCCTATATTACTTTAGCCTTCTAAACTTCATACAAATAGTGCATTTATCCAGAAGGTTGAATATGACCATAGCTATGCCTGATATAATGCGGGGACAATTAGATAACAAAACCAACTCATTTCACTAAATATCTCACATCCCCAAAATTCAAATAGCAACTCATTCACACATTTGCAAGTGTTACTCTAGCTTGCGACATTTCATGTGATTGCTAGTTGCCAAGATGCAACATAATCTCTGAGAAGATTCAAAGACAACAAAAGAGCAGGGAGGGGAGGGAAGATGTATCTGATTGGATACATTGTATTTAAAACTGATTTTAAATAGAGATTATCAAAATCCAATAAACAGGATAGCTTATTCCTCAGGTTGGTATATATCTCCCTTGTCATACAAGGATTTATCAGCCACATTTTTTACCAGGGTGCAGCAGAATTATTTGAATCTGCTACGGTTTTAACTTTGTTGCTGGGCATCAAAAAGGCAAGGGAACTTTTGAATGTTACGTTGTAAAATTGCCAATATAATTCATTTGTTAAGCGTTCTGCTCATAGCGGTTTCTTCTTTGAGATACAATCAGTGTTTTATGCTGATTTTCTTTTAAACCCAAACAAATTAAAACTCTAAACTAATCCTTCACTGCACTATTTTTTTTAAACATTTTTCCATCTGTTTACAGAGAAATACACAAAATTGCTAAATGTTAGATACATTTATAAGCAATCATTTGTGACCCTGGACCACAAAACCAGTCTTAAGGAGCATGGGTATATTTGTAGTAATAGCCAAAAATGCATTGTATGGGTCAAAATTATCGATCGTAAATATATCAAAACTTAATTTTTGATTAGTAATATGCATTTCTAAGATCCTAACAAACCATACATCAATGCAAATCTTATTCAGCTTTCAAATGATTTATAAATCTTAATTTCAAAAAATTGACCCTTATGACCATTGGATCATTGTGATCCAGGGTCACATTTAGTGTGATATCTAAGAGGTATTTTCATGCATGGCACAATGGCTGTTATTACAACTAAACCATGCCAATACATATGCCAAAAAATAAATAAAACATTTTAAAATGATTTTAAATATCAATAATAATAGATAATAGATAGAAAGATAGATAAATCAGCCATTCTTGAATGAGAACCATGCAAGATTCCTGCATTATTTTGAGAACAAATGCCTTCTTGTGTTTAAGCATTAGAGAGCTTATGAAGGCTGACATCAGAATCACTGAATTCTCCCCGTCAGGTTTAATATAACTTGATATTATCACAATTTATGTGTCTGTAGACATATACAAACGTTTTTTATGAGCAATGACAGGTCTTTCTCAAAGCATGCAACATTGACAGGTTAGATTATGTTTACATTCCTATTGCAAATGTATTAAAGTGCCTCGTGATTCCCTTATTCTGTATTGCAGTTGTAGCTTAAACAAAATAAAAAATATCTTTTGAAAAATTTAATAGATGACCATTTGATTGACATTCTGGTGCCATTTCAGCTCATGGAATCAGAAATACACATTTTGGGATTTTGGGATGTTCTTCAAGAGCAGCTGAACATAGAGATAGTGTGTTTCTGAGGAGCATGCAGCATGTAGCGGCCTGGTCGACATTGTACCAGTAACTGGTAGGATGTTTTGCTGTGCTGTGGTCTGCTGGGACAACAGTGCCTGCTTATATGCTTGAACAAATTGGTTAAGAAGGTCAACTCCAGTAGGGGTTAGAGCAGAGGTCTGTTCCTCCCCACTGGCAAGTCTGTTTGGATTGGGTTGTGAACAGGAGGGCAAAACATAAACATTAATAATACCACTAACTGTATAATCATGCATTGTTAAAATAGCAAAGGATTAGTCAAATGAGAAAACATGGCTCATGGTTTAATGTCTTGAAGCATTTGGGCGAAGCTGCGGTCAGGCTGCCCTTTGAGCATTACTTCAGACCTCTTGAAGAATTTTGGCAACAGGATATGATGTCACACTCTAGGGTTACAACAGAGATGTTCACAATTCTTTAACTTGGAGTCAAGTCTTAAGTCTTTAGCCTGGAGTCTGAGTCAAGTCTGAAGTCTTTGTTGCTGGACTCTGAGTCTTGAGTCTTTGGTCACTTAATTAAAATCATTTAATGGCTCGCTAAAAAATGCCATTCAGAATCCTCATGTATTGAAATCTTCCTCTTTATGAAACTCTTTTATAGGCCATAGACAATATAAATGATCTATAATATTTGAAGAGGTGTAAATATGTAAGGTTAATGTACATCCAGCCTATTTATGTGTTTTAATCCATTACCAGTTTCAAAACATTTTCCATGTAATCAAATTCTATAATAAGAGTCCTATCTACCATGACACACAAGTAATTATGTGACAGATATTACAAAACCATACAAATAAAGTATTTATTTCTGATATAAGTCAGGGGTATTCAATCAATTCAAAGTTCAAGATGCATGGCCTCTATGTTTTCTTTCAAGCAGAGGTACAAAAAAAATCTAATTTTGTGTTGTATTTAGACATTTCACATTTGCAAGGCCATGTGAAAAATATTGTTCCTAATATTTTACTTAAAAGCATTATCTACTAAAAACGTCTACAATAATCAAAACATTCTTATCTTGAGCAGAAAAGATAACCAATACTTTCAAAGTGAAAGTAATCTTTAATTTTGCTGCTCACCATGTTTCTGTTGTTGTTAAAATATCTGCATCATCTGCAGCTCTTAAACTTGGCGGCGACTAAAATACTAAAGTATATAGTGCTGAAAGATATTTGCCATAAACGAGACTGAGCGCTTGTTATGTGATCTGCTCCACTGTTTTGACGCGCTGCTCACTTAAAATGGTGCTGCTGTTACGGCTTGTGGTCCAGATGGATGCCGGGTTTCAGATGCGGTATTTAAGAATAAAAGATTGAATTGCTTTTAAAATATTCACAAGTCCTTTTCCTCGAGTTGAGTCAAGTCTGGAGTCATTTCAATTCGAGTCTGAAGTCAGGTCTAAAGTCTATAAAAATGCGACTCGAGTCCGAGTCACTAAATCGAGTGCCCATCTCTGGAGGTTATTCAATTTAAAGTGTACAAATATACCATTTACTCCACTTGCCCACAGCAGTACAAACCATGCAGATTTGCAAGTTTATATTTCTTGTATTGAGCCAAAATATCACTTTGTGACGTTTAAGTTCTTTACTAATAAATTATAAATTCACTGTACAAATTTGCAAAAGTTGAAATTTGGTACTTAATAAAATAATAAATGGTCACACTTTGTTTCAACCTGATCTCATGACAAAAATGTTCCTGTGTGAACTTTTTCGCAAGACACAAAATACATGCAAATAAGTACATAACACTGCAGTTTCCAACAGAAATGAACACTAGAGGTCGTAAAACAGAAAGCACTTGTAATTGTTTTCAAACACAATTATTTTTACAACTTCATATGTTTGGCTTTTGGGATGTAACAAGCTTGCTCAGTAGCTTAGCCGGAATGAAATTGGACTTAGGATGTGGAATCCATGGGTACGAATCCTGTGGAAAAACATGACTCACGATGAAAGCTGAGAGCTGAAGGATGGCAGATCGAAAAACAAGCTAAAACAGCATTGCATTTTTACATAACATTTGCTTTTGTTCATACTATTAGGTAGGTTTAGGTATAGTGCAGATGGTACGCTATTTTAAAATGTCATGGAGCATTAGAGTTATAGCGTCACTCAACAAACATTTCAAGTCAGAACTGTTGTGATACATATAAAACCATATGTACATTAATCTGTTCTGGGGGAAAAAAGCAAATACTCCTAGTGCCGCTCAGTGGACATTTCACATCAAATATGTCACAAAACGTATATGGCGGTACATATTTCGCGTCTTGTGAAAAAGTTCCCACAGGTACATTTTCGTCATGAGATCAGGTTTCTTTGTTAGTAAGGTAGTTATTAAGTCTATAAGTACTAATAAACAGCTAGTAATATGCATGCTAGTTAATAGTAAGAATTGGTCCTTAAAATCAAGTGTTACCAAAAAAAAAAAACTCCTTCACAAGAGCTTGTATATCATTCTATCTTGTTTGTATGCATATGAATGGAAAAGAATGGAGTGTGAGGTCTACTTTACCTGAGGCTTATGAGTGCTAAGTTGATAGATTCCATTATTTCATTCCATGTTTGGGGATATGGTAAATAAGGAGTGCCTCAAGGCCATGTACTTGGACCGCTGACATTTCTAACAGTACTGCTTATGTGTGTCAGTGGCAATGTACTGTGCATGTGCAAATGTTACTGGGATAACTTTGCCACTTTGACAAGAGGAATGTAACATATTATGATATGCAAAATGAGGGCAAAATAATGCAAGATGCATATGAAAAAAGTGAGTAATCAAACTGATATAACAAAGTTTCTGCAAAGTGACAGAATGATGCATGTTCATGCCAGATGCAAACACAGAAGTGGATGATTGTTGTGGGTGGTGGATATTGAGGTTTGTTATGATGGGTTGTTATGTTATATTGTCCATGGGATTCTTGGCTTAGCAGCAGGGGCGCCGCTAAGGGGGGGAAAGTTAGGACAATTCTAAGGGCCCACGTCCTTTAGGGGCCCCCAGAGATCTGCTTTGGTGTGGTAGGGGCGGCCCAACCTCATATTTTGTCATAGGGCCCAAAATTGCGAGCGGCGCCCCTGCTTAGCAGTATATTTATACAATTGGAAAGGTAGAGGTTTTTGTGTACAGACGTTTTTCCTGAATGCAGAAGTCATGCCAGATTCTTAACTGAAAGGATGCTTTGCATTTTTGGTCTCCAGTGTTTATAGTCAAACTAGCGTATATACCAAGCCGATAATCTAATATTAAACCTATTAAAATGTTTTTAAAACGCACATACTTCCATAGCGCCATCACATTGAAATGTCACAATGACCGTCCTTTGTCAGTGCCTCACTCCTCAAAGTTTAAGGAGTGTGTAAATGACACAAAGCTGTGACACTAGCTACATTAAAAACATTTGGGCGCTATTTGAATGGGTTCCTATGGAGGCTGGAACAGAAGAGCATTCAATCTGAAGTTAGAATTCTGGCAGCACTCATCTTTTAGTCAGGAAAAAGGTCTATACGTGAAAAGAAAAAGTATAATTGATTGTTTAAGTAGAGTTGCAGAAAATACATTACAATGCACTAAAGGAGACACCGCAGAGAATCCTTGCATAATGTATTAAATAACAACAGTTCTTTCACCATCATGTCAATTGAAAAGCTTTCTCTTTTTATAGCAGTTTCAATAATAATGTCTACAAAGCCTAAGATAGACCTTCCAGTATTTGAAATTGAGTGGACTTTGGTGTGCAGTCACAAACAAACCTAGGTAAGCACCATTTTTGTGAGGCTGATCCAGCAATGCTCAAATTCAAAATCATATTTTTAGACCCCTGGGCTGGTTTTGTTTTCGGTTTGATCCGTGGAAGACTTATTTCAGAATTAAATCCCTTTATAATTATTAGGGGTGGGCATAGATTAATTTTTTTAATCTAGATTAATCTAGATTAAATCTTGGAATTAATCTAGATTAATCTAGATTAAAATGGCTAATTTGAATTCTGCTGAAGGCATTCAGAATGTGTGTGCTACCCAAATAATGACTAAAAGTAAGTCTTTGAGAATGGGTCATAAAGCTCATAAAGCTGTTCTATGATAATTTGTTGATGAAAATAAATTATGTTCAATAAGATGTACTTGTGTTTACTAACTAACTAACAATGAAATTATTTTTTCTACCTATTAGATTGTGTTTTTTTAACGTCAACACCTACCCAACCCTAAATTTAGCCCTTACTGTAATAAAAAAAAAAACAGTATTATTGTTGTACAGTGTGATAAAAATATACATCTACATATATATATCTATGGTAGCCAGTGATTCCCCTACGTTTCCAGCTTTGGGGGCGGGGGGTTACATGTTACACAGTACTTTTATTTTGACAGGTTGCCGTGAAGTTTCTGTGTATACAGTATGATATGATGCTAGTTTTCTCAAATGAAACGGTAAAAGTGACACTCACAGCAGTTTTGGAGATTTGAGTTTATCTGTTCATGTGAGATGCAAATGCCAAAAATTACCGGGAGCGTCACGTGTGTTTCAGTATGCGTGTAGTAAAAGCGCGTCTCCACCATTCATACATACAGCTAGGCAAACGGAACATATCGGATTCATATTAAAACGGTCTTTTTGCATTTCAGTTTTCACATACACTAGTCCAGGGATTCTCAACCGGTGGGCCGCGGCCCACTAGTGGGCCTCAGTGATCCTCCAGGTGGGCCGCGAGATGCCTTAAAATTAATTTAAATATTATCCTAAAATGATCAAAGCATGCCTCTTTCGTGTTCTGTGATGGATTGCTTTGGACTCGGCACAGCAAGCCTCATCGTACTGTTAAATAGGCTACAAACTGAACGGCAGCTCAAAACGTCTAACTGATGCACGCAAGCGTCATTAGATACCTGCAAGGGACCAGAGTATGTGAGCGGAGTGGAGAGGCAACATTTTCCCCTCCGCGCTCCGTGCATTTAATAATCACTCCTCTCCGGGTTCATTATTTACCGCTCCCGCTCCACTCCTCGCTCACTGATATCAGAAACACCGCTCCGCGTCAAAATAAAATTCAGTATGTTTGAAATATAACAGTCCTGTTCATAACATATATTAAAACACAAAAAATGATCAAATAAAATAACAAGAGAGTTTGGAACACTACTGTGCATAGGGTTACCACTTTTAGTACCCAAAAATAAGGGACGTATTCCGACGCAGGTTTTAAATGAGTTTTGCATATAATATGGGACGTCCTGAATCTGATCATTGTTTTTTTTCTACTTTTTAGAAATGGGGTCTATATACCCAGTTAAAATGTAATAATGTCCCATATCTAAAAAATGCTGCAGTAAAAAGGTTTCATATGAGTTTTGCATATAATATGGGCCGTCCAAGAACTGATCATTGTTTTTTTTTTTCTACTTATTAGACTCAAAATAATAATGTCCCATTTCTCAGAAAAGAACTGTCAAGTACACCAATAAATAAAACGGATATTAAAGCAGAAATGCAAATAATTAAGTAAGTAAAAATTCACGAGCACTTTGTGGTATTATCTCTCAGTCCTGGGCGTCAAAATGAAAAGCACTCTGCAAGCGCGTTCTCTCTGTGTTGTTTCTGAAACTACCGTAATCACTGTAATATGCGCGCACACTTAAAATAAATCGCGGCTGGCTTGACCGTGTTTTTCTGAACCGCGGATGGCTTTACCGCAGTCATTATTTGCATGAGACGCTGCTTTAAAAAATATATATAAAAAATACGGGACAAAACCCGTCCCGTATTGATTCAAAACGAGACGCGCAATTTCATTCTCAAATACGGCCGATTCCGTATTTTAAGGGACGGGTGGCAACCCTAACTGTGCAAACTATGTTCCTACCACATGCCAAACTAATAACACTGTCAGCATTGAAAGAGTATAATTTCTGCTTTTCCAGTGCAAAGTTTGTAATGAAAATAAGAATACGTTTTCATCGTAGTTATTTCTGCTCATTCGAAATCAGATACCATTACATTTGTTTCAATGCATTGCTTGTGACTGTTGTTCACCTAAAAATATTCAGTATCTAGAAGGAACAAACCAATTCCTTTTGAACTATAATTTAGCGCTCATGTCTATTGCCGTCATCATAACCTTCACATTCTTTCTGATTTGCGTGATCCATCTCTATCAAGCTAGGTAAATATGTTTAGCATGTGAATTCTTGCTTAGTATGCAGTAATATTACGGACAGTTGGCGTAAATTGTTCTCAAGATGGAGCGCTCTTGGAGCGAGTGAAAACCACGACGCTCCGACTTTAAAAAAATCCGCTCCTCCCTCCATTCAGAATCACACCGCTTCACTCCGCGTTCCGCTCCGCTCACATACTCTTCAAGGGACGGATTTTTTCGTCCCGCTCCGCCCGCGACATTCGTGTTTTGTCCCCCACTCCCGCCAGCAAAAGCCCGCATAAAAGTAACCTATACCCCCGTGGGGAAACAGGTCTCTACTTCATCTCTTGGCTGCATGGAACAAACCCTTGCGCTAATTTGAAGGTAAAGACGATCAGAGTAATGGTAACGGACTGGCGCATAATTGTATATCGGAGTCTAGGCACGCTATTCCGCTATTAGTCCGCTATTGATCCTTATATTTTTGCGTGAAATTTCAAAATATTTGCATAGTTGTCAAATGAATGTCTTGTGAGTGTTTTATTATGAATGCTCACCCATAGAGGTGGATCTTGTAAGGGTCAGTGGTGTTTATGCACATATAAGCACCAGCATGAACAGATTCAAAATGGATTTGCTGTATTTTTCATTTGTATGTATATTTTATAATGGATGCAAACAGTAGATATTCAGTCAATCCAGTTCAAATGGACAGGTTTAGTGAGTGGAATTTTGGCATCTCCCTGTTGTTCTGTTTGGCAGGTTCACTTACTTAAGAAAAAGTACTCTGAAGTTGTAAAGAATGTCTGAATTAAAGAATTCAGGAGCTTTAAACCTGTATATGTATATATATATATATATATATATATATATATATATATATATGTTAAAAAGTTAGAACTGAGCAGAGGGTTTTCTTTTAAATTTAGCTTTAATTTAAATTTTGTTTGTTTGTTTGTTTGTTTGAGGTTTTTTATAACATGCAGTAGAAGAATAAGGCAAAACAAATGTTTTGGTTATTAAAAAAAGGTTTAAAAAAAATGAAATGAGGAAATGTCAGTGTCAGGCATAGGAGGGCCTTGCAAAATTGACCCGAGAAGGAGGTGGGCCCCGGCGCAAAAAAGGTTGAGAACCCCTGCACTAGTCCATATCGCGATTTGAATTAAGTGACAGACCAACATTTGATTTATGAATCCAAAAAACTACGAATTTACGTGGCATTTCGCTATAGTAGATTCGGTTTTTATGAATGGAGGACGACGCGATCCCGTCTGTGTTTTGGCGGAGGAGACGTAAACGCGCGACCATATTCTATAGTCTTTGGTATACATCCGCGTTAAACTATCAAGGTGAAAGTCACCATAGCTTGCGTAGTTTAGACCCAGCTCCCAACCCAAATTTGAGAATAGATTAACGGCGATATTTTTTTTATCGCACGATAAGAGTCTCACGTTAACGCAGCAAGTTAACGCCGATAACGGCCCACCACTAATAATTATATATTTATCTTTTGTGTTTCACTTTAATTTTACATAAAACTAGATTGCGTTCTAATGGAAATAAACTAACAGACAATGTATGAATGTCGTGTTCAAGTAATTTTAAATTAATTGTTAATTATATGGACATATTCTTTCAACACCATATTTTGTAGTGTTGGTAGGATTTTCTTTGATATACTATTGTATTAAATTACATTTAATAATACTCAAACCATATTTATTTGAATTATTAATAATTATTATTATAACATGAATTTTGTAACTTGATAGTAAACATGGCATGACAGAACAATATTTTCTCTTGCTTTTCTATGTGCTTGAGTCCAGTCAAGTCAAGTCAAGATTATGTATACAGCGCTTTTTACAATACAAGTTGTGTCAAAGCAACCTTACAGTATTAAAATAATAAAATAAAATGTCAATAATAATGCAAGAGTTCCATATTGCAACAAAGTCAAATTGGGGAGGACTCATCTGGTTCCCGTGGCCTTGTGCCGGTGGCCGTTTAGGGTAGGAGTTCTTTCTTGATGATCTGTCTCTGGGGCTCATCTAGTTGACACGGTATCCGCTGACATTCGGCTGTAGGTGTTGATCCAGCATCTGCTCTAGGTTTGGACTGGATCCGGGGGACTGCAGTGACCATCTGATCTGGATACGGACTGGATCTGGTGGCTATGGTGAACTGGGAATAAGAAACAAACAGACTAATATTAATGTAGATGCAAGAGTTCCAAGTTGCCACAAAATCAGATTGGAGAGGACTCATCTGGTTTTCGCTGTCTTGCGTCGATGGCCGTCTAGGTGATGAGGTCTTCACTGATGATCTGTCTTTGATGTGGTCTCTGCTGACATTCAGGGCTGTAGAGGATATCTCTGGGTGCTGATGGGTACGGACTGGATCCGGGAGACTGCAGTGACCATCTGATCTGGATACAGGTGGTTACGGTGACCTCGGAATAAGAAGGAAAGATACTAATATTAGCGTAGATGCCATTCTTCTTCTGATGCAACGAGTACATCTGGTGTTATAGGAAGTGTCCCTGGTTCCGGTTGACCTAAATAATGCAGCCTAACAATCCTTTAACGGATTTGGATTATGAAATGTATTAAGTGTAGGCCAGGTTAAAGAGATGGGTCTTTAATCTAGATTTAAACTGACAGAGTGTGTCTGCCTCCCGAACAGTGTTAGGTAGATTGTTCCAGAGTTTGGGCAATAAATGTGAAAAAGATCTGCCACCCGCAGTTGATTTTGATATTCTAGGTACTATCAAATTGCTGGAATTTTGAGAACGCAGCGGACGTGAGGGACTATAATATGATAAGAGCTCGCTCAAGTACTGAGGAGCTAAACCATTCAGGGCTTTATAAGTTATTAGCAAGATTTTGAAATCTATACGATGTTTAATAGGGAGCCAGTGCAGTGCTGACAGAACCGGGCTAATATGGTCATACTTTCTAGTTCTAGTAAGAACTCTAGCTGCTGCATTTTGGACCAGCTGGAGTTTGTTTATTAAGCGTGCAGAACCACCACCAAATAAAGCATTACAATAATCTACCCTTGAGGTCATGAATGCATGGATTAACGTTTCTGCATTTGACATTGTGAGTATAGGTCGTAATTTCGATATATTTTTTAGATGAAAAAATGCGGTTTTGCAAATGCTAGAAATGTGGCTTTCGAAGGAAAGATTGCTATCGAATAGCACACATAGGTTCCTGACTGATGACGACGAATTGACAGAGCAGTCATTGAGTAATAGACTGTGTTTTAGGTTATTACATGTGGAGGTTTTAGGTCCAATAATTAACACCTCTGTTTTTTTCAGAATTTAGCAGCAAAAAAAATTCTTGCCATCCAATTTTTTATTTCAACTATGCATTCTGTTAGTTTTTCAAATTGGTATGTTTCGCCAGGCCGTGAAGAAATATAGAGCTGCGTATCATCAGCATAACAGTGAAAGCTAACACCATGTTTCCTGATGATATCTCCCAAGGGTAACATATAAAGTGTAAAAAGTAATGGCCCTAGTACTGAGCCTTGAGGTACTCCATACTGCACTTGTGATTGATATGATACCTCTTCATTCACTGCTACGAATTGATGCCGGTCAGATAAGTACGATTCGAACCAAGCCAGTGCACTACCACTAATGCCAACATAATTTTCAAGTCTATTTAAAAGAATATTGTGGTCAATAGTATCAAACGCAGCACTAAGATCCAGTAGTACTAATAGAGAGATGCATCCATGATCGGATGACAGGAGAAGATCATTTGTAACTCTAATAAGAGCAGTCTCAGTGCTATGATACGGTCTAAAACCTGTCTGGAAATCCTCACAGATACCATTTTTCTCTAAGAAAGAACACAATTGTGAGGACACTACCTTTTCTAGTATCTTTGATAGAAAAGGGAGATTTGAAATTGGTCTGTAATTGTTTAATTGTCCAAGATGGACTGAAATGAGCGTAAATTGTAGTCACATGATGACTTTTGTTTATGAGTAACTAAAGGGTGTGGCTTATTTTACCTGTTGGCTCTGCTTATCATATTCCCGCTTACAGAACTAAATAGTTTTTCAACATTTTTTTAATTTGGTAGGTATATTTGATGTCACCGACATGACAACAGTCAAAGGTCAGGCGCTCGCGTTCCACCCTCAGGTTGAAGATTTTATCAGGTCACCGTTTCATTTCAGCATCTTCAGTCTGTAGTGTTGGTGAATCTCCAGTGAGTGCTGGTGTTTCTGATGTCCTGTCTCTGCCTATCTGGATGTGCTCCAACGTTTTTTTTTGCTGTCCAAGTCAGTGAAATATCATGCAGAAGACTGGCCAAAGAGACACAAAGCAGTCTGGCGGCCAAAACATCAATCACTCGAGTCATAAAATCTGCTTAAGAAAAATACCAACACGGGCTCATTGGAAATATGTGCCTGAAATTTTTTCTTTTTTTCTTCAACTTTGTTTTTTTTCCCAACATTTTCTGAGAATTCTATTTCTTTGACTTTTTCTTAGACTTCTGCGTCTTCAACTTTTTCTTAGACTTTTTCTTCAACTTAGTTTTTTTTTTTGACATTTTATGAGACTTCTAGTTCTTTGACTTTTTCAATGATTTCTGTTTCTTAGACTGTTTCTTAGACTTTTTTCGACTTTTCTTAGACTGTCTTTTTCTACATTTTCTGAGACTTCTGCATTTTTGACTTTTTCTTTGACTTAGGCTTTTTCAACTTTTCTTAGACTTTGTCTTTTTTAACATTTTCTGAGACTTCTGTGTCTGACTTTCTTCGACTTATGCTTCTTCAACTTTTTCTTCGATTTTGCTTATTCAACTTTTTCTTCGACTTCTGCTTCTTCAAACTTTTCTACAACTTCTGCCTCTTTGACATTTTCGAAGACTTCTGCCTCTTTGATGTTTTTTTTCTCTGATGGTTTTTCTTCTTTGACTTTTTCTTCGACTTCTGCTTCTTCAACTTTTTCTTTGTCTGCTTCTATGACTTCTGCTTCTTTGTTGTTTTCTTTGACTTCTGTTTCTTTGAGTTTTTCTTTGAGACTTTGTCTTTGTTGACATTTTCTTAGACTTCTGCAAAGTGATCTTGCGTAGCCTCTTGTACATTTCGCAACACTTTCAAAGTGTAATGTCCAGTAGGTGGTGCTAAAAGAGGTTCTGTTTTATTTAAAACAGATGAATGTGAATCTATCAATTTGTTGAAAGTTGTTGTATGCATCAGTTATAAAATGTCTAAGTGGTATCAAAAGTTTTAACAAAAACAAGAAATTAAAACAGCACAATTTTTTAAGCAACCATGCCATTGTAGCTTGTTTCTATACAAACCTTCAATATCTTTTATCATGACTTCATAGGACTCATATTCAAATGCTCCAGATCACAGGTACATTGCACTATCAAGCAAGTTTACTTGTTCAGGATGTTGAAATTAGAAAGTAAAATTAGCATGTTTTTGCCTGATTTAGGAAAAAAGAGAATTTCATGTTGTTTAGATTTGGCATGGTGTCACAATTAATTATTTTTTACACCAATCGCTGGGAGCTATTATTCAGTGTTTTAGATTGTGATTAATATATTTGTGTGGCACAGTCAAACTCAGGTCAGCAAATTGCATTGTTTTACAGTATGTTAACAAAGTCTTGCAGTAACCTCACAGAAAATCTCACAAGGATGATTGATGCTACTGAAAAAAACAAGGTATATAGGGAGCATTCATTTGGGGAAAACAATTGATCAGATGGTGTTTTGTACCCTGGTGAAATCCTCTACACTAAGGTTATTTATACTACGTGTATTTCTAGGACATCCCAAAGTAGTTTGGTTTGGCTGACTGCGATTTTCACAGTGAGGGATATGAGCAAATCATGTTAATGATATAAATAAACATCTAAATAGTTTAAAGCAAAAGATCCAGACAGACTTATTAAATTAGCAGACACTTATATCAGAAGCAAATTGTTAAGTATTCAATCACTAGTTTGTGTGTTTTCTAACATCCTGCTCTGACTGAAATACAGTAACTCTGTAGCTGGTAGAAAATAGAACAACATGCAAGTTAACCACTGACATTATAACAAACACATATATTTGCAGATTACTTCAGGAACATATATTTGTGTGGTCATTCCAACTGTTCTTGAAACGATGTGTGTGTTTCCACTATGCTCTGCACATTGTCTTGGGAGTACCCTTTGATTTCACCTCTGTGAGTAATTAATCCCATAATTAATCACTCTGCAAGTGATTAATCAGGGCTGGACTTAATGCAGTTGTTGCAAAATTAGGTACATGTCAATTTCAGAATTGCATATTAATGCAAATGCATGTATAATAATGTTTAAATATATATTTGAGTCTTCAAGGTCACTATTTTAACTATTTTTAGTGCTTTAATATTACATTTAATGTTAAAACTAGTGTAATGTTAAAAGAAGAAGGGCTTTTGGTCCAGTATTTTTTTTTTCTTTATGTAAGTGAGAAGCTTCAAAATGAAAAATGTGTATTGTATCAAACTAAACAGAAATGTAATTTGATTTAACACATTATAACATGAAAGAAACCTTTGCAAATGATGGATGGTTTTTCAAAGCCTTTTTTCCTAAACAAAAGCTGTTTTTTAGTGACTTTATAAACTGTTTACTGCTGTTACACTATGCCACTTTTAGTCTTTTATTCAGTTTGCTGAAACAGTCCTCTTTGAAATGATGAAAAGACAGTCAAGGGGATTATGTTCCCAAGCAGTGGAAAGGACATGAAAGGACACTCAAAAAAAAAAAAAAAAAATCCAGTGGATGTCAGACACGATTTACGTATGGAACATAGAAGAAAACTGTAATGAAATATAGAGATTTGATGGATTTTGGTGACCTTTAATACAGCTTAACCAAACTGGGTCACCACATTTTTCTCCTTGTTTGATGGTATCTAGAAAAAATTGCCCAGTATATGACAGATAATAACCACAACCTAGGCTAAATTAATATTGGGGAAATCTGTAAGAAATGTTGTCGGTAACATAAAATACAGCCTGGCTCTTTTATTACACGAAGCATGTGAGACCAACAAAATACAACTTTTGGATGAATATAGTCTAGATAGTAAGAAAATCTGATTATATTACAAATTAAATTAATTAATTTTCATTTATAGGTGGAAATTATTAAGTTGTTTCTATATTATTATTCGATTATTTCCATTATAGATGGAAGAGGTTGGAAAAAGATTTTCTCAGGTGATCCCCTGAGACCTAAATAATTATATAAAAATGTAACAAATATTTCTGCTTTCATTACTATTATTATTATTATTATTATTATTATTATTATTATTATTATTATTATTATTTATCTTATTCTTATTACAAATTTTATTTCATTCATATATATTTTTTTTTTCCGAACTAATCATGCTGTTTGCAGGGCTCTTTGGTGAATACAATAATAATAATAATAATAATAATAATAATAATAATAATAATAATAATAATAATAATAATAAATAATAATAATAAAACTAAATATTTGTAATCACAATATATTTTGTTTGTGTGTACATGTTTGTCTTTCTTTTGAAAAAAAAATATTACTTTTATTCAGTGAGGGTGTTAAATGCTGTTCTTTTTAAACTTTGTATTCCTCTTTTTCTGTTCCTATTTTATTCCTTTATTCCTTAAACAATCTTTAAAAACAAAACAAATCTGCATATTAGAATAATTTCTGAAGAAGACTGGAGTAATGGCTGATGAAAATAAACTGTATGATGAACTATACTTTAAAGTATATTAAAATAGAAAAACGTTATTTTAAATTGTAACATTTTACAATGTAAATTATTTTTTTCCTGTATTTTTGATCAAATAAATGCAGCCTTGATGAGCAGAAGAAATCTTACTGATCCCAAACTTTTGAACGGCAGTGTATAACAAAGTTAACATGCATATCTGGCAGAGATAAATCTTTAAAGAAAAATGAATCGACTTTAAGGCTGATGTTTCTCTTACTGTCAAAACTCTCTCCTCCAGCTACTTGTCATTCGGAAACGTTTCAGCATGCAATCATATCCTGGTACATAAATTCAAGTCCCGATCTACATTTATTTGTTGAATCTCCTGTTTCACTGAAAATATGTCTCATCAGTGAAGTAAAAAGGATTGCAAACACTGTTTGATGTTGACATCAGATGCCTTCAGAGATTGGAGAAAATAGGTTTGACTTTTTGCTTGGGCTTCTACATATATGAAACAAGATCTTCAAACAACATTTTGGATCAGAAGTGATGTAAAAAGCATGTTTACTTTGTGTTGTTCAAGCCTTTGAGATTAATTTAAACAATTTGACATTTTACACTTGAAATTTGCATCAAGACAAAAAATAAATCATTTTCCTTTTGGCTTAATAGCTGACACATCAGTCCTCCTGGTTTAGTTCCAGATTCTCTTATACATTTGAGCTGGCACAGACATTTAGAAGTCACAAACACTCAGTGAGCAGCAGAAGCAATTGCTGATGTCACAGCACGTAACCTCCTAAAACCCTCCAGAGAAAAGCAAACAAACCACATCTACGCTCCGAAAACCGAGCGGGGCAGCTAATGATGAGAATAAACACTGTCAGCTGCTTGCTTTGGGTCTGATTGTTTAAAGGCTGACTGTGTATTTGAACTCCTGTGCACAAAAGCTTTAAAGAACGGCCTCTTATTAGATTTACTCAACACCTGTGTGCGAGAGAAGAGTGATGGAGAGAGAGAGAGAGATGGGAGCAAATCTCTAAGAAGTAGAAGTCCATCCAGAGAAACAGCAAAGAAAATCACTGTAAGCTCATACTAATTGGAATCCAAACAGAAATAATTGGTTTTCAGGCGTCTGTAAGAATAGCTTTGAGAAATCGGGTATTTTGCAGCTCTCTGTGACAGATATCCAGCTGTAAGCCGCTGCACATGAAAAGGCAAAGACAGAAAGCCCTTAGTGAAAGCAATTACGTTTGACACAGTGGTCAGGAGTCATACAGTACAGCCGGTATTATTTTTAGGTATAGACTTCAAAATGTTTTTTCTTTTTTTTCTTTTTGCCATCACACATTATACCCTGTAAGAATAAAGAAGAAAAAAGAAGAGTAAAATTACCTCATTTTAGCTTGAAAAAAATGTTTGGACTCTCTGTCAGACTGCCATTGGCAGGGATTACAAAGCGTTTGAGTCTACAGACTTCAACCACACATGAGATTGGGCAGCTTCTACCATTCCTTCTTGCAAATCCCCTAAAGCTCTCTCAGATTGCTCTGAAAGAGCATGTGAACTGCAAACCTGGGGTCTCTTTGCAAATTTGCTGTGGAGTTCAGGTCTGGGCCAGTTGGCTGGATGACTCAAGGATGTTCACAGGTCCTAAAGCCCCTCCAGTGTCGTCCTGCTGTGTGTTTTGTCTGACTGGCATGCTGAAGATGAGTTCATACTAGTTTGGACGTGTGCTGGTCCTTAAGAGCCCCTCTGTATTTGGCTTGATGCTGCTTCTGCATTGCTTTACCAGTGGTATGGTATGAACTAGCTGATAGTGAACAAGCTCTTGCTTTGCTCCTTTATAATTTGTGATCTAAATCTGGACTTTCAGACTGGAAATCTCAAAGTTTCGATATTTAGCACATTAAAAAAGTAAGTGAGTTAACGAAATGAGGATTAGATTAGCCTCAGAAAACCTGGCCATGTGAAAAAAAAAGCCTAATTGGGGTTAGTTTAAGCTCAAAATAAATCCATCCATTCCATCCATCCTTCCATCAGTTCGTCAATCCATCCATCCATCCATAAATTCATCCCTCCATCCCTCCATCCATCATCTATCCATCTTTCTATATATTCCTTCCAATCCTCCATCAATCCTTCAATCTATCTATCCATCCTTCCATCTGTCCATCCCTCCATCCCTGCATCCTTCTATCTATCTATCTATCTATCTATCTATCTATCTATCTATCTATCTATCTATCTATCTATCTATCTATCTATCTATCTATCCTTCCTTCCATCCATTTCTCCATCCATCTGTCCATCCTTCTATCTATCCATCTTTATGTAATTCATCCCTCCATCCATCCGACCTTCCTTTCATCCATCTATTGGTCTATCCATCCATGTCTCTATCCTTTCATCCATCCATCTATCTGTCTGCCCGTCCGTTTGTTCGTCCATCCATCCATCCATAAATTTATCCATTCATCCGTCCACCCATCCATCAATCCTTCAATCCATCCATCTATCCACCCTTCCATCAATCATTCAATCCATCCATCAGTCCTTCAATCCATCCATCTATCCACTCTTCCATCAGTCCTTCAATCTATCATCCATCTGTCTATCCATTTGTCCATCTATCCATCCCTCTATTCCTCCATACATTTGTCCGTCCTTCTATCCATCCATCCATCCATCCTTCAATCCTTTCATCTTTCCATCTATCCATCCATCCATCCTTCCTTCCATCAATCCTTCAATATATATATTAATCTAAACCTATACTCCGTCCGTCCATCTATCCATCCATCCATCCATCCATTCTTTCATCCATGCATCTTTCCATAATTCCATCCTTTTTCTCCACCATCTGTCTGTCTGTCCATCCTTCCATCCTTCCATCCTTCCATCCTGTCTATCAGACCATCTATTCAACCATCATTCAACATTTAAAGACAAACTTATAAATTACACTTATGATTTTGTTTTAATTTCATTTCTGTTTAATTATTAATCTCTACATTCAAATTTGTATTGCAATTCTGTTTTGTTCAGAAGCTGAATTTAAAAATAATTTTCAATTAATTTCTGAAAAGTGCGCGACAGGAATGGTGAACGGTGCTCAGGAACGCCATGTACTTTTCATTTTTCTTTCTTTCTGGGGACCTCAGATAACAAGACAGGAGGGTGTCTTTCTTTCTTTTTTTTTTTTTTTTGGTCAGTGTATGATTTTGAGGCTAAGGGAGCTGCCATCTCTGACAATGCTTCAAATCAGCCTTCCACTGCTGAAGCCCCGGCATCTCTTCTGCTCTTGATCTTCTACCAATCTCTGTGAGAGCTAAAGTTAGCGCTGTCAAAGTCTCTACACAAAGTTTTCAAAAAGGCCTGAACTGTTGCCATGGGTACCAATGAAATATATATCTCATATAACATATAACTTTCTCAACATTTGATTTATGAGTTGAACAAGCTGAACAAATGGGAATAGCATTATTATTATTTTTTTGGGGTAGACATTATTTAAATTTAAAAACATCATAAGTAAAAATGTTTAAGCACCATTGCATCTTATCTAATACAAAAAAATAAATAACTGAAAGTACTAATAACCCTGCATCTTATTTAGAACATTTTCTAAATCCAAAGCATGTTATGTGTTTACTCTTGTGATGAAAATTATGCCATTTCATCAACAGAGTGAGGATGATTGAAAATGGGCTGAGAGTTTTAGGCATCAATGATGAGTAAATTAACAAAAACACACACACATAATAGTTGCAAACAAGCTGCCTTGGGGCAGGTGAGCGATTCCACGAATCGTAGCAGGATACCAATTACTGTTCTTTTGCTGATTTTAATTTAATCCGTTGTCCGCTTACCTGCAGGGTGCCGTCAGAAATTTCCAAACACTCTGAAATGAGTCTATTTAGGATATTCCCCGATTTGATATTTAAAATTAAGTTTTGAATTGCAGTAACTACTGTTAAAACAGAATTTAGGAGTAATTATGATACATACTGTAGAAATAGTCTACAAATAGTTCCAAACTGGTTCAGTGGTCCATTCTGATCATCGAAGGTCATTAAACAGCATAGAAAAGTAATGCTAAATGCTACATAATAATTACCCAGACTAAATTAAGAATGAGTTCGACATAAATAAACATGGGCCTGGTTTCATAGACAGGGCATAGCCTAAACCAGGATTGGGCCATAATTCATAGACATTTAAGTATTTTTTTTTATAAAAAAAAAAAAAAAAAAAACCTGGTGTGCATCTTAAGACAACACAAAGGTACTGATATATTTTAAATTCAGTCACTGCAAGTTTCTTTCAGTTGAAACAGCTCAGACTTACATTTTATTCCAGGACTAGGCTTAAGCCATGTCTGTGAAATCGGGGGATGGTTTGTGAGGCAAACAATAAAATTATATATACATAAAATAAGTGCAACAAATAAGAGGACTAGTGGAAGTAAAGGAAGTAAAATACTAAGGCCGGTGACACACTGGATGCGTGGCGTGAGCGTGGCGTTTCTGATGCGTGTCAGCTGCGTGGCGGCTGCGTCGCGTTTTCTGTGTCTTTACACACCAGAACCGTGCCTGACGCGGCGCTGGCGCACTGCTGCTGCTGTAGGTGACATAGGGAGGCCTCCGACAGACCAGGTTCTTGTCTTCACGACAACATTTTAAACTTTTTTCACACACCTACACCTTCCAAAATCCGAAAAATGGGTAAGTGGGCTGTCTGTTTATTTCAATAACATTTACAAATTTGTGTAGTTTTAAAGAGCTTATTTAGCCTACCTGATGTTGGACCATCACTCAGAATACACACTACGTTATTGTAGTGTGTCATATTTTTTTCATGTAATCACATTAAGAAACAAATGGGAATTTTTTTTTAAATATTTTATATGCTATGACCTCTGTATTGGACACCAGGACTCGATTGTTTAAAAAAATAAAATGACATGAAATTACTGGCAAAAATAATGGGATATTTTTTTTTTTAAGTCACCAATAAATTTGGGGGTTTCAGGTTTTCTCTAACCAAAATTTGTATTAAGATGATTCTCAGATATGTTATGAAAGATCTAACGTAATTAATTGATACACCATTTTACTTTATGCAATATGTGGTTAAAATGGACATAAATTAATATTCCCATTCAATGCAATGTATCTTTTCACTGGATCTAATTTGCATATTAATGTGTTCTTGGAGTAAGATTTAATGAAAAAAGTAGTGTAATTGGAGTAATAATTTGCAACATTTTCTAATGAACACCTCAGAGCAGGTGGAGGATGAGCCCGAGGCGGAGACGGAGAGCCGAAGATCCTGGGCGACACCGAGGATCCGGAGGGCCAAGGCGGAGCCAGAGGCTCTGGCGACCAAGGCGGAGGCGGAGATCCGGAGGGCTGCGGTGGAGCCGGAGCAACAGAGGACTGAGGTGGAGCCGGGGGGAGGGAGGAGCCCAACGGAGCCGATGGGACGGAGAGACGAGGCGTAGCCAGAGGAGTAGAGTCCGTAGGCGATGGCGGGACGACAACCGACCAAGGCGGAGCCGGAGGGACGAGGAAGCCCGGTGGAGCTGGTGGGCCGACGGGCGACGCTGAAGATGAGGGAGCTGAGAGCCGTGGTGGAGCCGCAGGGTCGGAGGGCCGAGGCGGAGTTCTGGACTCTGAGGCTGGAGATCGAGATGAGGGATCCTCCAGCCGAGACGTCGATGGAAGCTGGCAGACCTGCGGCGAGCCCACTGCACAGATGGATGACTGAGGGTGAGCAAGGGGACTGACAGGTGATAGCGGCGATTCTGGAAGGCTGGGCGAAACCAGCGGAGATTCAGGACGGCTGGACGGAACCAGCGGAGATTCTGGAAGACTGGACGGGACCAGCGGAGATTCAGGATGGCTGGACGGAACCAGCGGAGATTCAGGATGGCTGGACGGAACCAGCGGAGATTCAGGATGGCTGGACGGGACCAGCGGAGATTCAGGACGGCTGGACGGGACCAGCGGAGATTCAGGACGGCTGGGCGGAACCAGTGGAGACTCAGGATGGCTGGACGGAACCAGCGGAGACTCAGGATGGCTGGACGGAACCAGCGGAGATTCAGGATGGCTGGACGGAACCAGCGGAGACTCAGGCATAGGCAGAAGAGGGCGGGTGGGTGGGAAGTTCAGGCAGGCCAGTGGTTCCGTGGAAAAGTCTATTAAGTCCCCAGAGTGTTGCTCATGCTCACCCCCAGTGGTGGTGCAGTGGGCAGGGCTCTCTACCACCCTCTCTTGCTCCACAAAGCACTCCACCTTCGTTGAAGTAGAGGCCGGCTCACGCACTTGGTCGGAGGTTTTGACCCCATCGGCAGTCCATACTGTGGTCGCTCCGGGCTCAGGCTCTCAGTCCGCGGTGAATGCGGGCTCATACTCTGCGTGTCGGGGTGATGTTTGGCTGGGCTCTGGGTCTGGTGTCATCCTTCGCGGTCAACGAAGCTCTGCTGGACACCAGCACCCACTCGATGTAATCGGCGATGCTCTCCCGAGGACCCTCCCCGGACAGCTGCGCTTTCGTGGCGATGTTGAGTCCTGCACGGTAGAACGTGCACAGGCAGCTGTCCGGGTAATGCGTCTGTGGCGCGAGGTACACAAAGTCTCTTGTGTGGTCCTCGAGAGAGCGGTTCCCCTGCTCCAGGAGGAGGATGAGGACTGCAGGGATATCCATAAAGGGAAAAGAAAAACTAAACTCAGAACAAAAACGGAAAATAAAGCAGGGGAAAACGCCGTGAAACTGTTGTGGTCGGTCTTTCTGTCAGGGTTTGCGTGCAGGACTTACGAGACGGGACACGAGATAACAAACAAATAGGATATTTAATATAAATCTTCAGGCGAACAAGCAGAACAAGCAGGAACAGGCAGGAACATCCACACACACGTAGAAATGTAAAAACAATATAAAGACCGACAGTGTTCTGAACAGAAAGACAGACTTATAAAGGGTGACTGGATAATTAAGCACAGGTGACACAGATGATCAATAATGACACACGTGACGGGGATTAGGGCAAACGAGGGCACAACCAAATGGTGACAAAATGACAGGGGGAGACCAGATGAACAGACAGGACTGTGACAATATTATCATACTTCCATAAATATGAAAATATGATACATTTCAGAAGTGCTAAATTTGATCACTAAATAAATGTTAGACTTAAACCTCAAAACATTTGGTGTCTCTGAAAAGCCCTAAATGTGCTATTTACAGGACACCAGATTTTGACATGTATGGTATCAGAGAAATTTAATAAAATATAATTTCCACTATACAGTGGACAAAAGTCTATTCCTGGGTCCCTATTACTATTGAAAATTATAACGGTATTTGTTCTTTTTCAGTTCGAGTTGTTGACAGAAGAAAAGCCATTGCGGCCCTTCTTCTGTTAAGAATTCGCCGGAGGAGAAACAAACGATGGTGGGTTCACCCCATGAATCAAAGAAGAAAAACTTTCGGAGCTTATTATTACCTCGTTGCAGAGTTGCAACTTGATTCCGAAAAACATCTGAATTACTTTCGGATGTCAGCGGAACAAATGGAGGAGATTCTGTCTATTGTCGGACCCGACCTGACGAGCCAGACAACCAATTTCCGTGATCCTATCGAACCCAAGCAGAGGCTTGCCATTACACTCAGGTAAGCTTTTTATTCTCTGTATAATATAAGAACAAAAGACAGTTCAACAAGAATACTTTTTTTTAATAAACAATTGAACATTATAAACGTTTAAATAACAAAACACTATTCTTTACACTAAAACAGATACATTATTCCACATAATGTTAATTTTCAAAACTGAACTATTTACATTTAATGCCATTATTTAAAACAGTGGTTCTCAATCCTGGTCCTGGAGGACCCCTGCTCTGCACATTTTGCATGTCTCTCTTATTTAACACACCTGATTGAGATCTTCAGCTTGTTAGTTCAGTTCATGGATCTCTCTACTAATGAGCTGATGATCTCAATCAGGTGTGTTAAATAAGGGAGACATGCAAAATGTGCAGAGCAGGGGTCCCCCAGGACCAGGATTGAGAACCACTGATTTAAAAATTGTGGTAGCTGTGGGGTAAAGGGTCAGACAGATTCTCCGAAAATGTCCTGGGAGGGTCATCTTGGGGAGGAACAGGATGATATTGGGACCGGGCTTGGAATGTGGGGCTGTAAGGGTGAAATGCAGTGGAGGTGGAAGAGTGGCTTCCTCTTATAGGACCTGAGGTGTTCATCTGTGCCAGCTGTCTGTCCTCCAGTTCAGTGAGGTATGTCAAGAAGTGAGTTTGGGCCTAGGCCTGTGCCTCACGTGATAGCCTAGGCACCAAACTCAAAGCAAAATAGTACATCTCCTCTTGCGCAGTAGGGACATGAGGGGGGATATTTGAAGTTGGAATGGAGATGATGTCCAGTAGCTGTTTCTCAGCTTCACTTACTACTTGTCTTCTCCTGTCACGTGCAGGTCTTGTTTGAGCTGAAGTGCTTTGTCTAGTCTCTGACAGAATAGCTTGAATGCGGGGGTGGGCTGGAGTGGGACTAGCTCGGGAGTGGGGTGTTGATGTGATTGGCCCAGATGGTGGGGTTGGGGTGTTACACCTCTGTGATGTTGGAGTTGCAGTGCGCTCCACATCCTCCTCTATTGCGCTCAAATCAATGGGGTCCTGTGTGTCTTCCAGTGGTTGTATTGGATCCAGTGAACATCTTGAGCTAAAATAGATTAACGGTGTTAATTAATTAATTATTAATTAATTAAATAATTAAGTAACACTTAACTCTATACAATTTAAAAACAACCTTTGTGTATAATGTAAACAATTTAATGTTTTGTCCTAAGAAGTTATTAAGTATCTCTATAACCAAAACAAGGAAATTAAAGTACATACTAACCTTCTTGGATTCAAATGAGGCAGTAGAAATGACATTTCTACCTCGTATTTCCATTCCTTGACTGTCCCACCTGCAGAGCCACTGGGAGGATGCTTTTGTTTTTTTATGTTTTACAAAAGCATCTCTCAGCACCTTCCACCTTCTTTTGCAATCATCACCTATGAGGAGAAAATATAATCTCATCAATACTACTAACACTTTGTTGTAATATTATTACTAATATAATTACTCATATTGACAATGACATATTTTTCTTTCTGACACAGATACCTTGCAGCAGGAGAAAGCTTTGCTAGCCTGGCCTATCAATATCGTTTGGGGGCAATAACAGTGTGCTCATCTGTGCACATGACGTGCAGTGCCATTGAAAAAAGGATGATGTCAACCCACATTCCTCCACCAACTGAGGACCAGTGGAAAGCCATTGCTTCCAAATTTTGGGACAAGTGGAAATTTCCAAACTGCTTGGGTGCAATAGATGGGAAGCACATCACCATCAAAGCACCTCCCAATTCTGGAAGTCTGTTTTTTTAATTATAAGAAGACATTCTCTATTGTTCTTCTGGCACTTGTGGATGCAGACTACAGGTTCACCTACATCCAGGTGGGAGACTTTGGCCGGGCCAGTGACGGGGGGGGGGGGGGGGGTGTACGGCTCTTCGCGGCTTGGCAGGGGCATGGAGGCCAAAATGTGCCCGAAGACAGCCCTTTACCAGGTTCAGGTGTGCAGGGTCCCATGCCCTATGTAATTGTTGGAGATGCGGCATTTCCGCTGAAAACCTACCTTATGAGGCCTTTCCCGGGTCATCGTCTCCCAAGGTGGCGAGAAAATTTCAATTACCGACTGTCTTCAGCCAGAATGGTTGTTGAGTGTGCCTTCGGCATCCTCACTGCGAGATGGAGAGTGCTGCTTTCGAGGCTGCAGATGGCACCACACTTTGTGGACACTGTCGTTATGGCTTCGTGCATCCTGCACAACTTTCTCACCAACCCAGCGCAAAACCGGAGATGGCAGGATGAGGCAGAACATACAGGAGACATGTTGCCTATTATAAGGAACATGGGAGGGAACAGAGGCAGCAAGGATGCCTATGGAGTGCGTGAGAAATTCAGCGCTTTCTTCAATTCTCTGGAAGGGAGCATGTGATCACATCACAACATACATTCATTGTACATAATTTAACAACTTTATTTTCTATTCCTGTATATAGTTTGTCATGTTTGTTTGTAATTTGAAATGTTCTGCGTGGCACCTCGATTGATGACAAATATCCTTCAACTAATATCCTTTTTATGTTAATAATTATAATAATTATCTTAAATAAAGACTGACATGTTGATCTCTACAAAATTACTTATTTTATTTATATTATCACAGTCAATACGCCTGCATTAAAAAAAGCTCTGTTTTGTAGTCTGTTTGGTGACTTGTGTTTTGAAAGGTTTTTCTGTGGTATGTACAATGTAATGGTGACAAAAAATAACACAAATATAACAACTGGACGTTAAAATATATATAAAAAGATTTGTAGGTCAATTAGGTATTTAATTATGTATTGAATGGATTTATACATTTATAAAAGGCAAGTGCAAGCAGGAGACAGCAGTAAAGTGTGTGCTGGTTGACAAATAATAATGGAAGGAGGGATGATAACCGACCTGAAAAGATTAGTAGGCTATAGAATTTTTTTTTTTATACACCCTGCACCCTCAAACTTCGATTGGACCACATGTAGGCTATCGGTAAGTTGCCTATGTAGGCAATATATAGTAAACCTACCATTATATCATTGTCATTTTTATTTAATGCCATGTCAGCAATCTGAGCTATCTTCATGGCAGAAATTCAATTACAAAAACACAAATATCATATAAATACTAAACCTACCATTATAACCAATAGCTGTAGCAACTGAGTCCCATGCCTTCTCCTTTTTTCGTGGATCTTTATAGCAAGGATCCTGTGGATCGTACAATTGTCTGTGTTTCTCCACCTCTTCAATTAACCTGCCGTCGTCCATTGTTGCAAACTCGAAGTGTAGCCTGTGTCAAGTCACGTGATTTGGATCACCCTTGTTCACATATGCGGAGAGAGTTGTGGAAGGCTATACTTCATGTTAATATAAATATAACATAAATATAAAGCCTACTGATAAAGGACACCGTCAACAGTATTGACGGCAAAATAGACTGTTTGACAGGTGCAATATTTGAAAATCGATAATTATTTGTATTTTTTTATTTTTAAATTACATATATATCTGAATTTATGTCAACCTATAAACTTTCCAACATCAAAATATCATTAATTAATATGTATTTGTGTACAAAATGACATATAAACATATTTTCCTATTCTATTTTGCCTGGAAACGCTTCCAACACGCTTGCGTGTCGCGTGAAATATTGTCACAAGGAGAGTCAGAGACGTGCGGATCCATTTGCAGCATTTATTGAGAATCGTCAACAGGCCAGAATAATCACCAGAAAACAGGAACAACGTAGGTAATCCGGGAAACAGTTCAATAGACAGGCAATGGTCGCAATGGCAGGAAGCAGGAATCGTCAACGGGGTACACAGTCCAGAGTCATACACAGATAATCCAACACAGAGAGAAACGCTTAGAATTACGACCATATGGAACGATAAGACTTCGCAAGGTGGCTGTGTGTGTGAGTGGCTTAAATGCATGTGGGTAAATGATAAACAGGTGTATGCAGCAATCAGTTCAGTGGAAAACGAGGAGCAGCTGTGTGCAGTGATTGGTGCAGTGGCTTATGGGGATTGCAGTCCAGAATGTGTGTGCAAGAGTTCATGATGAGAAGACAGACCAGATACATGACAGAGCCCCTCCCCAAGGAGCGGCTTCCAGACGCTCTAACCACATAATACAACCTGGAGGGTGGTGGAGCGGAGGCGGAACAGGGGGAGGGATGGAGGGCCAGGTCCATGTAGGGGTACTGGAACCAGGAACTGAGGCGGAGCCGACGGAGGGAGAAGCCATGATGGAGGAAGGGTTGGCTCCTGCATGGGGCCGACCGACGGAGGTGGAGCCGGTGGAGCCCGAGGCGGAACCGGAGAGTCGATGGTCCTGGGTTACACAGAGGATCCGGAGGGCCAAGGCGGAACCCAAGGCTCTGGCGACCCCGGCGGAGATGGAGGTCCGGAGGTACGCAGCGGAGCCGGAGTGACAGAGGATCGAGGCTGTGCCCACGGGAGGGAGGAGGTCCACAGAGCCGGCAGGACGGAGTGACGAGGCGCAGCCGGAGGAGTAGAGTCCAGAGGCGAAGGTGGGGCGACGACTGACCGGGGCGGAGCCGGAGAGACGATGGAGCCCGGAGGAGCTGGTGGGCCGACGGCCGACAACGGAGACGAGGGAGCACAGAGCCGGGGTGGAGCCGCAGGGTCGGAGGGCCGAGGTGGAGTCCAGGACTCTGAGACTGGAGGTGATGGTGAGGGATCCTTCAGTCTGGACACCGATGGAGACTGGCAGTCCCACGGCAAGTCCTCTGCACCGAAGGTGGGATGTGGGTGAGCAGAGGGACTGTCAGGAGACAGAGGTGGCGGAACTGGAGCAGCAGGGAGGGTGGGTGGGAACAGTCCATGCATGAGCTCCGTGACCAGAACCGGGCAGACAGGAATCTCAGGACGACTGGATGGAACCAGCGGAGTCTCTGGAAGGCTGGGCGGAACCAGCGGAGGCTCTGGAAGGCTGGGCTGAACCAGCGGAGGCTCTGGAAGGCTGGGCTGAACCAGCGGAGGCTCTGGAAGGCTGGGCTGAACCAGCGGAGGCTCTGGAAGGCTGGGCTGAACCAGCGGAGGCTCTGGAAGGCTGGGCTGAACCAGCGGAGGCTCTGGAAGGCTGGGCGGACCCAGCGGAGGCTCTGGAAGGCTGGGCGGAACCAGCGGTGGCTCTGGAAGGCTGGGCGGAACCAGCGGTGGCTCTGGAAGGCTGGGCGGAACCAGCGGAGGCTCTGGAAGACTGGCCTGAACCAGCGGAGGCTCTGGAAGGCTGGGCTGAACCAGCGGAGGCTCTGGAAGGCTGGGCTGAACCAGCGGAGTCTCTGGAAGGCTGTCTTGAGGAGCGGGCTCTGGACGACGCTCTTGTGAAGCGGGCTCTGGACGACGCTCTTGTGAAGCGGGCTCTGGACGACGCTCTTGAGGAGCGGGCTCTAGAGAACTGGACGACCCCAGCGGAGATTCAGGAGGGCTAGGCGTCTCCAGCGGAGACTCTGGAAGAGCAGGCTCTGAGCGAGCGGTCACTGGAGGGCGCTCTGGCGGCGCAGTCACTGGAGGGCGCTCTGGCGGCGCAGTCACTGGAGGGCGCTCTGGCGGCGCAGTCACTGGAGGGCGCTCAGACTGTGCGGTCGTGTTTTGGCTTGACTCAGGATATGAGGTCGCTGCTTTGGCAGGTGCTGACCGTAAGAGACCGACTGTTCGTGCTGACAGTAGTGGTGGGTCCTCTAGGCTGGATGTGAATCTTTGCCAAGCCGTGGTGAAATGTGGGTGTTGTGATTCTGGGCTAGTGGCCATCTTGTGAACAGGCTCGGGAGGGGCGGCCATCTTATGCTGTGGCTCTGAGCTGGAACTTACAGTGGGAAGATGGTTCTCTTCCACAATTCCCACAGTAAAAGGAGAGCCACACAACAAAAGAGCAAGATCTATATAATATTGCAGAGTCCAGCCAGGTTCACACATTGGCATGAGGGAAGCCAATGGCTCTAAGAGTCCTCCCCGAAAGAAAATCATCAGGCACTGCTCCTCCATAGTCGACTGATTAGCTAATTCGATGAAGTCCATAGCATACTCCTCAATAGTCCGCTCATCCTGCTTGAGACGCATGATCTGTACAGTGGTGTTCGTGCTGGAACCGGATGACACCATACTCGCTGCTGGATCCTTGTAGTGGCGAAGTCTTCTGTCACAAGGAGAGTCAGAGACGTGCGGATCCATTTGCAGCATTTATTGAGAATCGTCAACAGGCCAGAATAATCACCAGAAAACAGGAACAACGTAGGTAATCCGGGAAACAGTTCAATAGACAACCAATGGTCGCAATGGCAGGAAGCAGGAATCGTCAACGGGGTACACAGTCCAGAGTCATACACAGATAATCCAACACAGAGAGAAACGCTTAGAATTACGACCATATGGAACGATAAGACTTCGCAAGGTGGCTGTGTGTGTGAGTGGCTTAAATGCATGTGGGTAAATGATAAACAGGTGTATGCAGCAATCAGTTCAGTGGAAAACGAGGAGCAGCTGTGTGCAGTGATTGGTGCAGTGGCTTATGGGGATTGCAGTCCAGAATGTGTGTGCAAGAGTTCATGATGAGAAGACAGACCAGATACATGACAAATATAGGCGTCGGTTCTATTTCTAGCAAGCACGCGTTTTCCACGCGTCTCACGCAGGCAGTGTGCAAGCTCTAACCTGTTAACATGGGAGCCGAAATAAAAACGGACACGCCACGCAGCTGAGACGCTTACGCCACGCATCCAGTGTGTCACCGGCCTAAGCTTGTCTATGCATGACAGCCAAAGCAAATGTCCAGTTAGTGCAAATATTATTTTTGTGCAATAAGGAAATCTCAGGGTAAGTCGTGCAAACACTGAGGATGTGCAAAATGTCAGCAGAGCAGTATAAGGTTGCAATGTTAGAGAGAGTGTTTTGTGTGTGCAGTATAAGGATGGTGTTTTGTTGTACGGATTGTGGGGATTGTGGACTAGAGTTCAGCTGGGAGACATCTTTGGGAAAGAAGCTGTTTCTGAGTCTGGTGGGGCAGGAGTAAATCTGAAACACCTACTAGAAAATAAAAGGGTCTGGGAGTGCTAGATGTTTAGTTCTTTGATGGGCAGGAGCTGGATGCAAGTTATGTGTTAGGAAGTTTTGGCTTCATGCTGTAGGGCTTTTCTGACTGATGTGCATCTATTCTATCAGACTGTGGTGCAGTAGTCTGGTTTCTTTCTGTTTTATCTATACATATTTTCCAGCAGTTGACCAGGGAGGTGGAGACATTTTGAGCTGATGTACCTTTTTTTTTTAACCAGGAAGGAGGTGTTGAGGGTCCATGAGAGGTCCCATGTGATGTGAATGCCAATGATCTAAGAACTGCTGATCCTCTCCATTTCATCCCCCAGAGGTAAATGGGGGTGTTTTCTGCTTCCCAAAGCCTACAATGAGCTTCTTTTGTTTCCTTAAAAAGAGCCAGATTGTTCTCATCACACCACTCAACAGTATTTTGCACCTCTTCTTTGCAGGCTGGCTTGTCACTGCTGGCAATCATTCTGACCACTGCTGTGTCATCTGCAAATTTTATGGTTGAGTTAGTTGGAGCCTGTGCATCACATTCTAAAACAGCAAAACAATAAAAACATGATATTGTGACCACAAATTGAGAATTTGTTCCTATGGCTTAAATTTAATATAGTACAACATAGCCATGATTAACAGAAACTAGAGGACAAGTTATCAACATATGGCCACCAATGTAAAAGTTGTTTAATCAGTGATAAATGAGAAAAAGAGAGGGCTCAGAACAGAACCTTGTGGTTCTTCAGTATTATATATATATATATATATATATATATATATATATATATATATATATATATATATATATTAGTGGTGGGCCGTTATCGGCGTTAACGTGCTGCGTTAACGTGAGACTCTTATCGGGCGATAAAAAAAATATCGCCGTTAATCTATTCTCAAATTTGGGTTGGGAGCTGGGTCTAAACTACGCAAACTTTCACCTTGATAGTTTAACGCGGATGTATACCAAAGACTATAGAATATGGTCGCGCGTTTACGTCTCCTCCGCCAAATCACAGACGGGATCGCGTCGTCCTCCATTCATAAAAACTGAATCTACTATAGCGCGAAATGCCACGTAAATTCGTCGTTTTTTGGTTTCATAAATCAAATGTTGGTCTGTCACTTAATTCAAATCGCGTTATGGACTAGTGTCTGTGAAAACTGAAATGCAAAAAGACCGTTTTAATATGAATCCGGTATGTTCCGTTTGCCTAGCTGTATGTATGAATGGTGGAGACGCGCTTTTACTACACGCATACTGAAACACACGTGACGCTCCCGGTAATTTTTGGCATTTGCATCTCACATGAACAGATAAACTCAATCTCCGAAACTGCTGTGTGTCACTTTTACCGTTTCATTTGAGAAAACTTGCATCATATCATACTGTATACACAGGAACGTCACGGCAACCTGTCAAAATAAAAGTACGGTGTAACATGTAACCCCCCCCCCCCCAAGATTTTATATTAATTATCATCATTTTCAAACCTAAAATCAGGAAGCTTTTATTTTGGCAGGTTGCTGGCAAGTAATTACATGCACTGTCGGTTTTAGTGCTGCCGAGTGAAGCGCGTCAGTGAATGAAATGTCACAGTTTTGCATTTTGCTCTGAAACTGGCAGTGCATACAGTAGCCTAGATGTATGCTTTCAGTTCAAATGAAAATCTTATATAGTATTAGAGTTAGTCGAACTTAAACAGATGTCAGCCATGTTGGTACGCAATGAGCGCTCTTAACTTATTTACCCAGTGCATTTTATATTTATGTGCACTTATTTTTTCTGCATATTGTGTATACATTTTTACAGTTTGTTTTGTACAAAAAGGGAAGCAATCATAATGCTCCACTGCTAGTTTGAACTCTTAAGCAGATTGTCTGAAAACATACAAATGAGAACACGAATTCATATAAAGTAGCATTAATTTGCCAAAAACGTAAAACGTCACATATTGTCACAAGACTGTATTGTAGGGTACAATACTCAATTTTGCTACTGTGTTGTGGTTCAAAGTAAATGGGTCCAGAAGCATTTCAGAACCACTGATATATAGCAGCAAGCCATGACAGATGACTCAGATATTGACGTTGATGCATCCAACCAAATAATTCAATGTCTAAGAGCAGTTTTAACCTTGAAATGTCTGACCCTTTACCATAATATCATTAGGTTTATTAAGAATTATGATCAAAGTGAAGCCATTTTAACCTTACACAGAGGCATCATACTGTGAACTTGATATTTTATTGACAAATGTCCTCATTTGTCTGACAGTTTGACTGTCTATTGTCAAAAAGAGGGAAGCGGCATAAATCCAGATCTCTCACTGTGAGGACCGGCTTAGACAGGATAACAAGGTTTAACAATAGTCAATGAATAAACATGCTGATGTAGTGCTTGTCCATGTGTTCACTAGAGGTTTTGTATCAAAATGCTCTGTTCCCATCACTATGCAGACAGCAGATTCTAGACTCAGAGGGTGGAATGAAATATTGATAGACATGGCTGGTGTTTTTTGATTGTGTTACACTCCTAGTAGTAAAGGTGACCTTCCAGTTTCAGTGAATCTCACCAAACTTGTTGAGAACATGTTCGGGTTATATATTCCAAAAGTCACTATACAGAAATGCCTGACCCAAATTAACACAAGAATAGGGATGAGCTGAAGGTTTAAAATCTTCCTTTATTTCTTCTTTTCACAGTGGCAGAATCAGACATGTGGTTAACATGATTCATGATTAGTTACAGTTTATATTAATAGTCCAGTTTCAAAAAGTAACTTTGCAACAACATGTTAATTCATTAGAGTATTAGTAGACTGCTTAGGGTTAGTAGAATAAGTTGACATGCACTTGCAAAATTACTTCTGATCTAACTTAAATCTGTAGAATGTGTGTTGGAGACCATCAAACTAAAGATGTTAAGCCGACATTCTGCCAATACTCTAATGAATGCCAGTTGACACGTAGCTACTTATAGTTTATTTATTTATTTTATTTATTTATTTAATTAATAAGGGACAGTACATACTAATGAACATTAAAAAATGTAAGTATGTGGGAGTTAGCCGAAGGCTAATTTACATCCCTTGTCCCTTGGCAGATAACAATTTAAGACAAACAGAGACAGAATCATCAAAAATGCATAACATTAAAATGAATGAATAAAATAACATAAACATCAGTTTCTGCCATTGTGGTCATTTACAAAAAGCCAAGTCCTCAGATTGAAGAATGAGTGCATATTTGATTGTTTTTTAGCCATTCCTTTAGTTAGTCTATCAAAATAAACGGAAATAATACTTAACATGCGGAGACGACTGTAAGTGAAGCATTTGCAGGCTGACTTTCAGAAGAGAATAAATATTGTGATATTGTGATACTGCGGCTGTTTTTTTTTTTTTTTTTTTTTTTTGCGTGACCCACAAACAAAATATGCAAGTTTTTCCAAGAAAGCATCTGCCAAAAAAACATGAATGTAAATGGATACGTCAATCACAGAACACTGAATATGCAACACACCAGCTTGTGCTTTATGCGGCCTTATTTTTATGAAAGTAGAATAGAAAATCAGAGCCGAAATTACATGGCATATTTGGATAGGTCTGAGTTCTGTGAACCCTTTGGAAAATAAATAAATAAACTATTCTAGTTTCTCATAACAGCACTTGAAAACAAAAAGACAAGAAACTTCTGAAGCAACCCATTTCTGTACACCAGGCCTCCCTCACTGTTCCTGTTGTTATACCCCGTAATCATTTTGAGGCTCTCGATACATGGAGAATTGAATTTCCAGGCACTCTATGGGGCTTTGTCAATGCAGTTTGAATGTTCACACAGAGACAGATGGTCAGTCAATACAAGGCTCTTCTGGTTACTGTACACTACAGGATGCAACCTAATAAGCCTCTTTCCAAAGTGAGCTGCATAATTGGCTGCTGCCTATAGGCAGCTATGTAGTATCCAAGTCTATCTATCTATCTGGGTACACTGAAGGATTATATAAAACACAGCTCATCTGTAAAAGCTGAGGTAATGCGCTACTCTAGGGGGTGTGTGCTGCTGAAATAATTTACATATAATTATACAGTGTTTCTACGAAGTGCAGATCTGCATAAAGTACACTGCTTTCAGTTCTAATCTGCTGGGAGTTGGTGTTCTGCATTAGAGCTGCTGTACTGAGCACACAGTCCCATAGCGTCAAACCTCTCCAGGAAGGCTGATATTTTTAAAGTTGATAAAACATGGAACTAGTTTGGCATAACCCTCATGGTTGACAAGACAAATGATCCTCAAGGTCACTGCACCATTTTTATTTTATTTTTTTGGCCCAAGAGGTAATGCACTTTCACAGACACTTTGATTCGTCCTGGGTTCACTCTCAGAAAAAAAAAAAGAAAAAAAAAATGTACAAAAGCTTGTCACTGGGACGGAGCTTTTCAAAAGGTACACCTTTGTACCTTAAGGGTGAATATTTGTTGCTAAAGTGTATGTAGTAGTACCTAAAAGGTACAAAATTATACTTTGAACTAGTCCTATACTCCAGAGACAGTTTTTGTACTTTTTTTTCATGAGAGCATTGCTCTGTGAATATGAATTGATTGAAAGTACACTGCAGTCACACTTTAGTTTAAGGTCCAGTTCTCACTATTAACAAACCATTAGCTATGAATTTTGCCTCAAGAAAACTCATAATTTGCTGCTTATTATTACTTAAGAATGTAGTTGTGAAATGTAGGTATTGTAACAGTCGTGTGTAGAAGGAGGCGCACAAAGACGATATGCAATAACAAATCTTTCAATAATATCCACGATAAGCAAATCCACACATAGAAGTCTGGAAGACACACACAAACTTAACCTTGTGATCAGACAATAAACACTCAACCGAAACCAACTTATAAAAACAGGATAATGATCAAGGACAGGTGTGGGTGATAACTAATAAGGACTTAATGAGGACAGGAACAGGAAAAACATATATGTGCACTGAAGGGAGAAACCAGCATGAATAGTCCAAATGGGTGTGACAACTGGCACATGAAGTAAAAACCAACACAAACAGTCCAAAGGGGTGTGATGGGTATTAGGTAGGAGCAGGGATGTAGAATATCCTCATTCAGAATATGTGCTTTATAAGTAGAATACAACGGGGCTAAAGGCACACCCTAATCATTTTTAAGTTAATACTTGTTCAAAACAATCACTTTAGCAAAGTTTGTACTATTTTCTGCTTATTTTGATGAATAAATATATATATATATACTATCAGTCAAATTTGTAAAAAAAAAAAAAAACATTTAAAAATACAGAAACAAAATCATTTTAAAATGTAAAGAATCTGAAAGCATTGAAGGAGATCCCATGTTAATTTAATATATTATTAATTATAATAATTATTGTGCCTTTTAGCCCCGACAGCAGGGGTGCTTTTTACCCCAAATACCATACATATTCTTGTGTTATTTAAAAACTGTTGCTTTAATTTTTAAACAAAACAAAAAATCATTAAGAATACCTTTGTCTCAAGATATATTCAAGAATTTTAGCATTTCTCATTTGCTATCTAAAGCTAAAACATTTTTAAAAACATCCAATATTAGATCAAGTAAGCACAGAATCAACTTTGCGCATCAGCCAAATTTGCACATATATCTTGAAAAGCGGATGTTTTGGAAAGTGCTACGCCACATTTTTCTGCCATCTAGTGGTTTAGAGGAAAATAATATCAAAGGCACCTTTTACCCCGGGGTGCATTTAGCCCCATTGTACCATACTAATAAATAACCGATATGTTAATAATAGACATGCTAATAAGCAACTAGTTAATATTGATAATTGGTCCCTATACTAAAGTGTTACCACAACTCCTTATCTACATAATAATAATAATAATAATAATAATAATAATAATAATAATAATATGCATATAGCTAGAATAGACTATAATAGGCCTAATAACTAACACAAGGCTTTCAATAAACAACAACAATGCAACACGTTACTATTTAACAACAGGAACAATGTGACACTTTAAAAAATTTAATTCCTCACAACATTCCATTTTCAAGATAGCATCTTATTTCATTCTTTAATGATTCTTAATAATAATAATTATTTAATGCCTAAACATGAAAGACTGAATGGAGGATTTAAAAAAAAAAGTGTCCTTTGGGAGCTAGTGTCCACTGCTGCTAAGCATACTCTTGGGACAGACTATCAAATTTGCCCATAAAAACCATAAACAGTGCCCATATGTGCACTGAGAATTAAAGAGCTGACAATCACTACATTTAATTTAAGCTTTCAAATAAGACTCTTTACATCAGGCAAGATATGTTTTTAAATTAAACACTTGTGACACTTGAAATTATAACATTTCTATTTGCATATGTGTCATTGATTATATGAACACAGCATGCAACCTGTTTATATAACAGCTCTAGCATTGCACATCCTCACATTATATATTATATATAGAACAATGATAACCTAGGGGTTAAGCACAGCGTGAAAATCCCTGTCGAGCATTCAGACCCTTGAACTCCATTCTTAACAAAACATACCAGCAAGAGCCTCAAGCAAATCCATACTAATTATTTAGTTTGCAATGTTAGACCATGCCAGCAATGGACTGTTTTCTAAGTTGTCATGCAATGCTGTTTGGAGTTCATTTTTCTCCTACTTCACACCAGATCATTTGAAGGGGTCACTGAACTGCGTGGCTTCTCTTACCACTGCTGTGCTCATGACTCTCATTCCCTTTCTGTCTCTGCATGACCTTTGGATTCTTCTTTGACAAATCAAACTGGAAGTCTGCACATCACCTCAAGCTCAGTTTTGCGCAACATACAGGAAAAATGAAAATAAGACTTGAGCAGAGTCACCACACAACTAGACTACAGCAGCTGTCTTTTACCAGGTGGAATTTTTTATGTTTGTATTGTAATATTGCATATTTAAGTATTTATGATAATTGAGATTGCATTCGTTTAGCACAGTTGGCTCATTTAAGTAATTTCAAAATTAAATAATAATAATAATAATAATAATAATAAAAAAAACACACATTTTTTCACATCAAGCTGTAACATTATCAACATTTAGCTGTGAATCTGTAATAATATTTACAGATTTTGGGTGGGTAGTCACTCTTAAAAAAAAAAAAAAAAAAAAAAAAAAAAAAAAAACCTTCAAATCAAATCCAATTTTGTACAGATTCATACAAAATCACCAACTCACAAAATATTTAGATGGTAGTATTTATTGAATGAGTTGTACTTTCATTAAAAGTATATTTAATTAACATTATTTACTGTGATAATTCAAATTTCTCTCCTCTTCTCATTAAAGAGCATACTTATAATTACGGTTTTTACCATAGCCATTGTAGCCATTTTTATAGAAAACATTTAAAGTACTTGTTGTGAATGACTTGTTGCAATGACATGGATGCACAAGTTAACTTGAACTACTAAGGCTAGTTTTGAATAAACTAGACATTTTAACACATTTACTAACTAAAGCATGCACAATATCGTATTACTAATGTACCCATTATAATGTTATTTCAGAAGCTTTCAGGTTTTAAGAACAAGGACAGTTTCATATGATGTTTTTGTTGTTAAATGCTAATGCATGTTTAAATAATTATATAAACAGATTGTTATTTGGTAGAATTTTGTATTTATCAAATAAAAAAGTTATTTTAATAAGAGTTAAACTCGAACGAACATGATGTGTTGATATACAATAGTCAACATTAGAAGTGGATCAAAAAAAAAAAAAAAAAATTCATCAAAGATGTCCTTAGACAAGAACGGGTATTGTTTTGGTTTTAGGACAGCTTTGACAGGTTTTGACTTCAAATGTTGACTACTATATTGACTATAGTTAAAGAATATTATTGTCACACAACGATTATGATTATTATTAAGACAAATATTACACTGAATGATGTCCAGTGGCTTAACTCAGCAGTTTAATCACATCGGCACTACATTAACTTTGACCCACCTACATGGTTTCAGAGAAAATGTGCACTTGTACAAAATACAAACTGGCTATGCATTAATATATCTTGGAACTAATCGTTGTAAACCATTATATAAATTTTGCTTAAAAAGTATCAGCTAAGGAGGTAAACGACCTCAGATTTGCATATGGCCTGTCCTTCTGCCCTTAATTCCCCATCAGACTGTAGACTCCAGCTGGACTGCTGAAATGTGTGGTCATCGAGCTCATCCATCTCTTCACGCAATGAGCTCCTGCTGAAATCTCTACATCCTTGTATCCTAATGGTGCTCATCAAACACTACTATAATGGCTTTAGCTCAGCAGTTTTATTGCAGTTCACGTTTTTCAAGGAGGCAAAGGCAACAGAGAGCACAAATCCTGTAACCTTGTGAAGTGTGAGCAAGTATAAATACTGTGAACACATTGATGAGTGGCAACACTTCTACAGCTAAAGGAAGACACCATCCAGTCGCATTCTACTACATTCTACCAAGCATTCAGTACTTTTTTACTTGAGTCAACTTTCGTGACCTGTCATTTTCACACTCTATAAAATATGTTCTAAAACTATTTGAGATAGGCCTGGAGTTAATGCTATCTTATTTGTTATTTCAGTGAAAATCAACATAGCATAATTTTATTTTTAAACAAATAAGATATTAATAATCACTGGCATCAGTGGAGTCATTGCTAATAGAGTCAGAGTAGTGTTTACCTTCATGTGGTCTACTCTTTAGCACAATGGTAACCACATAAACATTACAAAAACAATCAAACAAAAAAAACTATTAAATAACACCTGATTTCAACATTTACTCTCCTTGTCCTGTCCTATGCAAAGCATGCTGGGACCTACGTAAGGCGATTTATTTTACCTTAATTTTTAAAGAAATTATTTTAACGCAAAAAAAATTATTTGGAATTATGCATAATATTAAGTTAATGTAATGAACAGCACTGTCAACTGAACTCAGTAAAATTAGGTTTGCAACTTAAAAGACTTAATTCATTCAATAAATTAGAATACTTAACTTGCAGCCATTCATTTATTTTAGGTGCTGTAAAAAATCCCCTGAATTACTTGATCTAGAACACTTTACAAAAGCTATTAGCATTCCAATTTATCTTAATGGAATGGAATCTTTTCTCATGGACACACAGTTCTACGGTGGCCGAGAAGTGCAAAACACAACAACAAATCGCAACACAAAAAACAAATCTGAAAACCAAATAACAAATCCAGAATCAAAATTACAAATTAGAAAACGCAATATCAAATCTAAAAACACGGCAAACCATAAAACACAATAACAACTCCGGAAACAAAATAGCAAGTCGGAAATCACAACGACAATCAAGAAAACAAAACGACAAGTCAGAAAACACAACGACAAATCAGTCAAAACGGAAAAGGTAAGTGTTTTGTGTGACCGGCGTAGTCGCTGTTGATTGGACGGAACTTCTGTCAATCAAGACAAAACGCTCGATCATTACGTGATTCACAAAGCCTCAAATAGTTCAAGGAAGTTCATAGCGGAATACATTGAGTTAGAGAGACAGAACTGCGATTTTTTGGTATTTAGTGACAATAAAATACTTTATTGACATTATTTATAAAATAATGTATACACGTATATGTAATATACATATGTAGTTGTATAAGTGTTGTTTTTAAAAGATAAAATCCGCTAATATTTGAGGATTAATGTGGTCAGCTATCCTCACCGCCTTGTTAACATATTTTAGGCTGAAGTTACCATGGTAAAAGTCCGTGTTTGCTATATAAACGACATTGTGGTCTGTTACTACGGTAACTTCAGCCTCTCTGTATAAATATAATTATATAAATATGATATAAATATATATGTGTGTGTGTGTGTGTGTGTGTGTGTGTGTGTGTGTACCTGGTATTCATCACGTTATGGGGACCAAATGTCCCCACAAGGATAGGAATACCAGTAGATTTTGACCTTGTGGGGACATTTCTCAGGTCCCCATGAGGAAACAGGCTTATAAATCATGCACAATAAGTTTTTTTGATGAAGTAAAAGTGTGCACAATCTCCTGTGAGGGCTAGGTTTAGGTGTAGGGTAGGTGTAGGGCGATAGAAAGTACGGTTTGTACAGTATAAAAACCATTACGCCTATGGATTGTCCCCATAAAACATGTAAACCCAACATGTGTGTGTGTGTGTGTGTGTGCGTGTGTGTGTGTGTTCTTACAACTTTACGTTAGTCAAGTTCAATCACATCTTAATGTTCATTGTCGTTTTACTGATCTCATGGTAAATGTTAACTTTATTGTCATACAAGTATATATATTTTAAGATTGAGTGAAAATTAATCTTGTTTAATGTTTTTAACCTTGTGCACCCCCCAATTATTAATATCTAAAATATATATTTGTAGTATATTTTAATTGAAAACAACTTAAAACATTTTTATACATTTAATCATATTTTTTATGTATGTTGACTTTTGTTATGCACTCATTTACAGCAATCAATTTAGACATTTATAATAAACTATAAAGAACGTTGTCCTTGAACAGTCTCCACTACAGTTTGCTGTGCTCCAGTCACATAGAGCAGAGTAAATTCCCTACTGATCTAGAGAGGAGAAAAGATGAAAGATGCATCAAGTTTTGTTCAATTCACATTTATTTGTATGGCACTTTTTAGTATACACAATGTTTCTAGCAGCTTTACAGAAAATGAATGTATCTACATTACAAATAAGAGTTCTGTTAACAAGTGTATCGGTTTTAAATTATGTTAATATGGCAGAAATTTTCTGAAATTAAGCTATACAAATCATGCAGTTAATTAATGTTTTTCTATGAGGTTGAGATTTTAGATTTATTCATAGAGGTTTTGAACAATACAGCACTGAGTAAATGATGACTTGTGAGGTAAACTAATCCTTGAAGAAAAAAAGATCTGCTAAAAAAAACACACTTTTGACACCAGCATTGTTGTTTATTTGCAAGCTTGTGAAAGTAATATCAGAGTACAATTCCTGTGTCTCTCAACTGCATTCTCACCTGCAGGTAGTGTAAAAAACCCGGGGAATTGCTGAAGAACAAGATGCTGTTTATCTCACGCTTTCACATCTGTTATAAAGGAGAAGGAAATGAGATTCACATTTTTTATAACTCAGTTTAATTTACGCCATATTTGTATAGTGAACCCCTTGAGGCAGCACAAAATATCTATGAATAAAGATTAAAAAGAAACGGGTGGATTAGAACAACAAAAGGCAACAAAGTGTTTTAAGATGAAAAAAAATCAGAGTTTGAAGGCCTATTTTGTTGAAATTGTGAATTTTTCATATGTGTATATTTTGTCTTCAGAACTACCTTCATTTTTCATGACATAAATTCAACAAGGTCACGGAAACACTCCTCAGAGATTTGGGTTCATATTATATGACAGCATCATATGGTTGCTGCAGATTTGTCAGCTGAAAATCCATGATGTGAATCTCCCATTCCTCCATGTCCCAAAGGTGCTCTACTGGACTGAGATCTGCTGACTGTGGAGGCCATTTGATTAAAGTCACCTCACTGCCATCTTCAAGAAACCAGTTTGAGATGACTTGAACTTTGACATGTTGAGTTATCCTGCTGGAAGCAGCCATCTCAAGATGAGTACACTGTGGTCATAAAGGGATGGACGTGGTCAGCAACAATACTTAGATAGGCTGTGGCATTAAAACAATACTCAACTGGTACTGAGGGGCCCAAAGCATGCCAAGACAATATATATTACACCACCATCAGCAGTCTGAACCGTTCATACAAGACAGGATGTATCCATGCTCCCATGTTGTTTACTACAAATTCTGACCCAACCATATTGTTTTGTTTTTTAACACCTCAATGTATCGTCATGAGCCACAGGGTTTAAATTGGATTTGTCTGTGTTTGTTTTTTTGACTCTCAAAGCTGTGAATCCCATTGACTGCCATTATATGACTGGCAGACTGCAATGGTTTGAAATGGAGTTAAAAGTCTTCTGCAAACGAGTTAAAAATCTTCATTTGTGTTCTACTGAAGAAACAAAGTCACCTACATATTGGATGCCCTGGGGGTAAGCAGATAAACATCAAATTTTAATTTTTGGGTGAACTGTCCCTTTAAGGTTCAGAGATGCTCTTCTGCAAACCTTGGTTGTAACGAGTGTTTATTTTAGTTGATTTTGCCTTTCTATCAGTTCAAACCAGTCTGGTCATTCTCTTTTAACCTCTGGCATTAAACAAGGCATTTTCGCCAACAGAACTGCCATTCGCTGGATATTTTCTCTTTTTCAAACAACCTATGAACCTAGAGATGATTGTGAGTGAATATCCCAGTAGATCATTAGTTTCTATAATGCCAACAATCATGCTACTTAAGTCACTTAAACCAACTTTTTACAACATGGCTCAAAAATTTATACTGGAGAATTGAATTGCAATCGAGCAAAGATGGCAGATCTTAAACTTCATGGGAATCCTTCTCCAGCTGAGCAACTGCCATTGAGTTGAATAGAAATACCTGCTGATAACTCTCTCCAGGTAGTCCTTGCTTTAATGTAGTGCATAGTAGTGTTGTTTTCATCATTGATTCTTCCTCACAGGGCACACATTTCAGCACCAAGGACAGGGGTTCTAACAAAAGCACATGGCAGCCTGACAAAGAAGGAAAATCACTCACAGCTGAGACCACTTCAAGCTCATCAACTCTGGTACAAAGGAAGCATGGGTGGCTCAGCTTGATGAATAACCTAAAGAGGGAAAAAACTTTGCCTATTGATGTGTCTTTCCTGACTCTGTAGCCAATATGCAAGACTGAACTGGAGCCGCTGGCACTATGCGACCATTCTGAGACTTTCTTCAGAGCGCCAACCTTTCTATCTTCATAAATGATGTGGCAGTGTGTTATGCACCATCAAAGCCAGAACACCTGCACTTTTGTATTCTGAAAGAAGTATTTTCATAACATTTGGGATGGTGTGTTTGGTGGAAAACTTAAGATGCCCTGTCTTTTGTTGTCTGAAATAGGTTCTATAAAAAATAAAACAGAAAGAAAGAATGATGGTACATACAGTGGCGGGTTGCAGTTTTAGTTATTGCTGCAATATTTATAGAATAACTAAAGTCGGGGTGTTCATGCCTAGATGATTAAAAGGACAAGATCATATGCGGTTGCTAATTTATTTTCAGGTCATTTGTCTTTGCTGTGATGCATTTGGTCAGAAAGTGCCAAGCAAGCAGATGAAGATGGGTAATGAACAAGGCAAATTCAATCAGCCTTGAACTCACAGAATAAGTAGAATTTATGGGCTAGCTTATATATTATGCGTCCTGATATCTGCAGATGATGATGATAAGTTACAGCCTCGGCCTTGAGCAATCCAAAGGTCTTTCTCTATCCTTTGTGAATGTAGGGACTGCTTAAACCAGCACATCACAAAAAACTCATTCAAAGCTTGATACGCCACAAATGAGAGTGCTTTAAATTAATTTGACATTCTGACAACACAAGTATGCAATAACACTTTTGGGGATAGTTCACCCAAATATGAAAATATCCTGATTATTTACATACCCCAGGCTGTTTAAGATGTTTATGACTTACCCATGCTTCAAAATGTTTGTAAAGAGATTAGTGTTTATATTTCAGTAAAAGCCTAAATTAAACCTGTTCATCATCTAAAGTGATTGTGTCTCTTTAGAAGACTTTGATGTAAATGTCTCAATTCATATGGATTTATTTTTTATTAACATTGGAGGGCAGAGATCTCTCAGATTTTATGAAAAGTATCAACAATATCTAAATTTGTGTTTCAAATATTAGTTATTTTCTCATGGGTGTTAAACGACATCAGAATTGATGACAAACTGAAAAACTGAATTATGAACTATCATCTTAAACACGACCAACAATGCATAGGTATGTTCCTTCCCATTGCTCATTTTATTGACATTTTACTTGCTTTTTGTCCTATTTATTTTTCTAGTGTTGATTTTTTTTCTACGTTGTTGTTTTATCCACCCTAAATGTTGAATGCCCATGCACAAACGCATGCTTAAAACTGCAATTTAGAGGAACAGGATCCCTGTGATTACTCTGACATCTCTCATTTTTCTTCAAATGCATGACATGTCATTTCTTATATCCAGGAGTGAATTGCACTTGAAAAAGATGAGGTGAGCCTCAGGGAGCATAGAGAAATAACTCTGCTCACAGGCAAAAAGGTCATTCCATGAGAACTGCCACAAACACTTTGAAATGTCAATGGGAACATGAGGTGTCCTTCAGCTCACATATCTCTAGTCGGCTGCATCAGAATGAAGGGAAAAAAAGATAATAAAATGCTTTAAAACTTGACAGTGAAGACAATTAGATGTACAATGACGTTGATTGAAGTCATAATATTTTGAGAAAAAAGTCATTGCAATATGAGATTAAAGACATAATATTTTGAGAATGAAGTCGTATGAATATGAGATTAATGTTGTACAATGAGATTAAAGTCATAATATTTTGAGATTAAAGTTTTATTATTTCAAGAACTATGAGATTACATCAATAAAACAGCTAGTGAATAGTCACATAATGTTATTTACCTCAGAAAAAGACAACAATATAAATTAACGAGTTGAAGCTCACTTCAACCTTTATAATGTTTTTATTACTGTTTTTACTGCTAAATACATGAGAAGAAGGTTGGATGAAATATTTTTTTAGGCAGTGGAATTTTTACATTACTTTTAACTTTTCAAAATATTATGACTTTAAAGTTGTAACATTTTGAGAATAAAGTCATAATATTTGGAGAATAAAGCTGTAGAAATATGAGATAAAATTTGCAACATTTTGAGAATAATCTTGTATTTCTATGACTTTATTCTCATAATTTTTACTTTATTTTCAAAATATTATGAATTTAATCTCATATTGCTACAACTTTCTTCTTGTAATTGTGACTTTATTCTCAAAATATCACAACTTTATTCTCTAAATGTTGCAGCTTTAGTTTCATATTGTTATGGCTTAATTCTCATAATTTTGGCTTCATTCTCAAAACACTTTAATCTCATAATGCTCCCACTTTATTCTCCAAATATTATGGTTTTAATCTTATATTGCTATGACTTTATTTTTGATTTTTTTGATTTGTATCACTTTTTTTTGTAAATTTGAATTCAATCTCAAAATATTATGATTATAAATTTAAATTTATTTTTGGTAACACTTTAGAATAGGGACCACATATTTACTATTACCTTAGAGTTTTTCCTGAACAAACTCTTTGTTTGCTGCTTATTTAATAACAGTGAATTAGTTGTTAAATTTAGGTATGGGGTGGACTAAGGGGTCTAAAATGCAACTAGTTAATTGTGATAATTAGTCCTTAAAATAAAGTTGTACAGATGTGATTAAACTAATCAACTGTTGAAGACTCTTGAGGAATGTCTTAACAGAATCTTGCCAGTTTAGTTCATACTCATTATGACAATGAGGTTGAAAAGAAAGACTCATCTTTATTTCGTAAGGAGAGAAAGGTTAGAGGTTGGAGGCTTATTAAACCTTCTACTAATGGAAGACTTAACATAATCTATAATTTCCAGTGCAATTAACTTGTGATTAATGCTGTGAGCTTCTGAAAGTGGTTGTCAGTCACTCGCACAACACAATAATCAATGTTCTGCCCAAACAATCAAGCCACATTGAATTGGGCTGTTAATCATGGAGGGAGATCGCTGGGGATCGTAATTACATTATGTTGATTACTGATGTACTTCTTTTAGTCGGTTGGGTGGAGTGATTAAGTGAGATGTTGCTTTGATGCCAGTTACTGTTGGGCGTTCTGACAGTTTGAGATCATGTCGTCTCTTGTAAACTATAACGGAACAAACTTGATAAAACAGTGACTTGCTTAGAAGTCGCTGTCAATGTCCTTCTCTTTTTAATTAATCAAAGGGAATCTGTGGTGAAGACATCCTTCATTGTTTTTCGTAGTGTTGTGAAACAAATCACAAAATGAACAAGCTCGAAACTTGGAGTAACTGTTTGGTATGACACTTCATATACTGCAAACTAATTGGAAATAAATTATGTTTGATGTTTGCAAGCATTACTTGCTGTTGCACAAGCAATCAAGTGTTAATGCACTTATAATTACATGCAGTTACGTTCAATGTAAGTAATATGCAATTACGTAGTAAGTAAAAGATAAACAATGTCCAGAACATGTTTTAATATTTTATGAACAGGCTTTTACATGCAATACTCTTTCAAGACTAAAATATGTCATTTTGACCCATATTGTTTCTGTGATGTGATAACCCATTATTACTGAACATAGATCCTTTCAACAGCTCTTCATGATTCCCTAATGCATTGCACTCTATGAAGCAAAGCTTCAAGCTATGGCAATGCATCCATGAATTGCACGCAGGTCAACCTTTGCAAGGTGATGCTTCAAGTTTAAACACGTTGGCTTATAGTTTGCCACTGGCCTTTCAAAGCATATCCAGTGAATATCAGACAAACCTCATGATGTAACATTATGTGAAAGTTGCTGGTGCAAAAATGCATAAACAAGATGGAAGAGAGATCGTTTCGGTGCACATTCTAGTACATAGAGGTTTACTACAACATAGGTCAACATATGTTGTATAATGCATAATAATTGAAGACGCCTACTATAAAATGGGCCCATGATGACTTATGATTACTCCAGATAATTTATTAATTTGATAAATATTTCAATTAATAGCCAGTATTTTTCGTAATGTTATATAAGAGAGCCTGACCACACTTTATTTTTCTCACTATTAACTAACTATTAACTATGACTTTTACCTCAGTAAACTCCTAATTTGCTTCTTATAATAATCTCCTATTTCTATGACTTTATTCTCATAATTTTGACTTTATTTTTAAAATATTATTACTTTAATTTCATATTGCTACAACTTTCTTCTTGTAATTGTCACTTTATTCTCAAAATACCACGACTTTATTCTCAAAATATTATGACTTTAATTTTATATTGCTACAACTTTCTTCTTGTAATTGTGACTTTATTTTCAAAATATTATGACTTTAATTTTATATTGCTACAACTTTCTTCTTGTAATTGTGACTTTATTCTCAAAATACCACGACTTTATTCTCAACATATTATGACTTTAATCTCATATTACTAAAACTTTATTCTCATTTATTCTCAAAATACTTTGACTTCATTTTCAAAATGTTAAATCTCTTATTGTTAAGATTTCATTCTTGTAATTTTGACTTTTTTGTAATTTTGACGATTTTTTTTATACTATGACTTTAATCTCATGTTGCTACCACTTTCTTCTTGTAATTGTGACTTTATTCTCAAAATGTTGCAGCTTTAGTTTAATCTCGTAATGTTCCCACTTTATTCTCCAAATATTACGGTTTATTCTTATATTGCTATGACTTTATTTTTTGTAAATTTTAATTTATTCTCAAAATATTATTATCTTATTTATTATTTTTGGCAACACTTTTTTCCCCTGAACAAACTCCTTATTTCCTGCTTATTTAGTAATAGTAAATTAATTGTTAAGTTTAGGTATGGGGTGGATTAAGGGGTCTAAAATATGATTACGGAGAATAAGGCATTAATATGTACTTTATAAGTACTAATAAACAGCTAATATGAGTAATATGTTAATTAGTTAACTAGTTAGTAAGGTAATTGTAAATTTAGGTATGGGTAATATGATCTTTCAGAATAAGACATTGTTATGTGCCTCATATATAAGCATATAAGCAACTAGTAAATAGTGCGGATTAGTTCCTTAAACTAAAGTGTTACCGAAAGCTTATTGTTATAACCGTTTCTTTTCTGCTGATATGTCTGGTTTTATAACCCCAACATTAGCAAACACAGTTATGAATATTAAAGTTGTCAGTGTAGTGTTTTTATAGAAGAGAAGACAGAGAGACACGGAGCTATCAGGTATGCCGTCTTTACTGTTCGTTAACTTCCTCAATCTGCCACTGAACAATCACAGCGCATGCGCATAAAGAACATAGCGTAACACAGTGCACTAATATACCACAGTCAGTCGGTCTACAGTGCACATCCTCTGGAGCAGCTCATATTCTCGAGGTGAGGGAAATATTGTAGCTGCATTGCAGATATGAAATTCATATTCTAGAGCTGCCTCTTGTTCTGCTCTCCAGAGACTATCAAGTATAACAGATGTCTCTCCCTGTGAAGGTTCTGTCACATGACTCAGGGCTTCAACACACCTTTCAACAAAAGCGTCATGTGCCGCTTTGACCTCCATATAAAAACGTGCGTGACGGAATGGTGATTTTTTGAGGCTCTGGGTATTATGAAAGCGAATGGTGCACACTTTGAACAGTCAAAATAGTGCATGAAAATGAAGGGGGAGCTCAGAAAAGAAAAAAATCCTTTCTATGGCTGTGATACATCACAGAAAGAAATATTTTTTTTCCTCGAATCCTAAAATATTCTATCGACGTTGGCCTATGTTGCAGTAAAACTCAATGTACTTGCATGTGCAACAAAACGATCTCTCTTCCATCTTGTTTATGTGTTTTTGCACCAGCATCTTCCACATAATATTACATCATGAGGTTTGTCTGGTATTCACTGGATGTGCTTTGAAAGGCCAGTGGCAAACTATAGGCCCACGTGTTTAAACTTGAAGCATCACCTTGCAAAGGTTGACCTGCGTGCAGTGCATGGGTGTATCACTATAGCTTGAAGCTTTGCTACATAGAGTGCAATGCATTAGGGAATGATGAAGAGCATCATGTGAAAGGATCTATGTTCAGTAATATGTGGTGATCACATCACAGAAACAATATGCATTGCATTTAAAAGCCTGTTTATGGAACATTAAAGCATGTTCTGGACATTGTTTATTTTTTAATGATTTTTTATCATTTATATTTTTGTAACACTTTATTTTACAGTGTCCTTGTTGCAAATGCACTTACTATAATAATAACAGTATTATGCATAATTGCATGCAACTAACCCTAAATCAAACCTGATAACACTTTATTTTACAGTCATGTTTTGCATGTACATACTATGTGCTTATTATAGTACAGGTGCTGGTCATATAATTAGAATATCTTCAAAAAGTTGATTTATTTCACTAATTCCTTTCAAGAAGTGAAACTTGTATAATGTATACATTCATTCCACACAGACTGATATATTTCAAGTGTTTATTTCTTTTAATTTTGATGATTATAACTGACAACTAATGAAAACCCCAATTCAGTATCTCAGAAAATTATAATATTGTGAAAAGATTCAGTATTGAAGACACCTGGTGCCACACTCTAATCAGCTAATTAACTCAGAACACCTGCAAAGGCCTTTAAATGGTCTCTCAGTCTAGTTCTGTAGGCTACACAATCATGGGGAAGACTGCTGATTTGACAGTTGTCCAAAAGACGACTATTGACACCTTGCACAACGAGGGCAAGACACAAAAGGTGATTGCAAAAGAGGCTGGCTGTTCACAGAGCTCTGTGTCCAGGCACATTAATAGAGAGGTGAAGGGAAGGAAATGACATGGTAGAAAAAAAGTGTACAAGCAATAGGGATAACCGCACCCTGGAGAGAATTGTGAAACAAAACCCATTCAAAAATGTGGGGGAGATTCACAAAGAGTGGACTGCAGCTGGAGTCAGTGCTTCAAGAACCACTACACACACAGACATATGCAAGACATGGGTTTCAGCTGTCGCATTCCTTGTGTCAAGCCACTCTTAAACAACAGACAGTGTCAGAAGCGTCTCGCCTGGGCTAAAGACAAAAAGGACTGGACTGCTGCTGAGTGGTCCAAAGATGTTCTCTGATGAAAGTAAATTTTGCATTTCATTTGGAAATCAGGGTCCTAGAGTCTGGAAGAAGAGAGGAGAGGCACAGAATCCACATTGCTTGAGATCCAGTGTAAAGTTTCCACAGTCAGTGATGGTTTGGTGTGCCATGTCATCTGCTGGTATTGGTCCATCCAGGCAATAATTAAAAACAAACAAACAAAAAAAAAAGTAAATTTTATGGTGGTACTTAATTTAAGCTTGCAGAAGGTAAAGCATACATATAAATGTTATAAAATTAAGTAAAACCTACTCAACTTTTTTGAAACTGGTGTTCTTATCATGCACTGAGCATAGATAATTAAGTTGATGTTTTCCCTGGTTTCCAGCTGTATTTATACCATTTTATCATCGTTCTTATTGTTAGATTTAGTAACTTGTGGTTTTGTTACATCTGGAGTACATTTTCTACACCAAATGACACATTCATGCTCAAAAAGAATGTTTCCATCATCGTGTATTGTGTACCGCTTTACTAATTATGTAGATATGGTGTCTACATGATATTCATTCTATAATTTACTTAGATGTTTCTAAGTAACATACACTTTTAAAACCTGGTTTAATAAGGTGCTATATTAAGTAAAATCAAAGTATTGCCAAGTAAGCTTTGACTAAGTAAACATTACTCAAAGGTTTACTGGCCAAGCTAAAGTTACTTATTTTCTTTGTTAAATTTACTTAACTTGGGTAAGTAGATTTTACTCTTAATTAAACAAATAAAATGTTATATCATTATTTAATATTTGCTTAATTTATATTATGAATGTTACATTCAATATAGTAAGTAGACTGTACAGAGCAGTAGCAGTAAAATTTACTAAGTAAATCCTACAAGTTATTTTTTTTTAGTGTACCTAACCTTAGTAGTTAACTTGTATTAGGCACTTCTAGTTTCTTAGGCCAGTACACTATAAATGTCAATTAATATTAATAAGTACCCTCCTTATACACTGTAACCAACATGTTTTTAAAATTTTATTTGACATGTTTTATAAAGGATATTTCTAAGTGTATATTATTTATGCACATTGTGCAATGTTTAATATTTCAAACAGCAGTATGGTACGTACTTGACCTCTTTATGAAGTGTGTTTAATTCATGTTTGATAAAATGCATAGCTTGAATGCACAAGTCGCTTTAGATAAATGCATTTCCAAGTGAAAATAAACCCATTAACCCAATTTTGCATAAATACGTCTTGGGTGACAGCCTGATCAAATAACGAGTCAGAGGGACAAAAATTGTGTTAAAAATGTGCACAATATGTGAAACTGGAAGGTCAAGTTCAGCGCTCCTTGCAGTGCGCTCCGGTTGAATGCTGCACATATGGGTGAGTGGTGACTCATAGGTCATTTGAGTATTTTATGCATACAGAAAACGTTCATATTGTGCACAGCATACCTACTATATACAGAAGAAATACTTAGGACTCGCTGTGAGCAGTTTGTGAAGGCTATGAACACATTATCCACACTGCAGATTCCCTCACACCAAAGCAAAGCTGAGGAGAGCATACCTGCATGCTGTCTCAGATAAGACTCACATATGAAATTGCAATACTGCAGCCATGAAGCACCGGTGGCGTACTACAGTTCTTATTTCCTTTTTTCTTCTCTCTCTCACTGTCTCTCTGGTGTGTATGAATTGGTAACCGAAGTCAAGCAATATCTCAAACTCACAAAAGTCTTTAACCCCTTAACTGTCACTGTCCACTCTGTGAGACGCTCAAGTTTACGTCACAATTTTACAAATAAATCCTAATCTAATCATGACAAACTATATATCGTTGGAAAGGTCTAAGGCTCCTAAATAGATATTTATTTATTTTTTCGTGTTACAAATTATGTGGGAAAAATAATAGATTAATTTATGACAAGAGTGCACCACAAAAATCTTCATATTTCATAACAGTTCTGACCTTTGTCACAAACAGACTTCCTCATTGCCTTTTTCCCTATCACACTTTAGAAATCATAATATATATATATATCAGTTGAAAACTTAAAATCTCAATTCATACTTTGAAAACCATTTTGAAATCAGACATTGCATTAACATGGAAAATGTACATCAAATTCATATTACAAAATGTTTTTGTTCATGAATTATATATATAAAAAAATAAGTTTGAATTCTTCATTTTCACGTCTCTGTTTAAAAATGGGAGTGACAGTTAAGGGGTTAATGGCTGTAAATTTCAGTTGTGTTAATGTGTTAAAGGAAAACATCCATCCATCCATCCATTCATCCATTAATTCTCCAAACCACTTGTCCTACCCAGCTAACAAAATTATGTTCTAAGAACATTTAGCTAATGTTTCCTTTGAAACTGTGAAAAATGAACAATGTCTGGGAACATACTTTGCAATTCCATTATGGCTTTCAACTGCTGTGTTCTTTCAGGTCTGATAATGTCATTTTGGACCATGTTTTTTTTATGTGATCTTCATGTGATGCTCTTTATCATTCACTAATGTATTACACCCTTTGCAGCAAAGCATTATGAAAAGGTTATGAAAACATTATTTTTGAATGTTCTCTGAAGAGTCAAAAATTAGTTTTCTTAAATGCTTGACATTAACAATTGACATTAATAATACTTTTTTGTTTGTTTGTTTGTTTGTTTCTTCAGAGAAAGTTATCTCTCTCTCTTTTTTTTTATTTTTGGCTGAACTTTGAGAACGTTTGAAATGTTACTTGAAGAATGTTTGTTTGAAACTTTGAAAGAATCATGCCAGAATATTAGCTAAAGTTCTGAATGTGTTCCGTTTGATGGTCATGTAGGGTCACTGGGATTCCGGAGCCTATCCCAGCGCCTTGGGCTATAGCCAGTAAAACACACTTTTTAGTGGATGATGTAGATAATTCAGTTTTTTATATGACTCCAACACAGTTAATCTGACTCTATTGAAGTTGTTGTTATTATATAACCACTTATTGTTTGAAGGCAAAAGTATTTCTTAGAACTCATAGGAAACTGTAGGGTTTATCCTGAACAATTATTGTCGTGTTGTGCCATAACAGCTTGTGGCTGTTTACACTGGAGGCGACAAAGCGACCTTTGCAAATCCACTTCAAGTCAGAAAAAAACGTTGCCACAAGGAATACCTCAGAAATAGAATGGGCATTATTTTACTGTCAAGGATTTGTCTGGTCACATTGTGCCCGGTGTAGAAAACATCACTGATTGTTGTCTTTTGTTGCGTCACATTCTGCCACTTGCATCCATTGAAGACACAGTGTAATATCAGAAACAGTGAGCCAAAGCCTAACTCTGGAGTTTAACCGGCAAATATCTAAACATGGTTAGTTTTAGCTCCCTACTAAAGTGACAACCCAGGATCCAACCCTAAACCTACCCGATAGTGCAAAAGTGATACAACATTTTTTTTTAACTTCTTTAAACACAGTTTTGAGAAACTGTAGTTCTGTGGGATTCGTACCAGATCTCTTGACCACACAAGTGCAACGGCGTATCACGTGAGCTACTGAACAAACCTACTGCATCAGAAAACCTGTACAAATGAAGCTGAATATGTAACGCTAACGCTGAAAAGTATCAGTTTTTAAATCTTGCAGCATGTTCAAATTGTTTGAAGTCATAACAAACAAAAATTAAGCTTTCTTAATCAAAACTATGGTCCTGGAAATCATACTTTGTGTGAAAATAAATAAAAGTTTTCAGTGTTTTACTGCCTCTATACAAAAATAAAGGTGCTTCACAGCGATGCCATAGAAGAAAAATTTTTGGTTCCACAAAGAACCATTCAGTCAAAGGTTCTTTAAAGAACCATCTCTTTCTTACCTTTTTATAATCTAAAGAACCTTCTTTCACCACAAAGAACCTTTTGTAAAACAGAAAGGTTCTTCAGATGTTAAAGATTCTTTATGGAACCATTTAGACAAAAAAGGTTCTTCTGTGGCATCGGGAAGCACCGTTATATTTTTAAGAGTGTATACTTGGTATAAAATAAATGTATTTTAAATCTATCACTTTTTTACTAGGGTAGCCAGACACTACACATATTTCTGTCAATGGAAATATACAAAAAGGTACATAATATTAAGTTTTGAAAAGGTAACAGTAACAGCTTTTGTACCTTTTTTCTGGAAGTGTATCAACATTTGATCAGGAAAAAAAGTTTCTGAAATAATGCTTCAAAAAAACAACCAGTGCACACAAACATCAAATGATTTCATATTGTTTAAATCACCTTTAAAACTTTTGAACAGTAAAAAAATGTTAATAAACAGAGACTGTAAATATTTGGATCTATAGACTAATCTTTGTTAGTTGGAAAACTGCTTTTTACAAAAACCAAGACATTCTGGTATTGCCAATTGTTAAAAAAATGTGAAAAACTCAAATTCCAATTCCACAAAGAACCATTCAGTCTAAGGTCCTTTAAAGAACCATCTCTTTCTTACCTTTTTATAATCTGAAGAACCTTCTTTCACCATAAAGAACCTTTTGTGAAACAGAAAGGTTCCTCAGATGTTAAAGATTCTTTATGGAACCATTTAAACAAAAAGGTTCTTCTATGGCATCGTGAAGCACCTTTATTTTTAAGAGTGTAGTGTTCATTTCGACTAGAAACTGCAGCGATTCATACATATAGGTAAGTTTTTTTTGAGTTGTTTAGACATGCAGGGAGAGGGATGTATTTCCAATGGACCTGGGTAGCTACATGAACAGTAAGTGAATGTTGGCTTTACAGAACAAAATGTGTGCATTTATTGAGCAACCCTAGCAATGCTCTTGCAACCATTTAGAAAACCCTAACAACCACATAGAAGTGTGCAGAAACCCACTCAGAGCACCTTGCAGTTTAGTTCATGAAAAGAACCGCCAGCATTACAAAATCTAGTTTTATGTTTCGGCATATTGCTATACTTTGCTAATGTGATCAGAATGACAGTGCAATCTTTCTCACATCATCGCAGTGCACTCAATTATTACATTCATGGGCCCTAATATTGCTCAAATGAGGGAAAACGTGAACAAATAAAGCAGCTGATAGTGCTTGTTGGCCGTTGTAGGCAGTTGAGCGGTGGGAACAGTGTGGGTGGTGACCTTGCGCAAAGATGATCTGTGCATATGGTTGTGTTTGAGGAAAGAGTTGAGAATTAAGTGAGAGTGAGGGCAGTTCTGCTCTTTTCTGTACCAGCAGGGGGTACTATGGCTCTCTCAAAACACATATCCCTGTAACACACTTGCCCAGCTGTGCCCATGGAAAACATTATGGATTTTGCCAAGCACAAATGAAGCTTACAGCACCAATTCACAGCTGTGATGGGCCGTGGCATGGAGTCTCAGTCCTCTCCGTCTGCTCAGCGACCACTCCAACTCAACTCTTTCTCACCCAATCAAATGTAAATAAGAGACCACAGTTCAGAAAGCACAGACGCGGTTGTTGCGTATCATCTAGCAGAAAGAGACACGTGTCATAGAGTGTGTTTCTGCAATCAAAATTTTACAGCTTTGGATTTGATGTTAAGGGTAAAGTGTGTCGTTTTGTTTCAGTGCCAATACTTCATCCTATCCCAGTTTCTACACGTAGCGTTGGAGTTAGCTATAAGTTATCCAGGTTGATTTTCTGAAGTTTAAAGGTGCCATAGAATGCATTGATACAATATTTTAACTTCTCCAGAAACGGTTTTACAGGTCCATTTACAACCATAGGATTTGTCCCTAGAATGAAATGGTATGTTATTACCTTATTTAGAAGGTTCATGAATAATAATTATGAGCTCTGCCCTGATTGGCTGTTTCACAGAGCGGCTGATTTCAGTAGCTCACACATGGAGGAAAATATATATTTAATCATTATAGGCTAACCAATAATGTCAAATTGGCTCCTGCTGGTAGATGTGGAACTACACCATTCTGGGGGCAAATACTCAAGCATCAAATACAAATTTTCAAGCATTATGAAAATTAATTTCAATATATTAAAGCATGAAATGGACTTTCATTTTTCCTTTTCTGTCACTCAGGAGAGTCACGAGTGAAAGGCTCAGGTCTGTGGTTTAACCAGTCATTGTAGCTCAAACAGTAGAGCAAACCACTAACCATGCCAAAGGCCATGGGTTTGATTCCAGGGAATGCCTTAACCTTTATATCTATGCCTTGAATGCAGTGGAAGTCACTTTGAATAAAAATGCCTGTCTGTTATTAAATTGTCCACATGGGATTGCGTACCAGCTGGGTAACTGTCATTGAGATTAATAGCAATACAGGTATTCTAGACTTCCTTGTTGAAAGCAAGTAATTTATTTATTTATTAATTTATTTATTAATTTCTTTTATTAATTTCTTTTTACATTTAGTGGCACTAGTGGAGTGGGAATTGCACACCATTTTCTTCACCTCACTAGGCACGTTTCCATTACAGATTTGCGCAAAATTTGGGTGATATTTTATAAATGTCGATTAAAAAGTATTGCGAAATGACGCGTTTCCATTAACCAATGTTATGCGACTAAAATGTAATTTTTTCCTCTTGCGATAAATCATGGCAAAGGATTTTCATGGGATTTGGGCTATATTTAATCAAATGTGACCTGTAAATGTGAAAAAAAAACAAAAAAAAAAAATGTTTCCATTGCGATATATTGGAGTTTTTGCACAATTGACTAGGCGTATTTTCAATTTGCAATTTCATTTTGTGGGTAATGGAAACGCAGCTACTCCTAATCAGTTGGGGGTAACACATTACAAGTAATCAGATCACTTTTCTCAAGTAACTAGTAAAGTAATGGATTGCTTTTAAATTTACAAGAAAATATGTAAAAAAGTTGGTTTGTTTTCCCATTTATTGACTGACAGCTCAATATAATATTATATAATATGTGACCCTGGAGCAAAAAAACAGTCATAAGAGATCTATATCATCTAGCTAAATAAATAAGCTTTCATATGTATGGTTGCTGATGTATGGTTTGTTAGGATAGGACAAAATTTTCGAGATAAAACTATTTGAAAATCTGAAATTTGAGGGTGCAAAAAATTCCAAATATTGCGAAAATCACCTTTAAAGTTGCCGAAATATTTTTTTTTTTGCAATACATATTACTAATATTTTTTTTTTATATATATATTTACGGTTGGAAATGGAAAAAATGGTCTTCATGGAACATGATCTTTACTTGATATCCTAATGATTTTTGGCATTAAAAAATTGATAATTTTGACCCATACAATGTATTTTTGGCTATTGCTACAAATATACCAGTGCTACTTAAGACTGGTTTTGTGCTCCAGGGTCACATATAATATAATATAATAAATATAATATAATATAATATAATATAATATAATATAATATAATATAATATAATAAATATAATATAATATAATATAATATAATATAATATAATATAATATAATATAATATATATTCCTTAATTGATGAGCTCAGTTCCTCTTGTTTTGCTTTTCACATGTATATGGCAAAACTCACTAATTACCTAAAATTGAAACTGGAGCACTGAAAACACTCTTCAAGTCCAAACCAGCAGCTCCAAATACATGGACCCTGGATGAGAGAGTCTGAGCATTTCTGACACAGATGGAAAATTTCAGGCCATGCCAATCACATTTCATCTAACCCACTTGAGGAAGCGGGCTTCAATCACCTGTCTCTCGGCGTGCACGCTCGCTCTTTTTTTTTTTTTGGAAAGAGTCATATAACTCAGTGTTCTGCTATGCACATTATGGCACATTGCAACAATCGCACACACATTTGACAGTGTCTGAGTATCTCTATCAGGAAAGGATTGCACCTATAGAAATGAAACCCACTTGCAATAATGGCTAGACACAGTTTTGCTCTAAGCCTCTGAGAGACATAATACGGCCATTAGCAGAATGTATAAGCTCCTCAGTCTTATCAACACAAGTTTCCTACTTAACTGATGTTAATGTGATTTATGGCGGGATGAGTAGAGCTGCTCTAGATTCGTCCAACAGAAGTAGAGTATGGCATACGTATGCATGTGACAAACTCACGTGAAGATAACGCTTGACGCGGTCATGTGAAAGTCTGTTTCAAAGCTTTCAGTGACCCACTTTAAGCTCATGATGTTTGTAAAGATAGCATTGCTGGTCGTACATATATTTCAGTGAGCTACTTCAGATTCAGATCAGATTCCATTTAAGGAAAGAGGCATTATTTAAGCTTTTTATATTATTTGTTATTTGTGATAACAGTTTTATTTTCTTTTTTATTAAGAATCACCAGTCCCAAGAGCACCATGTTATAATACAAAGATATATTCGCATATATTATACTGTATTATTCACTAACCACCCCGAGTCCAACTTGACCAGACGCTATTGCCACTGGCATGGTGCTGCGTCATGCATGCTAAAATTAACTCATTGTCATTCTTTTCAGCACAAACACACTTATACATAATGTGTCTTATTCACAGAAGTCGTAGCTATTTGTGTTGCAAACAGGCCCGGCACAAGCTCAACTGACGCTTTAGGCAAAACACTGTCATGCCGTCTCCACTTCACACTCACAATTAAACAGATGCATGTGAAAGATTGGATGTTTTATTTACAGATTCAATTGTACTATAATAAAAGCATCCACAAGAATGTTTTCTGATTTGTTTTTTCATATGATAATGTAAATTCAGGAGAATTCTTGGTGGGATTATGCCCATAGAAAAACATCTAACAAGATGGAAAGCACGAGTCTCTAGTTCGTTCTCAATGAGAGACACACAGAAAGCAGCAAATCAGCAGTATTTCTAGTAGTGGACCACTGACGGTGTGCAAGCGGTGCTCCTACACTCAAAATCCCGCTACTTGCACATGAACAGCTTTTCGTAGCACTTATAAATACTATAAATATTAATATATGCCATACATAAATATTACACATGCAATAAAGTGAGGCACATGACTTCTCCCCCACAATCTCTCACAAACACACATACATGACAGGTTTTAAAGAAGTTCACTTCCAGGAGAAAAATTTACAGATAATTTATTCACCCCCTTCTCATCCAAAATGTTCATGTCTTTCTTTCTTCAGTCGTAAAGAAATATTTTTTTTGAGGCAAACATTTCAGGATTTTTCTCCATATAGTGGACTTCAATGGTGCCCCCAAGTTTAAACTTCCAAAATTAATTAAAAAAAATAAATAAATAAAAAATAAATTACAATTTACAATTTATATACATTTTAACCTCAAATGCTCATCTTGTCTTGCTCTGTGTGAACTCTGTGTTCAAGACAGTTAGGGTATGTCGAAAAACTCCCATCTCATTCTTTCCTCCAACTTCAAAATTGTACTACATTGCTGCAGAAGTACTGACCCAGTGTTTACAAAGTGAACGCACAAGGAGGGTCAACATCTTGGATAACAAGGGGTGAGTAAATTGTCTGTAAATTTTTGTTCTGGAAGTGAACTTCTCCTTTAAATCTCATTCGTCATCACCAGCAGCAAACGTCACCATCTTTTGATTTCATGTCTGGATAGTTCGAAGTTGTTCAGGAACACACTTCTGAGCTCCTTAACTTTCTTTGAACTGGCAAACATTTTTAATTATTAGTAACTATTAAGTATTTATTATATATTAATCATTTTATAACATAACATTACTTTAGTTAACAATATCATTATATTGTTTCTGAAGGTTGGCTCACAAAGTTGCATCAGAAAAAGTATCTTTTTTTACCCCTCTTTTTTTACCTTCAGTGAGTGAAATGCAAGTAAACGTTCACTGCTTCATTGCACTGTATGCACAGCATATGTCGTGTGTTTTGATGCTCAAGATAGTCAGAGATGTAATGGAGCTGTATACAATTAACCAAGACAACCATGACGATTACCTCTGAAGATAAGAAGCTTGGCACTGCAGACAGGCAGCATGTTGAGAATTAAGAGTGAAATAAGACAGACAAACAAAAACGTTCGAGTTCAATTGTTCAAGCACACTGTTGAAAATAAACTTAAGCCATGCATTTCAGGTAGTTTGATCTTTTTGATGGGTATGCATGGTTTTTGAATTCTTGTCTGGATAATTAGAAGTTAAATCATTGTTCAGGAATGCACCCCTGAGCTCCTCAACTTTCTTTGAAAGGGGAAACATTTTTAATTATTAGTAAATACTACGTATTTATTATATATTTACCATTTTTATTTCAAGTTACATATTAACATGCTATAACTTAACATTGCATTAGTTAAGAATATCTTTATTTTATTTCTGTAGGTTGGCTCACAAAGTTGCATCAGAAAAGTAACCTCTTTTTTATCCCTCTTTTTTTACTTTGTCACAAACACTTTATTTCAGTGAGTGAAATGCAAGTAAACATTCTCTGCTTCATTGCACTGTATGCACAGCATATCCCATGTGTGTTTTGATGCTTGAGATAGTCAGGGATGGGCAGTATTTTAGATAAAAGGATTTAAAATATGTATTTAAATACAAAATACTATTTTGTATTTTGTATTGTAAAGCCTTTGGGAAAAATCTAATGTAATTTGTATTTAAATACATTTAAGATGAGTATTTTGTATTTTCAAAATACATAAAATACTTTGTGCCAATCAACCTTTTTATCAGGGTGCTGATTTAGTTCAGACACACTCCTCCCCCAACCTTAAAGGGATAGTTCACTCAAAAATTAAATTTTGTTGTTTATCTGCTTACCCCCAGGGCATCCAAGATTTAGGTGACTTTGTTTCCTCAGTAGAAAACAAACAAAGATTTTTAGCTAAAACTGGTGCAGTATGTCAGCCATATAATGGCAATGGATGGGCACCAGACCTTTAAAAGTAAACAAAAACATGCACAGACAAATCCAAATTACACCCTGTGGCTCCAGACGATACATTAATGTCCTAAGACACGAAACGATTGGTTTTTGTGAGAAACTGAACAGTATTTATATCATTTTTAACCTTTGATACACAGCAATTTCCATCTGTTCTGAGCATGAGTTTATCATCCGGTTCGTTACACGTGTACGCGCTCTAGCGTAGTATATGCAAACGTTGGATAAGCAAACGTCTTAGGACATCAATGTATCTTCACGAGTCACAGGGTGTAATTTGGATTTGTCTGTGCATGTTTTTTTTTTTTTTACCTTTAAAGGTCTGATGCCCATCCACTCCCATTATATGTCTGACAGACTGCACCAGATTTAGCTAAAAAATCTTCATTTGTGTTCTGCTTTAGAAACAAAGTCACCTACATCTTGGATGCCCTGGGGGTAAGCAGATAAACCTCACATTTTAATTTTTGGGTGAACTATCCCTTTAATACTCATGCACGTGAGCTGCCTGCAGCAGAGTCAGCATTGGATCAGTGACTTTTCTCAGTTTTCTGCATTAAGGTAAAGGTGTCATCATGATCAATTCCGTGTTGATTAAAGTTAAAATGGTGCAACATTCAGATTTGCCTTCAGTAAACATGAAAGAGTAAAAAAGCACGTGTAGGAGAAAAATAACGTTAGCTGCCTGTTAGCCAATCAGTTTTGATAGTTTTTTTTTTTTATCTATCAACTTTGTGTTATTGAGTTCTTAGTTTTTCATAGGGCAGGGAAGGGAAGATAATTTCTAATCAGTAGTACACATCTAAATGTTTTTGTTTTGCATTCAGAATATGTCCAGATATATTTCAGCCTAATAGGGATGCCAGCTCTTGATGGCCAATTTCACATGTATTTTGTGTATTTTAAAAATACAAAATATTTGTATTTAAATTAAAAACAATTTACACAGTATTTTGTATTTGTATTTAAATACATTTTTCCACTCAGCATTTTGTATTTTTATTTTAAATACATTTCTATGTATTTATGCCCATCTCTGGAGATAGTCAGAGATGTAATAGAGCTGTACTGTATAAAATTAACCAAGACAACCATGACGATTGCCTCTGAAGATAACATGCTTAGCACAGCAGACAGGCAGCATGTTAAGAATTAAGAGTGAAATAAGACACAAACAAAAACGTTCTAGTTTGATTGCTTAAGCACACAGCCAGGTAGTTTGATCTTTTGGATGGATATGCATAGCTTTTGGATTAATACTTGCATACTGAGAGGTGTGAAGAGAAAAATCATGATGTCACAAACAGGCCCATTTCAAATCTTGCCATTTCAGAAGTACTCATGGTCACACTTTATTTTGAGGTCCAATTCTTACTATTACTGTCACTATTCTCACTGGCTCAATAAACTCCTAATTTGCTATTTTATAAAAGGTAGTTGTGAAGTTTAGGTATGAGGGGGATTAAGAAATCTAAAATATGATCATGCAGAATAAGAGATATGTGCTTTATAAGTACTAAAAACAGCCAATATGGTAGTTATATGCATGCTAATTAACCCCTTAACTGCCACTCCCATTTTTAGCAGAGACGTGAAAATGAAGAATTTAAACTTTTGTTTAATGAATGAAAACATTTTTTGCAATGTTTGATTTTAAAATGGTTTTTAAAGGATGAATTTTGAGATTTTAAGTTTTCAACTAATATAGAATTTCCTATGATTTCTAAAGTGTGATAGGAAAAAGCCAGTTTGTGACAAAGGTCAGAACTCCTTTTATGAAGTAGATTTTTGAGGTGCACAATTGTCATAAATAAATCTATTTTTTTCCTACATTATTTGTTAAACACACACAAACACACACACACACACACACACACACACACACACACACACACACACACACACACACACACACACACACACACACACACACACACACACACACACATGTTTTATGGGGACATTCCATAGGCGTAATGGTTTTTATACTGTACAAACCGTACTTTCTATCGCCCTACACCTACCCTACACCTAAACCTAGCCCTCACAGGAGATTGTGCACACTTTTACTTCCTCAAAAAAACTCATTGTGCATGATTTATAAGCCTGTTTCCTCATGGGGACCTGAGAAATGTCCCCACAAGGTCAAAATCTACTGGTATTCCTATCCTTGTGGGGACATTTGGTCCCCATAACGTGATGAATACCAGGTACACACACACACAAACACACACACACACAAATCTATTTAGGAGCCTTAGACCTTTCCAACGCTATATATAGTTTGTCATGATTAGATTAGGATGTTTTTGTAAAATTGTGAATTAAACTTGGGCGTCCCAGGGGACAGGTAAGGGGTTAATAGTGAGAATTTGTCCTTAAAATGAAGTGTTACCAAGTGAGTTAGCTTTAAGGTATAAACAAGTGTATTTCTTGTACCCAATGGTGCTTGGGATTTTGAAGTTTAACCATTAAAAGACATTTTTTTTTAATTTTAAGGATGGCTTAAAAGAGACACAAATGGCTCTTGGCCCACAGGGACATTAATCATCAGATCTACAAGTTCTGCGAGCGACCGTGGAGTATGAGAATGACATAACGCCTTACCACAGTAATCTCCAACAGGTTTAATACTTGACCCCAGGCAAAAGTTACAGCCTTGTTAGGCCATCCATGCATAATGTCCTTGTTAACCAATAGTCACATTTCATTCGCTGTTGCTGACCCTATTAAAAATGTTTCTGCAGTCGTGTGCTAAGATGCTCGGAGCATGTGGCTTGTTATTTTCGAGAAGTGGGACACACGACGGTAACCTGCTTGACAACCAGCGTGCTGCATCCAGGCGAGTTTGATTCTACCAGATTGTGTCCTGATGAGTAATACTTGAAAAACAAGCCCTCCTCCGAACCATTATATTCGCAAGCTTGAATTATTCATTGTGGAGTCCGTCGTGCTGTTTCGGCGGTTTGTGAAACGATTGTTATTTTGGGAGGGACCACTGGGTTTTGCACCTCAGAAGTAGTGATGTGAGTGTGCTCTCCCTGAGCTATCCTGCTAAAACATTAAAACATTATGGGCTACTCTCCATTTCAAACCGAAATGACTTGGGAGTTTGTTTCGTAACACTAGCACTGAGAAGAGATTATTAGAAAGCACATTTGATTTTAAATGAAATATGGTCGTGTGTCTTCTAAAGAGTTTTGTTGTCTCGTTCATGCCATTACAATGAAATAATTCTCTGGGGTTTTGAAGGGCTAATGAAGGCATCCTGCCATGCATATTTGGCTGTTTGCAAAAAAAAAAAAAAAAAAGACTAGACTGATTTAATCATGTTATGAAAATTTGGACAGAAATATATCACCATTTTATCACAATTGCTATTCTCATACTTGAGGTTAGTGATTAAATTGTTTCTACTACAGACATGAATCATCTGTTGTTGAGAAAAGAAATCCTATTATTTTTCTGACTGATCAAAGTTCACCAAGAGTTTTTCACCTGGTGGATGATTAAGCAGAGGAAAAATCATATAATATATGATCATGGATCATATAATGGCCAGCACCAGTTGTAAGTTCCTAATTGCTAGTGATACTTAGTGTATCTTTTTAAATATATTTGATTGCACAGTTTACTCTTAAGTTAATAGATTGTCAGCTAAAGTGTACACTGCAAAAATGCTTTACTTACTTATATTTTTTGTCTTGTTTCCAGCCAAAATATCAAAAAATTCTGGTAACGCTTTAGATTACAAGCCGCAAAGAACTACGTAAGTAAACTGAATTTACGGTGTATGTTTCTGTAATTATAGTGTTCCTATTAAAGTATGTATGTGTAGGTATAAGAGAATAGGCTATGTTACGTTTTGGTAATTCGGGGTAACAACCAGATATGTAACCTGCAAATAATTGTGTAAGTAAACTTAAGTTATGGTGTATGTTTCGTATTTATATTGTATCTACGTGTAAGTATAAGGGAACAATATAGCAAGCGGATATACAAATAATTTATAATGGAATTACTTAAAAACTTAACAGGTAGCCTACCTATTCTATTAAATCGTACGTTTTGTGTATCTAAACGTAAGATTTTTTAAATTATGGGAAAATATACTCTTGCTCCATGTAGATACAGGGTAAGTGTGCCATCTGCGGGTTGAAAATTAAAGTGGTGATTGTTACCCCCTTGCAGTGGTGGACGAAGTACACAAATCAAGTACTTGAGTAAAAGTACAGATATGTATAATACAATATTACTCCAGTAAAAGTAAAAGTACTCCTTTTTCAATTTTACTCGAGTGAAAGTACAAAAGTACTAAATTTTTTGTGTACTTAAGTAAAAAAGTACTGAACTATTTTGCAATTTTATATAGGCTACTTAATTTAATTTTATATTAGCATATATATTTTTTATAATCCTACTGTTCAAAAAGCCTTGGATTTTCCCAAAATAACCACTAACCTATATGGAGTCAAGATATACTTTTGTTGTTGATATGGACCACAATTGACGAGAGTGATGTAGTAATGTTCACTGTGAAGCTTACATTGCGATGATCGGCATCTCATTTTCACCAGTAAGAAAAAAGTGTTTTAAAGCTTGTTGTTTTGCAGAACGTCACAGTTATAAATGATATGAGAATAAGGCCTGAAGTTAGGAAGAACATTTTAAGGAAAATATAATTATATTTTCATAATATTTTTCTTTTTTCTCAAACATTGTCTGTGGTGTAAAAACCCCCAGAGGTCTTCACTTCCCACTTTGATAATTACTGTAGTTACCATGTTCTGAACATCACATCTTTTCTTTTTCCCTCAGATGTAATCTGTCTAGGTAGTTGATTACATATTTGGACTTAATATCTGACAATTACCTCAATTTAGCACCAGCAAGCTTGTTAGCTAGACAGTTAGCATCAGCTAACACTATTTACTTATTTTCAGTTTGGTTATGAATTAACATTTATATCTGTCTACTAGGCTAGTTGAACCAAACAATATAAAAAATTATACCGTTAATAAACAATATAAAAACAGACGTCACATAGGGCTAAATGCGTAGCGTTTTAATAAAACTGTTAAAGTTATAGCAGCGAGGAATATGAACATGCATGAGTTATTTTATTTAATCTGTGTTGTTTTAATGTTTTGTTTTTTGACCTAAAACATTGAGACAACGATGTTGATGTGTCTGCATTCAATCATTTCAGTGGGCTTAAATATATTACCCTTTACAGCAGATTTAGTTCGCAACTGACAGTTACAGTAATTAATCCTAAAATTCGACATTACCTCACAATTTATTTTTTGGGTGAACTATCCCTTTAATACTCATGCACGTGAGCTGCCTGCAGCAGAGTCAGCATTGGATCAGTGACTTTTCTCAGTTTTCTGCATTAAGGTAAGGGTGTCATCATGATCAATACTGTGTTGATTAAAGTTAAAATGGTGCATCATTCAGATTTGCCTTCAGTAAACATGAAAGAGTAAAAAAGCACCGACACGTGTAGGAGAAAAATAACGTTAGCTGCCTGTTAGCCAATCAGTTTTGATCTTTTTTTTTTTTTTTTTTTAAATCTATCAACTTTGTGTTATTGAGTTCTTGTTACTGAGTTGAAGTCATGATGGTGATAAAATGTGATAAAAGATGTTTGGGGGAAAAAATAGTTTAGTTTTTCCTACAGGGCAGGGAAGGGAAGATCATTTCTAATCAGTAGTACACATCTAAATGTTTTTGTTTTGCATTCAGAATATGTCCAGATATATTTCAGCCTAATAGGGATGCCTGCACTTGATGGCCAATTTCACATGTATTTTGTGTATTTTAAAAATACAAAATATTTGTATTTAAATAAAACAATTTTACACAGTATTTTGTATTTGTATTTAAATACATTTTTCCACTCAGTATTTTGTATTTTTATTTTAAATACATTTCTATGTATTTATGCCCATCTCTGGAGATATATAACTTACTTTTCGCAGCATCAGTCGCGCGCGCTCACAAGATCTCCCGGTTCTTACTTGTGAAGTCAGTTCACTGGAGACTCTAAATGGCTCATTTGAGTGAGTTGTTGACTCGAGAACAGCTGCAATTGGACCAGTCTAATTCGTGAATGAATAGTTTGGTGCGATTTGCGAAATGATTTGTGACCCTGGACCACAAAACCAGTCTTAAGTCGGTGGGGTATATTTGTAGCAATAGCCAAAAATACATTGTATGGGTCAAACTTATTGATTTTTCTTTTATGTCAAAAATCATTAGGAAATTAAGTAAAGATCATGTTCCATGAAGATTTTTTGTAAAATTCCTACTGTAAACCTATCAAAATGTAATTTTTGATTAGTAATATGCATTGCTAAGAACTTAATTTGGACAACTTTAAAGGTGATTTTCTCAGTATTTAGATTTTTTGGACCCTTAGATTTCAGATTTTCAAATAGATGTATCTCGGCCAAATATTGTCCTATCCTAACAAACCATACATCAATAGAAAGCTTATTCATTATATATATAATGATATATATATATCTCAGTTTTGTAAAATTTAACCTTATGACTGGTTTTGTGGTTCAGGTTTTGTGGTCCAGGGTCACATTTAACAGGTTCATTGAAAATAATCAGTTTGTTCATTAATCAGACACTGCTTCTGTTAAGTACAGTAACGAAGTACAACTACTTCGTTACTGTCCACCACTGCCCCCTTGTTCAACGAAGTTACAGGGTAGGTACAATACATATACACACAATCTGATATCCTTGACTCTGAAACCTTTATTTAAAAAACAACCTATTTCAAAATACATTTGCAATATATACAGATATTTTATAGTCGCTAATCCCACTCATACCTCTAAACCTAACTATCTCTGTACAGTAATAAAAATATGAAAGACAGGAAAGTGCAATCACAATCATTTATTTATTGCAAAAATTTTGTTTGCAGGTTGCATATCTGGTTGTTATGCCCAATTACCAAAACGTAACATGTTCTCTTATACCTACAAGTAAGTTCTTTAATAAGTACACTATAATTACAGAAACGTACATCGTAAATTCAGTTTACTTACGTAGTTCTTTGCGGGTTGTAATCTAAAGCATTACCAAAATTCTTAAACCAAGAAGGATTTTATAGACGAGTAAAAAATATTTTCTTGTTTTCAGAAAAAACACGTCAAAATTAAGTGAGTTTAATAATCAGCAAATGGGGTAAGCTTATTTCAAACAGAAAACAATATGTTTTTTTTTACCCCATCGGCAGATTATTTTGCTTGTTTCAAGCAAAAACACGCTTAATTTTGACTTATTTTTTTTCTGAAAACAAAACAAATTTTACTCGTATAGAAAATCCTTCTTGATTTAATATTTTTTAGGTATTTTGGCTGGAAACAAGGCAAAAAATCTAAGTAAGAAAATCTTTTTTCTTTTCAGTGTAATTGCATCACTTGATGCTTATTGATTAAGCTGCTTTAAATTGTATCTACTGTAATGTTGTAATTTTTATCAATTTCAATTTGTCTTGTTAATTGCTCCTCAGCAAAAGTGAGTCTAGCCTTTTGATTCTCTATGCTGATGAGATGTTTGCTCGCTTCAGAGTGTGCTTTCAGTCTGACTTCTCTTAAAAATGCAGAGACTAATCCTTACCCTGTTCAGCACTGTACTAGCAAGCAATTCCAGCTGCAGTGCTGAACCGATTCCCCATTAAGAGTCTCTGCATTATCCTGTCTTCTCATGCATTTTTCTTATGTGGAGGACCAGTCTTTTTGGGGGACTTGAATGAATTAGTGTCATTGTAAATTATCAATATTCTAGAAAGGGACAACCCTTATTGCCTTCATCTGGATGGCCTCCTGTCACAGGATTTTAGTCACCTTAAAGTGGCCCACCATCTGGCAATCAAAGTGAAAATTTAAGGAATGCTACTAGTTAAATAGGGTTTGTCATTCAATTAAGGAAATTAGCACCAGGTGCCATATTAACACCAATAAATTGGAGGTATCTATAAGTGTTCTCTAGTTTTTTATTTTTTATTTTATTCTCTTCTGTTTCATAATTAATTCATAAAAAGTGCTTAAACTGCTCTTCAACTTTTGTTAGGATATATATGCACACTACCAGTCAAAAGTTTGAACACACTTACCCATCAAAGAGAATGGGGAAGTGTGTCCAAGCCTTTCGCTGGTAGTGTATATAGTGCGGCTAAAAAGTTAGGGATCAGTAAGATTTTTAATGTGTTTTTAACTTATGCTCATCAAAGTTCCATTTACTTAATCAAAATTATTTTAATATACTTTGAAATATAATTTATTTCTGTGATGCAATGCTAAATTTTCATCAAACATTACTCCCTTCTTCAATGTCACATGATGCTTCAGAAATTATTCTTATTTACTGATTTATTATCAATGTTGGAAACAGTTATGCTGCTTAATATATTTTTTGGAACCTGCAATACTTTTTTCAGGACTATTTGATAAATAAAAAGGTAAAAAGAACAGCATTTATTTAAAATAGAAATATTTTCTAACAATAGAAGACTTTACTATCACTTTTTATCAATTTAACACATCCTTGCAGAATAAAAGTATTCATTTGTTTCAAAGAGAGAACGAAAAAAAATACTGACCCTAAACTTTAAACGAGGTGTTTATTGTTACAAACGTCTTCTATTTTAAATAAATGCTTTTCTTCTTAATGTTTTATTTATCAAAGAATCCAGAAAAAAAATATCACAGGTATATATATATTTATATTGTGACGAGTCGGCTGCCTCCCCCCTAATTATCATCACCACACTGTCCCTTATTCGCCGCCCTTCTCCAGGCTCCCGACGGGAGTGGGTGTGTAGGGGAGAGGAGGGGCGCGAAATCATCTCGGGCTTCCCTACTGAACACTACCCATCCTTCACGGAACCCCAGCACTCGAGGACACCAGATCCCCTTTTTATTTGGACACTTTATTTCCCCCTTTGGACACTTTTCTTTTATTTTTCTGTTTCCAACACTGATAATAAAACAGCAAATTAGAATGATTTCTGAAGGATCATATGACACTGAATACTGGACTAATTATGCTGGAAATTCAGCTTTGCATCACAGGAATAAATTATATTTTAAAGCAGAAAATAGAAAACCACTATATTATTATTTTTTTTATTAAATAAACACAGCCTTGACGAGCAGAAAAGTCTCCTTTTAAAAGCATTGAAAATATTACTGATCCCAAACATTTCAGCGGCAGTGTAGATATATTTATTTGTTTGGGTTTTGTAAATATTTAGTTTGAAACATTTAGTTCCACTTCATCTATATTTGATTTAACAATACTCACATATTTCTTAGTCAACATGTCCTCCAACCCATTCGACTGTAGGCTTTTTGTCACTTCCCTGAGATACGAACCATTGGAGGATTATTAAATTAGTGCTCTTACTGACAGCAGGATATGCCACAGAAACATTGGTATTAATGCAGTGTGCCCTTAATCTGTGTTAGTATTTAGGATTCATATTGCTTGATTGGTCGAGCATTGCGATATACCAGCGCAATGATAACAGGATTTGTATACCTTGAATGCACTGTAATTGCTTTCCAAAGCATCTGCCAAATGCATGAATGTTAATGTAAATTTTGCAAATTGGAAATAGAAAAAATTGTGGGTAAGTTTAGTTATATTAATACATTCCAGTGGTTGATTTAAAGGCCATTTTTGTTCACTGGTCCTAAAGCAAAGTCTGTTGAGAACCACTTTCTTATTGAAAGAGAAAATCATACATCACTTTCTAGTCTGATAGATTATTGCCAATAACAACTAAGTAAACCACTTCTGCTTTTAGTACACACCATTTCCAAGACATTGTGGAGCTAAGCAGACTACATAAATCCCTGTCTGCTCTGGTCATCCGTTCTTTGCTTATTCCAAGCCTCTGGGAATAGAAATATCTGTGTTCTTGGGTACAGTGAAGATGGTGGTCTCCTACAACAGTGGTCTCTGTATCCTAAAACACATTAGGACATTTATTTTCATTGATTTCATTGTCTGTGTAGATTTCTCTCAGTGGCATTTTCTTCTTCTTTCTCATTTAAGGTCAGCACATTATGTCTCATTAAAACAAAACCTTTAGAAAATGTAAATCTGAATCATGATTAATCTGGGCATTTATGGTTTAGAAAAAAGAGACACCAACAGCAAAAAATGCAGAAAGTATGGATGTTTTCCAAATTTTTGCAACTGCAATTTTTTCCCAGTAAAAATCACTAAATCCATCAGAGGTTATAGTTGCACTATTAGGTGACCCTTTTGTTCAACCGTGTGTTATTTCATTCACAAATTCACTGCCGACTTCATTTAATCTCCCATGTAAAGCAAAACTGAGTGGGGAAAAAATGTCCTCAAAATCCCGAAGACTATGATTGATGGAGGAGAGAAGTGGTTAGCAAGCTTGAATTCAGATGGACTTGTTTGAAGTGACGCCTTTGCTGATTCTTTCTGACTTCCACTAATGGAATGAAAATCAGTTCTGAGCAGATCAGGCCTATCCTAATTTCCTATTGTCACAAGGCTTTATGAGACAAAGGTGACCTTCAGCAGCAGCAGAAGGACTCTTATTGTCCTTTTCATTTCTCTGGCAGCTGATAACCGATCCAGTGTCCCCAAACACACTATAGCAATACTGTTAATCTACTCATTATACAGGGTGTCAATTGGCAGGGAACAATCTATCAAAGCAAAATATTTCAGTTCAAAATTGACAGTGCATAATGTTTATTATTATGGGTACATGATGAGTATGAATAGTAGTACTACAAAAGTAAGATGTTAACTCTGTAATAGCTTGCCCATTTTCACCAGTTTGTCCCATTCGGACCAATTTGCAACTATTGTAAACATAATAACCATTACATCACAGTTTTCTGGAATACTTGTTTCTGATTGGTTAAAAGATCCTGTTTGATTTGTACTATTTAAGCTGGTTAAAATGGTGTCTTGAATTTGCCTTTGTATATACGTGTAGGTTTTTTCAACCAAAATAATTCAACACACATCAGTATTTCACATCCAGTTGTCTCGCTGGCCAATTTTTATTGCAAAAGAAACCAATGCAAGCTTTTACACCAGCCGAAAAAGGAGGCACAGCCTTTTCTTTTATGATTTTTTACTTGCATTTTATTGTTTTTGAGGAGGTGCAAAGGAAGCACTGGCTGATGAGAATCACTGCAAATACAGTTTGAGTGTCATTACCCTTTACAGGATTGTGTTATAATTGTGTTTAATAATGTCCACTGAGACCAAATTACTATGCAAGCAGAAGCTAAGTTCATAAGATGCAAAATAGCATATGAAATGGCAATTAGAGATCAGAAAACCATGTTAAAAGTGGCAGTACAAAACCATGTTAAAAGTAACGCATGTGGAATCTCGTTAATGAATCCAAAGGTGGCAAGCAACTCATAAATCATTAAAAACAGCTACCTTTGATTAATTATTAACAACAATGTTAACTGTAATTGGATCGTTCAAGGCCTGCAGGAATAAATCATACAACCGTGGAGGTGTACTGGGAATTTGTCATGCCCACACAAAGTTGTGTTGTCTGAGGATGATGGGATATCATAGATCACCTTGATTAGTTATATGCAAACACTCAGAGTGGAATTATCACCTTTACGTGAGAAAAATGGGGCACTGGTCCTATTATGTGTATACATATGTTTATTTATACACAGGGAGCAAAGGAACATGTTTTTAGATGTTGACTTGAGGTATATGTACAGGAAAACACATGGGACATCAACAAACTGATGATTAGCATAATGAATTATGCATACCAAAACGTCTGGGATGGGATGATTGAGCATGTGAGATGGGATAGGATGTGATAGGGTAGGATATAATTGGCACAGGATGGGATGGGATGGGATAAGGAAAAGGATAAGGATGAGAATAGGATAGAATGGGATGGGATGGGATGTGGAGGTATAGAATAGGATAGGATAAAATTGGGATATTATAGAGATAGGATAGGATGGGATAGTATAGAATAGAATTGGGATATTATAGGATAGGATAGGATAGGATAGGATAGGGTACAATAGGATAGAATTGGGATACTATATGGATAGGATGGGATGGGATGTGATAGAATATGATATAATTGGGGTATTATAAGGTAGGATATAATGAGATGGGGTAGAATATGATAGAATTGGGATATTATAGGGATAGGATGGGATGAGATAGAATTGGGACATTATATGGGTAGGATAGTATAGAATAGGATGGGATGGGATAGAATATAATAGAATTGGTATATTATATAGACAGGATAGTATGGGATGGATAGAATAGGATATACTTGGGATATTATATGGATAGGATAGGATGGGATAGAATAGGAATAGTATAGGGATAGGCTGGGATGGGATATAATTGGGACATTATATGGGTAGGATAGGATGGGATGGGATGGAATAGGATATAATTGGGATATTATAGGATAGGATAGGATGGAATGGGATAGAATTGGGATATTATAGGATAGGATAGAATTGGGATATTATAGGATATGGGATGGGATAGAATAGGATAGAATTGGGATATTATAGGATAGGAAAGGAAAGGAAAGGAATGGGAAGGATAGGATATGATAGGATACGATAGGATAGGATAGGATAGAATAGGACAGAATTGGGATATTATAGGATAGGATCGGATGGGATAGAATAGGATATAATTGGGATATTATGGGATAGGATGTGATGGGATAGAATAGGGTAGAATTGGGATATTATAGGATATGATAGAATTGGGATATTATATGGATAGAATAGGATGGGATAGAATAGGGATATTATATGGATAGGATAGGATGGGATGGGATTGGATGGGATGGGATAAGATAGAATTGGGATATGATAGGGATTGATTAAGGATAGGGTGGGATGGGATGGGATAGAATTGGGATATGATAGTAATAGGACAGGATGGATCTGATGTTGTGGGGTGGTACAGTATATTAGATATGATGGGGTAATTTGCAATACGAAGGGATGTGACACAAAAGGATCGGATGGAATTGTACATACTAGGATAAAATACATTTGTTACATGTTGTGTTGTCTTGTCTTGTCTTGTCTACGACTTTTATATCACTGTTTCCCGTTGTTTTTGTAGTCAGTTTGTGGTCTGTTTGTTCATTGGTTTGATAATTGATCATTCAATATCAAGAAACAATCTTCTTAGTGTACTTCAAATGTGTTAAAATACTCACAAATATTGTTTTGTAGAGAAAGAAAAGCATATGTAGTCTACATACATATTATTTTAATTGTTTAACATTACTTAAATTCAGATGTTTTTAATCCAGCATTTAGACTTTACCATATAGTTTGGTGGGACATGACACTATGGGACAGTTTTGGACACCCCTGATCTACACTAATGCAATTACTATGTTAAATCAATTCAGTAAAACAGAAAAATACCCTGATGTTGAATATATCAATAACCTGGGTGAAGCCATATACTCATATGTGTACAGTATTCTTCCTCTAATGGATTTCCATCTATGGCATAATGGAAATTAAGCCTTGTCAAGATGGATATTAACAGGTTAATATGCCATTATCATTCTCACTCTCTTTTATTACTATTATCACAATCATCTCTTTTTGTAAATGAATTATTATTGTTGTGCTAAGTTGTCGGCAAGCTGTTTTAGCAAAAATGCTCTTTTAAATGTTTTCTAAGTATTGCATTTTTCAAGAAGATTTAGAACTTGTGTGGATTTTATTTTAATAAAAGCATGGGAATGAAGATTGATAAAGCATTGTTCAGTCATCATTTTTTATTCTAGCTTTTCAAACCAAATTGAGATTTGTGATTAATTAACTGATATAGACTGTGCGGCCAACAGTCTATTCTAAAAGATTCTGCTAACATGCACAAATTTCCTCAGGTCGTCATTGGCCAGTGTGTGTGTGTGTGTGTGTGTGTGTGTGTGTGTGTGTGTGTGCACATATGTGTTTTTGTGGCCTTTTGCCACCTGCACAGATGCCATGATATGCTGTGAAGGAAATCGTATGTTGTAAAGTTTCCATTTCTGTCTCTCCCGCTACCCTATAGACAGTCATCCATGCCTAAGATGCATCCTGAAGCTGCTGACATCAACATTGTCACACATTAAGCAGGGCCTGAGCACAAGGACAAGGTGAATTAGTCCCTATATTGAATTTCCAGCATGTTGCACAAGCCTGGAATACCAAACCATCTGAACGCGATACAGTTTAAGACCTTAGGAGCTTATTCTATTTGGCCAAATGTACTTAATTAAAACTTATGAGAAATCATCCAGACCTTGAACCTGGAAGCTACTAATATGTTTTTTTGTTTTTAAAGGTGTAGTTCACTTCCAGAACAAAAATCTACAGATAATGTACTCACCCCGTTGTCATCCAAGATCTTCATGCCTTTCTTTCTTCAGTTGAAAAGAAATTATTTTTTTTTTGAGGAAAACATTTTAGGAATTATCTCCATATAGTGGACTTTATGGGTGCATACGAGTTTGAACATCCAAAATGAAGTTTCAGTGCAGCTTCAAAGGGCTCTAAATGATCCTAGCCAAGAAAGAAGGGGCCAAACAATCAGTTATTTTCTTAAAAAAAAAAAAAGAAAAAAAGAAAAAAGAAAATTGATTAAAAAAAAAGTCTCCAACTTTTTTCTCACAATTGTGTAAACGTAAAGTCAGAAAAGCAGGAAATAAAGTCACAGTTGCGTGTTGAATTGTGAGATAAGAATGCAGTTCTCATTTTTTCTCACAATTCTGGGGAAAAAGAGACTATTTTCTTATAGTTGCGAGTTTATATCTCACAATTATGACATTATAACTAAACTGCAAGTTTAAGTTTACAATTTTTCAGAATTGTACATTTATATCTCACATTTTAACTTTATTTCTCAGAATTGTAAGTATAACATTTTTTTTTTCTGAACTCAGAATGTGAGTTAAAAAGTCACAATTACCTTTATTTTTTAATCAGTGGGAAAAATGGGCTTCCATAACCCTACTTACTTGCCAACATAGATGTTTTAAATCTATCTACAACTAATATATACAATTTAAGAATATAAGACACAACCTGTCACGGTACGTGTGATATAGGATGCACAATGCTGACGATCAATAATAAAGTCTTTAATGAGATTCAAAAAGGTAATTCCAACAACAGGTAGATCGACAGAAAGACAAAACACACACGTACACAATCTTGAGACCAGACACAAAGGATAGAACTCAAACAACTAATAAAGGTTGGCTAATGATACACAGACAGGTGAAGGTGATTGACTAATAATGACTTGATGAGGACAGGAAGTAATTGAGGGAGAAACCAACACAAGCAGTCCAATGGGGGTGTGACACAACCAAGAAAAATACACTTTTTTTTTTTTTTTTTTCAAAAAGTTTATAATAATATTTCAACTACTTATTTATTAAGTTTGTGCAAGATCAGCTTTGATATTATGAAGTTGTTACTGAAATGGACTGAACTGAAATTTGGACATTTTAGACATAATAAAGACATTTTATGTAATATCTGCAAAGTTTTAGTGAATATTTCATCTACAACACACATTATTTGAAGGTTTGATTCACAATACAATCAGTTTGAATGTGCATAACACTTTTGACACAAGTTATTCAGATTTATGTTTGTTAGTTGCTTGTGACCTCAAAGAATGTTCTCAGAGTGAACACTGGAAATGCAACTTAGCGAATATCAATATTTGGAAGTGTACATGGGGGAAAACAAGACTCTTTATAATGTTAGCTTAATTATCCAGAAGTATTTTCCTCTGTAATGTTCACTGGTCAAATCCTTTAAAAGGCCCTCTCCTCTCCCATTTTTTTAATGACAATTACTCCTCAGACTCTGCATTGGCAGTTAGTGGTCTCATCCTGTGTCTCTCTGGGAGTTGGAGGCGAGCTCTCAATCATGATGTAATTCTGCAAAGTCTATTTCCTACAAACTCCTACAGAGAAAGGTTGCGAGTCTACTACATGCAACATGGAAAATCTGCAGCAAAACGTCTAAAATAATTCAGACTCAGTTTTCGGTCATCCTGCATCTTGTTTGCATATATTTAGCTGATTTTATATGCGACTTCTCACCTCTTTGTGTTGTGGAAATGACCTAGAATTACATTACTGTGTTCTGCAGCACAATCTGGAGTGGAATTCAAATGGAGCAGAAAAAAAAGTATTATTCAATCCAGGCATATGATGCATAATAAGCAGACTTGGACAGTTTTCTCGCTTTTGAGAAGTGATTGCGATTATATAGATTTTTTTTTTTTTTTCTCAGTGCAGTATATGCAGGGCTGCTCTAATAAGCGTATTATTTAACCTTAGTGGGTGAAGGTGAGGGTAAAGCGTGGGTGGAAGGTGAACCGGGACACAGCTGTTTAAGATGCACATCATCTGCACTGGTTCTCAGTGCAGCCACAAAGCAAACAAGTCTGTTATACAGAGCAATCAGCAATCCTTTTACAGCTGACCTGAGATTAGCTACATACAGTAATATAATACACAGATTACTGTATTGAGTAGGGCTAATGGGAGCTAAACAGTGTTTTATTGATCTTTAACTGATCTTTATGAAGCTCTGGGATTTCACCCTGTTGATAAAACCAGCATATGCTGGTTAGGTATGTTTTGATGCTGGTATGCTGGTTTAGGCTGGTCCTTTGCTGGTTTATGCTGGTCCTTTGCTGGTTTATGCTGGTCCTTGACCAGCAACATGACCAGCATAAACCAGCTAAAGACCAGCATTAACCAGCTAAAGACCAGCATTAACCAGCAAAGGACCAGCATAAACCAGCTAAAGACCAGCATTAACCAGCTAAAGACCAGCATTAACCAGCTAAAGACCAGCATTAACCAGCAAAGGACCAGCATAAACCAGCATCCCAGCATCAAAACATACCAAACCAGCATATGCTGTTTTTTTCAACAGGGATACTTTTTTCATCTGAAGTGCAACATTGTAGTTAAATATTCTAATATACTGCACATTTAAAGGTGCAATAGGAGATCTTGGAAAATGCTAACTTTAGCCTGATAGCACCGACAGCGAATGCCCACCCTCCCTGTAAATCACTGTCTAAAGCCACGCCCCCTGAATGCATCTACACACAAAGACCAGACGACCAGAGACAGCATTACTACAATACATTGCAACGCTGAGTTGAAATGTTCAACAGCCCAGATGAGAAAACTGTGTGTTGCTAATAATGCATGGGAGACGAGAAGATGGCGTATTTGCATACATACATGGGGATTGAGTGAAGAAAAATGTACACAAGCATGCATCCAACTCACAAACATTTCTTGGTCATACACTTTCCACAAAATATACAAATAAATATAAATACATTTAGACCACTTAACTTAATGATTGCTATAGGGATGTGAAGAGACTTATAGGGGTAATATGATGCGGTTTCTTGTTTTCCTTTGTCTTTGGAGTGTTACAAGCTGTCTGTGCATAGATAAGATCTGTAAAGTTGCAAAGCTTAAAGTCTCAAATCCAAAGAGATATTTATTATAGAAGTTAAGACTCAGCCACACCTCCTTAAAACGGCTCGATCAAACACGCCCCACTGGTCCACGTCACGGGATGAGTAGATTAACATAACACCACCCATATGTATATGGAAAGAAAGAAGGCATAACTTTTCCCGGCTGTATAGTGTTGCAGAACTAGAAATCAGTGGTTAGTTATATTTACAACACTGTTCCGGAACAGTGCAATGCAAATATTCAAATGGGTGATGTGCATTTCACGGAGGACTGTTTCCTGAACCTGGGAGAGTGGCTTACAATGCCAGTTGTGCACAAAGGGTTAAGGCTATAAAGTGGGGCAATTCCAATGTTGCAAGGACAGTCTGCACTTCTGACTGACGGCCTGTAAGTACGTTTTTATATTTAAAGAATTCAGTACTGACTATTCAAATGAGAATTTTGAGCAGTGTAGAGTAGTGCTTGTTGTTTCTCATTCTACACTCGCAAATGCAGACATTGTGTTATGTTTACGTGGCACAACGAGATGCAATGCAATGTGACACAACGCAACACGTAAAAAGACAGTATGAGTCGTTATAATCAGTAGTTATCAACAAATGCCTCGTTTATCGGCACGGTAAGGGGTGTAACATTTCCGTCACACGCTAGAGGTATTTGGCCAATCACCACGCACCGGATAGCTGGCCAATCAGAGAACACTTCGGTTTCCATCAACGAAGAGTTTTGTAAAAATCAAAGCGTTTCAGAAAGGCGGGGCAGAGAGGAGCAACAATAATGTACAGTATGTGGAAAATAATGTTGTTTTTTTTTGTTTACCTCAAACTGCATAAACACTTTGCATTACAACAAATACACAAAATAATGCTCTTTTTAGCAACATCATATGACCCCAAAAACAAAAAAATGTTTCTGAACCCTGCTGAAAAAAACAGCTAAAACCAGCCTGAGCTGGTTGGCTGGTCTTAGCTGGTTTTACGCTGACCAGGCTGGGAAAGTGGCCAAAACCCCCTTAAAACCAGCCTGCTGACCAGCTAAAACCAACCAACCAGTCTAAGCTGGTTTTAGCTGTATTTTTCAGCAGGGAAGACAATCACCTATTGCACCATTAAAACCCCTCATCAAAGTGGCTTTGCCAGATTAAATCTAACAATGTTTATTCTCAAAGCATTACTGTCACGTATTGGTCGTCTTGTCATTAACTCTTGCACTACACATCATGGACTTCATTCCCCACAAGCCACTGCACTAATCACTGCATTCACCTGCTCCTTGTTTCTCACTGCACTGATTACCGCTCACAGCTGCACCTCATCACACTGACTGCATTTAAGCTTCTCACACACACAGCCACCTTGCAAAGTCTTATTGTTCCGTATGGTCTTTATTTCCGAGCGTTTCTTTCCGTGTTTGTTTTCCCGTGTATTTGATTCCTGGACTCCCTCCCGTGTTTGATTCTCGCTGCCAGCCCCGACCTTTCTGCCTGTTTTTTTGACGACGATTTCTGCCTGCCCCTTTGTGTTTGTTTGTTTGTTTGAATAAAATGCTGCAGATGGATCCGCACGTCTCTGACCCTCCTTGTGACAATTACACTTACACTATATTCAAATATATTCAATTAAGGTTAAACTTTTTGGGTTTTTAGCTTTATCCTTGGCACACTTCAAATCATTACTATACTGTAAAATTATATTATAGTGAAATACTATTCATACGTTGCTTGCTTAACATTTTTCTCCACTGATGCTTGTAAATTGTGCATACAGACTAAATAAAAAGTTCATAAAACATCAAATATTTATTATTATTAATATATATATATATATATATTCTGAAAGTCAATGGATATTGCTTTGGCCATTATGGGGTAATTTAAATCATTTTAGTGGAAGGCTGCAAAATAACCTGCAAAAAACTAAAGGAGGCTAAAGACTTTATAAATAAAAAAAAATAAATAAATAGCCTTGCTTGTTTCCTTTTCACACTCGGTGTGCCAGTTAAAATTAGTGACTCATGAAGCAGAACATCCAGAAGAGTGTTTTATAAAAGATCCCAACAACTGACACTGGAACCTCTACAGCTTTATGGATTTTTAGATTGGTGTGATTAAACGTGGAAAGACATGGACGCTTTCATGCAGGGAACAAGCCTCTCACTGAATAAACTCAATTTCCACTAGCTATACAACAGGGATATGGCGCTAGCATCAGAGCTAATAAGAAAGCTAAGAAGTAATTTGTTCTTTCCCCCAAGAGGTGAATATTCTCATACATTTTTTTTCCGAATACTTGTTGGATACTCTTTAACATATAACCCCAGAAAATATTCCCAGTAGTGGGAACTACATTGGCAGTTTGGTTACTGAAGAAGTAGGAAAATGTCTTTTGAAAGGTTAATTTTAGACTGTTAAAATCCATCTATATACACACTGTAAAATGTAATAAGTTGACCTTACTTAGAAAAAAGTGAGGAAATTGATTGCACTAAAAATAACTAAGTAAAGTGAAATAGGAATAAAATGTTGTACTGACAAATGTTTAGTTAGTATAGTTTACTTACCAAGAGTTCTAGTAACTAAAAAAAGAACTGCAAGGGGTACTTGATTCTTTACTTTAGGTTTACTCTTGACTTAGTATTGCTACTCACTGACTCCCAGAGTGCATTGCGGCATGAATAAATTATTCAGTTGCTTTGTTTTACTGTTGTTGTTTTTATTTGCTAATTTTATTTGCTGTTTTGTGTCAGTAGTCTCACAACAAAAAGAGCAAATAAAATGGTTATTGTTACAATTAATAAAAATAAATAAAACTGAATTGTTACTATTGTTGTGATTCGCGTGCTGAATGTTAAAGTCTGTGTGTGACTCGAGCATATTACCGCAAATATTAAAAGACTGAATTAAAAGCTTATCAAGGTGTTTCTAAACGACAATAAAATATCAAAGTATCATTAGTAAACATGTAAAACACAGCTAATGATACACACACACACACACACACACACACACACACACACACACACACACACACACACACACACACACACACACACATATATATACATATATACACACACACACACACACACACACACACACACATATATATACATACATATAATGATTTAATTAGAAAATAAATCACTTTTTTAAAAGCAATCTACTTATTATTTTTCCTCCCTTGAAATTAAATAACACATACATATTTATTATAATAAAAAGTAATAATAAAATAAACTTTTTTCCAAGTGCCCAACCAAAGGGAACACTAATCACTATAACTGCAGACATGGAGGAAATGAGTGAAAGTCTATTAAGAATTGCCCTACCTCAAAAACATTTATTTTCTTCTTCTTCTGTTGTTATTTTGCACATTATCAACATTATTAGTGCACTGCTGCCTCTCCCTGATTTATTAATGTTGTTGGTGCCTTTGTGGCTACTTGGATATTTTAAGTAAGCGTTACTCAAAGCAGTAAGTATTTTTTTTTTTTTTTACATGCCATGAAAATGGCTGTAACTTAATAAAACCTAGTAGGTATAGCAACTAAATAAAGATAACTAACTATATCTAAGTAAGGTAAACTATTGCATTTTACAGTGCAGTAGCCTATAT
>NC_133379.1:13816272-13885726 GCF_049309525.1 Garra rufa
AAAAAAAAATCGCAGATCATCCAGGTAACCACACACAGTATTAAGAACCAAGGGTCCCAAACTTTTAAAGGGGGTTATTTTAATAATTTCAGCTATTTTTTATTTTTTTTTTATTTTTTTGGCGTGTGGACTATATGTAAACATATTTTATGTAAAATATATGGGACTTGCAAGACACAGCAAAGGGTGTTTATACTGCACAGCATTTCATATGTTATTTACCTCAAGTAAACATGGACCTGTCAATTAGTAGACTACTTTTAGTAATCAACTTGTAAAAATGTGTAGCCACAAAAGCCTTGTACAGTAGTGGGCTATGGATGCGGTAAGAGAGAGTATGGGACTAGAGTATGAGCTTTCTGTGTCTTTTTTTCGCTTTTCTTTAATCATCATAAAAATTTACTAGTGAAAACGTATTGCTGATACAACAACAAAAAGCATCATGACATTGGATTCAATTATAAATTAAGAAAATCACTAAAACTAAAATGTCTAAATAAAATCTAGTTCAAAACCTTATCCTGTATATAATTTACTAATGTCACTCATTGATATCATACAATATCAATATTGCTATCTCCAACTCGAAAACCTTAACAGTACAACATTAGCCACAGATAGTCTTTCAGCTGGAGCCATAACAAACACTGTTTTCTCAGGTTTAGAAGATGAAAGGAAAAAGGAAAAGAAGTAATAGAGATGTTTAAGACGTCACTGGCAGCAGGTTTGTCCTCATCCTGGCACCCTCAACAGTGTCTTTGTTTTTCTGTGACACCAATGCAGTCAACCCAGACTGTCTCTTTGGCTTCGGGTCCTTCAGTAATTAAACCTTAAACTATACTTGTCAACCTGTATGCTGCTTATTGTGACTGACAGAAGACCACTAGAACAAATTGCTCCAGCAGGGTGACTTTGTTTCAGATAACTGAGGCTTGGCTAAACCCCCTCCCATCCAGAGACCCCGGCTTTCAGTCGGCCTGCTGCAGAGAGCTAATCCATCCTGGGAGAATGCTGTGAAATTTCTCTTGTCATTCCTCTCAATGCAGCAGTAACACAGCATGCCTGGTAACTCACATTGCAGTGGAAAGAACCATTTGTGCACTTCTGCCAGCTAGGAGAACATCACAAGCACCGTTGCACCATTGTAATTAAGGTTTTCTCATCTAAATTAGGTTTAAATGAAAACCAGTTCTAGTTGTAAGTGATTTTAGTGTATATTTTAGCGATAGAGTTGCTTACATTACTTGTGATCAAAAAATGTATCTGTAAGCCACAACCTTGGCTATTTGTGTTATTATTCAACACGGTCTCACTCCCAAGTCCTCACATATTGACGTTTGGTCAGGACACTTTGGCGTCACATTTTGACGCACAGGGTACCCCTTCAGCGTCATTTTTGGACGTGCAGGGTCCTGACCAAACGTCAATATGTGAGGACTTGGGAGTGAGACCGTGTTGAATACTGCTTTAAATAAGAAACCCTTGGCGTCAATAAGCTAACGCGAAAGGCACTGCGAATTTTATCATCATGATTAAATTATATATTGGGTAATAATATTGCCATTATTGCATATGTATTGGGGTGTGATTTTTCAATGCAAACAGTCACAACAGTTTTATTTATATTACACTATTTACACATTTACGAGCACGTAACCCAACCCCTGCCCCTAAACCTAACCATTTTTCAATAAAACACAGATATAACAGGCAGATACAACTACAGTCACAATTTAACAGTTATAATATGGCCTAGTTTCTTTGTATTGTATAATACACACAAAGCATGCTTATGTTTATGACTGTATCTTACAACAATATGATGTAATATGAGGGTTTACACTGAGTGTATGTTTAGACAATATGTATTAGTAATACTGTGTTCTCGAATGGATGTTTAACACGATCAACAATTATTATTAGTTTCTCAAATATAAAATGTCCTTTTTACGTTTGTACAAATGCGTGAGTCTATGACTACAAAATCATAATATATTTATATATAAATAGTATGATGCTCCTGATTGTTACGGAAGCAGACCAACGAGACAGGTAAGTAGGTGAATACAAGGTTTATTTTATAATCAGCAGAGCGGTGAAGGTGATGGCGTGCAGAACCAGGTAAGTAGAACAGTAAAGTTGAGTAATGATACTTGATGAGCAGATATTGTAACTGAGTTGTATTTTCTCGTTGCAGGAACGAAGATCGGAGGACATCAACAGGATGCAGACTTATGGCACACTCACACGCTGGAAACTTGGATCAATAGACTTCGATAGACTTGGCTGGAATAGAGCAGAGATACAGGTAAGTAAGCACAGGTAAGTATTTCAGGTAAAGCATTCGTGAACTAGCTGGAGTCACACGAAGAGTCCGCTTGCAATGAACGAGCCTGGACACTGATGGCTGTGTGAGGTGTGCTTTTATGTGGTGTGGCTGATTGCTGACAGGTGCGTGTGATTAGTAGTCTGGTGAGAGTGATCGCTGAGTGAGGGAGGTGGAAGAACCTGGCCAATCCGTGACACTGATATTAACATGCTCACAGATGTTTTGTTTTTGTTTTTTAGTGATCTGAAACCTGCTCAAAAGATGAATCCTGCTGACATTTACTTGAGTCTCCTCAAACTGTTTTCCTGAGAGCACTGTACCAACTTCAGATGTTAAAGAAGTTTACAAGTGAATCTCAAGTTATTTTGCGTGATAAATAAATCTATTCAAAATGAGCTACAAACATATTTTGTCCTTAAATTCCTCCTTCATCTGACTGAATGGATAATTATGCGGCTCATTATGCAGGTCTTTGTCTTCTCAGGTGTAAATCACAGCATTATTCATGATCATTCACGCCTTCTCGCATACAGTCGTTCTAAACAAAAAGTGTCTTCAAAAATTTAAATCTACATACTGTTTTGTGGAAACAAGTGAACTAGATGATTTTCACATGATTTCACATGATTTCACAAGTATTTCACCCATCACAGCAGTGAGTATTGAATAAACACACAAACCATGAGCACACATCTGGAGCAGTGGGCAGATATTTTTGCTGAAAAGTTGAGGGTTCAGTGCCTTGTTCAAGGGTTCTACCTCAGTCGTGGTATTGAAGGTAGAAGAGAGTGATCTACACTCACTCCCCCCACCTACACTTCATTATCAAGACTTGAACCTGTTTGCACGGTTCGGCTAGTTTGAGTTGGATTTGGACTGGAATTTTTTTGGGACCTGGCAACCCTATGTGGTGCTGTTAATATATTGACTGTACAGTATTGTAATTGAGCCTCTGATTATGGGTTTGCCTAGTAATAGTGATATACTTGCCTTAGCAAACACCACTAATTAGTGCACATTAGTTATTAACTGCACGCCCACACTTTTTTGTACTGCATATTAAACAGAGTGTGAATTTTCTTCTTTCTTCCCCAAATGTCCCTCTCACGCTCTTGACTAATGGAAAATTTTAATCTCAACTCACTTGACAATCTGTTTCGTGTGATGAGCCAAATGTAGATGAAGTGGAAAAATAACGAGATGTATTACTGTGGGGCAGTGGAGAGCTGAGAGGCTTGTGGAGACTGGCGACTCTAATTGTCTTTGCTGAGGGGAAGTGAGACAGACACAAGAGGATGAATTCAACTTCAGCAAGGACCTATGGAGAGTCGCACTGTGTCCCGCAAAGCTCAGATTTGACTAGTCTTCCTTGATGAAATAATGAGGTTTCCAGTGTTGGATGTTTATAATTGATTCAGCATAGAGAACATTTCGCCTCAGCACTCAGTTACAGACTAACATTGCCATATAATATGGAATCATCCTGGGACTGAAGTTGCGTTCTGTACTAAATCCATATGGAACATTGTCTCTATAGCCTTGAAAACCAAGGAACTGATAAATTATTTATTGCACGTGAATCAGCTTTGCATACAAGTACACAATTACAGATTAGTTAAACTAATAGCTAAAGATGTGCATGAGGTGTGACTCTGTGTGTGCAATTGTCATTAGGTGTTGCTACCAACAGTAGATGCACAGTTGCCTAAAAAAACTAAAAAAAAAAAAAAGCAAGACAACTGTCTAAAAGTAGCCCAAGTCCACTGTAAAACTACAGACATGGCAACCCTGCCTAGATGCTACACTTACATATTTAAAAAAATATGTCTCTTTATCGTTATTTGTGCACAGTCTCAGTTCTCTAGTGTTCTAGTGTTTATTTGCTAAAGGAAAAGCTATAGTGATATGTGTGAAGTAGCATGTGACTGTCACAAATATCAGGTAGAGGAGTGGAGATGGAGATGCTGGGGACCGGAGTAATTCAAAACTGAAATATTTATTATGAAATAAAACAAAGAACATGGAGCAAACAAAACAGAAGTAACATTAACATCGACGGACAAAGGGAGTGAGCAAACACAGACTTTTTAAACACTACAAACAGGGCGTGGTTACAAACGAGATAACAGGATAATGAGGGGGAAATACAAATATGGGCAAGACTAAACCAACTAATGCAAAACCAAAAGGGGGAGACAAAGACTAAACCATAGAATGGGAAACATGGGGGGGGGAAACACTAGGAAAAACAAGACAAACTAGACAAGAATCCTGACAGTGGCACTTTAGTATGACATTAAATTTAATTTCTTTTTAGACTTAACATGTCTGTCATTAATCTAAATGCAAAGTGATTGTGTCTCAGACTGATTTTAACATTTAATTTGATCAAGCAGAGACTTATTTTTATGCGTGCATTAATTCATTAACCACTCCATATGAATATGACAAAAAAAATCAGAGCATCTTAATACTGTCAATATTTTCCTATAAATAACCAGAGAGTGTATAGTCTGTTGATTGACTGATTAATTCATGATGATGATAATGATATTAAAAGGTCTTGATGTTGCTACAGTGTACTGAATGATATGTCACCCTGGACCACAAAACCAGTCATAAGGGTCTTTTTTTTTTAATTGAGATTTATACATCATCTAAAATCTAAATAAATAAATACATTTTTATTGATGTATGGTTTGTTAGGATGGGACGATATTTGGCTGAGATACAACTATTTGAAAATCTGGAATCTGAGGGTGCAAAAAAATCTAAATATTGAGACAATTTCCTTTAAAGTTGACCAAATAAAGTTCTTAACAATGCAAAATACTATTAACAATTAAGTTTTAATATATTTACAGTAGCAATTTTACAAAATATCTTTATGGAACATACTCTTTACTTTATATCCTAATTATTTTTGGCATAAATAAAAAAAAAAAATCTGGTTTGGTTCCCTTCCGAGGGAACTCGAACTGCGTCTTCTAGAGGACACTAGGGGGTTATTTTACCACTATTTTTACCATATGCACCTCAGTTTTTGAGTGAACATTGCCAAAATTGTCCACAAATAGCACAAATAGATATTTTGTTTGTGTATTTGTTTGTTTCCACTCAAAAACCGAGGTGCCTAAACTAAAATCAGTGACGACCAACCAGTTCCAGAAAGAAATACAAAACTTGCTAATTGAAAGAAAACAAGTTGTAATGAGAGATTTACAAGCGATTTTTAAAAGGTCACATTTTATTTAATTTTACTGAACAAGAGCACCATGTACTCAGCTCTGGCCGTTGATTTGCTTTTCTTTCTCTCATTTTAAACTGAAAGCCAAGTGCTTGTCTCTCTGCACTCATTTAGGGTGTTTCCATTCGGTGGATGTGAAAGCAGTTTTCAGGTACGCATTAGCAAGCCTCACACAAGTCCTCTTCAAAAAACAATCCAGGTGACAGTTCAAATAAACTCTGGAACAGTTCACAGTTGTTATATATGGACATTATTTGAGAGCTAAGACTTTCTTATTAAAAGTAACAAAACACAAACCAATTGGATGTGAAGTGAAATAATGGTGAAGAGAAAACTGGGTGCACTGCAAAAAATGCTTTTTTTACTTAGATTTTTTGTCTTGTTTCCAGCCAAAATATCTTAAAATTCTTGAATCAAGAAGAATTTTCTAGACAAGTAAAAACTATTGTCTTGTTTTTGCTTAAAACAATTTATTAAGTTATTGTTTTAAGTTATTTCAACTAGATTATTTTGCTTACCCCATTGGCAGATTATTTTGCTGGTTTCAAGCAAAAACTCACTTAATTTTAACTTATTTTTTTCTAAATCATTTTTGCTTGTCTAAAAAATGTTTAGATATTTTAGCTTGAAACAAGACAAAAAAAATCTAAGAAAATCATTTTCTGCAGTGTGATTTCTACACTGCAAAAAATGCTTTTCTTACTTAGATTGTGTGTCTTGTTTCCAATGCCAATGGGGTAAGAAAAATAATTTTGTTTTCTGTTTGAAATAAATTTTTTTCTTACCCCATTGGCAGATTATTTAGCTTGTTCTAAGCAAAAAAAAAAATCACTTAATTTTGGCTTGTTTTTTTTTTTTCTGAAAACAAGAAAATAAGTTTTACTCGTCTAGAAAATCCATCTTGATTTAAAAAATTTCAGATATTTTGGCCGGAAACAAGTCAAAAAATCTAAGTAAGAAAAGCATTTTTTGCAGTGTGGGGTCAAATAGAAGCTGCAGTGACGATGGCTGACTATATTATTGGTCGATATATCGGTCTCAAATACACAACTGATAAACATGACACACTCTTTAGAACTACCATGAAAGTTAGTTACACTATAATTGCTGTTGTGGTTGCCCTACAGAGTATTGTCAGATGCTCCAGAGAACCATTACTTCACACAATTAGCATAATGTGAGATGCTGTGAATGAGCATCATCACAGTGTTGGACTCCATATCTCATAAACGGTCTTTTGCACTTTTCCCTCAAGGCTGAAATTCAGGGTTGCACCCATCATTTATCATCTATGATGACAGACTTTCACTGAATGTCACGACTGTCATCTTCCTTCCAGAAATGCATATGTGAAAAGAACAAGGCCACTGAGACATGCTATAGTTTCCAACATTCAATCTCAAATGGGAAGTCACTTTGCACCAGTCGTTTGCAATCTTTACACACAGTTCAGAAAAATGGGTTTTAATTCCATTGTTTTTCACTCTCAGAGGAGTTTTATTCTTCTCGGCTCTGCAGTAACTATGGTTACCCTGTCTGAGAGATATTCTGATATGGCTTTCTTCCCCCATCACATTAGCAGTTCCCTTTTCTCTCATTCTGTCTCCTTCTTAATAATGAGCAGTTCACACATCTGGCGGTCAAAATGTAGATGAAATTATCACTCTGTGACAAGTAACCAATTATGCAAATGATGATGGTGCACAACTGTGGTCCTGGTTTACAAATAAATGCAGACAGAATGGCTCTATGGAAAAGAAAGAATAATTAAATGCATATTATAAAGTGAAAGCCAAGATGAGAATGGATCATTCCCTCTTTTTTTTCAGTTCATTGCAGCCTTGTCAAGCTGTAGAGAGTAGGCGAACTAACGTGTTGTAGTTTCAACTTGTAGGCGTTGCATTAACTTATGCACACAAGATATTTTTACTGAATTATTTTGCACCTCAGACTTCTTGGTGATAATTGCTGCACATATATCCTTAGCTCTGAATATTACTTGTGTAATGTGAGTCTACGGAAGCCTTGAGTAATTTTTTGGATAATTTTAGACATCAAATTGAAATTTTACAGTTGTTGCTGACAGATTATAATAGTGACACAAGGCACCTGGAAAGCCTCTATATTTAAGTCGCAGCAGACTATGGTAACTTCGGAAAAGTTACTGGTAATTATTGGAAAAGCATATGATGAAGTTGTACTCCAGTAAAAAAAAAAAAAAAAAACTAGATAAAAATGTTGGCTTGAGGAAGCTAGACCAGAAAGTTTGAAAACATTTTAAAAGTTTTAAAAAGATTTCCAAGTTTTAAAAGTTTTAAGTTTGAGGGTTTTCAGTCTGAAATATTTTGAAGTTAAAGTAGTTTTAAAAGCTTATTGTTTGATAGATTGCTAACATGCTTCTAGCATGATTAGCATGTTGCTAACATGATTATCAGCACACTTTTATCATGATTATCATGTTGCTAGCATGTTGCTAGCATGATTCTAGCATGATTATCATGTTACTAGCACACGTTTATCATGATTAGCATGTTGCTAGCATGATTCTAACATGATTATCATGTTACTAGCACACTTTTATCATGATTAGCATGTTGCTAGCATGAATCTAACATGATTAGCATGTTGCTAGCACACTTTTATCATGATTAGTAAGTTACAAGCATTGTTTTAATGATCAGCATGCTACTAGCACATTTGCTAGCATGATTTTATCATGATCAACATGTTACTAGCATGATTTGATCACGATTAACATGTTACTAGAATGATGTTGTCATGATCAACATTTTACTAGCATGTTGTTAGTATGTTTAGCATGCTACTAGCATGTTGGTAGCACGATTCCAACATAATTAACATGTTTCTAACATGATTAGCATTTCACTAGCGTGTTGTTAGCATGATTAGCATTTTTTAGTATGATATTGTTAACATGATTAGCATGTTATTAGCATGCTTAACATGTTACTAGCATGTTGGAAGCATGATTAGCATGTTAATAGCATGTTAACATTATTAGCATGTTACTAACCTGTTGTTAGCATGATTAGCATGTTACTAGCATGTTGTTAGTATTATTAGCATGATGTTGTTAGCATGATTAACATCTTGTGTGCATGATGTTGTTAACATAATTAGCATATTACTAGCATTTTGTTAGCATGATTAGCACGTTACTAGCATGTTTTTAGCATGAATCTAGCATGATTAGATATTTTTAATAAATGAAGAGTTTATTTGCAAAAACAGATAACAGTTAAGTTCATCATGTTTTTATTAGTTTAGTTAGCTGATTTGTGTGTGTGTGTGTGTGTGTGTGTGTGTGTGTGTGTGTGTGTGTGTGTGTGTGTGTGTGTGTGTGCGTGTGTGTGTGTGTGTGTGTGTGTGTGTGTGTGTGTGTGTGTGTGTGTGTGTGTGTGTGTGTGTGTGTGCACCTGGTATTCATCACGTTGTGGGGACCAAATGTCCTCACAAGGATAGGAATACCAGTAGATTTTGACCTTGTGGGGACATTTCTCAGGTCCCCATGAGGAAACAGGCTTATAAATCATGCACAATGAGTTTTTTTGATGAAGTAAAAGTGTGCACAATCTCCTGTGAGGGCTAGGTTTAGGTGCAGGGTAGGTGTAGGGCGATAGAAAGTACGGTTTGTACAGCATAAAAACCATTACGCCTATGGAATGTCCCCATAAAACATGTAAACCCAACGTGTGTGTGTGTGTCTGTGTGTGTGTGTGTGTGTGTGTGTGTGTGTGTGTCTGTGTGTGTGTGTGTGTGTGTGTGTGTGTGTGTGTGTGTGTGTGTGTGTGTGTCTTATTTTTACTTAATCAAAATAGCCCAACTGCAGGTTGATTGAGATTCATTGAAATGCACAATGAATTTTTTTAAACTGCTAAAAAAATGTTTTTAGCAAATTAACTTCCAACATTCCTCAATACTTGCGTAATTATATTGTAACAAGGACATATAATAAAGTGTTTTCATACTAAAGATTCAGTATGTTATTCCAAACAGCAATTGAGAAGTTATAAATTTATGCACACTGCAGCACACAGACATTCAGCTCCACAGCCATACTTCACATCCCTTCACAGATCTGGACAGTTTGACATGAAAACAGCAAGAAAGCCCATTACCATATCAACCCTTCCCAATCTAGAGGTTTATAGCATATCATGACCTTTCTAAACGTGCAGTATTGCTGCTGAATATCTTGAGATCTGCACCTTTGATATTTCTCATTTTTGTAATCTCAGTTTAAACATTTTCCTCAGAGAGGTATCTTTCTAAAGGCCAAACTTTCTCAATAGGATTTCCTACTCGTGTGGTACTATAACAGTTATCAGCTTGTGTTTACTCGCACAAAATAAAGATTTTCTGATGCAGCCCCAGCGGATTTCGCAGCGTTAAAGGTCATTGTGAAAACAGTCATCAGCCTTTCATTGTGCAGCACAAACAATATTCCACCTGTAGTGCAGCGCATCGAGGAAGCTGAGGCTGTTAAACTGTCAAATAAATTCTGTTTTAGTACTATTTGGGATTAAATTATAGAGTCTGGGATATATAATTATACAATTGGGTGGGTTTAGTTTTTCTTCTAGTGCATAATCATTAATGACATAAATCAGTTGGTAATTGGCATTTGTTCTGGGCACTTTGGAAAACATAATGTAAAGCAGGCGCTAGCTTTCTAGAGGGGTTTTATATCTAAGAGGTTGACAGGGTATTACAGGGTAAATCAATTTCAGGACAATAAAAAAAAAACTTGATGGACAGCAAGTTACAATTTAACCAATAAAAAGAAACTGTCATCCTCCAGAAAGCAACCCCATTGTAACAATGGGGAGTCGGAGGCTGACGTGTGGATCCATATGCAAAGCTTTATTAGAAGACGTTGTCAAGACAGGCAGGGGTCGAACACCAGAAAACAGAAACAACAAGGGTAATCCGAGAGAATAATCCAATAAACAGGCGTGAAGGTCAGGGCGGGCGACAAGATGCAAAACAAGAAAACAGTCCAGGGTCGACAAACACGGAAACACAGGAACTAGGAATCTAGGAGCTAGGAACTAGAAAGTTAAACACTAAACAACGATCAGTCCAGACAGAGGGGGAAGGGAAGGCTTTATACCAAACACAAGGGATCACATGACAGAAACGGACACATGGATGCAGGAGAACCAATGGGAACATGACACATAAGGACAAAGCATGGTGGGTTGAGTGAACACAACATAAACAGAGTCCGGGATGGAGTGCCCTCTACTGGAGATGACGGGCACTCCAGCTGGTGATTGTGACACCCATAGGTTCTATGTGCAAACAGCTTATTATAACCTTTAGTTACGTTTTAAAGTTACAATAACAACACTGTTGTATTGCGTGCATTGTCACACAATTATGCTTGACTTTCGTTACCAAATCAGTGGGTTTATTTCATATGAAAACACTAAGATTTTTTGTCTTGTTTCCAGCCAAAATATCTAAAAATTTTAAATCAAGAAGGATTTTCTAGACGAGTAAAACTTTCTTTTCAGAAAAAACAAGTCAAAATTAAGTATGTTTTTGCTTGAAACAAGCTAAATAATCTGCCAATGGGGTAAGAAAAATAATCTTGTTTTCTGTTTGAAATAAGATTTTTTTTGCTTACCCCATTGGCAGATTATTTTGCTTGTTCTAAGCTAAAACTCACCTTAATTTTACATGTTTTTTTCTAAAAAGCAGTGTTGTTTTCGTCAACGATGACGATGACGAAATCATTTCGTTGACGCCACTTTTTTTCATGACGATAACGAGACGATGACGAGATAAAAATGGCTCGTTGATGACTAAAACATGACGAGACGTGTGTGAGTTTTCGTTGACGAGACGAGAATAGACGAAAATGTTAGTGGGTTGTCCGTCACACGTTTAAAATGCATGACATTTCCGCTTATTGTGCATGCCAATTAAAACTTAAAAAGTATCTGACGCCATGGCAAGCCGTTTTAGCATTAAATACTCTTTGCTATACTAGTATGGCAAACCGTTTTAGCATTCCATCCTTGTTTGTCTTTTATGTTCTAAAACATTCCTTCATTATTGTAATTATTGGTGAAAATAGTCGATCCGGAAGCTCACATTGTGTTGAACTATAGATCTGCTATTTTCAGAACGTATAAGTGACACTACCCAACAGCAAAATACTTACTGACCTACATTAATTTGTTAAAAGACTACTTTTTTCCCTTTTTTTGACTAAACCCTAGACTAAAACCTTTTTGACTTTTCGTCGACTAAAATTGGACTAAAACTATCACATATAGAAGGGACTAAAATTTGACTAAAACTAAGAAGCATTTTAGTCCAAAAGACTAAGACTAAGACTAAATCTAAGATGGTTGTCAAAAACAACACTGCTAAAAAGAAACGTCTAGGTTACGTATGTAACCCCTGTTCCCTGAGGACAGGGAACGAGACGCTGCGTCCTGGTGGACACTATGGGAACTGCCTTCAGCATGACCGGTTCTGAAACAAGCTATAGAACAACAACAGTGAACTTGACACTGGCCGGCGCCAGCCTGTGACGTCATCAACGGGCGCCTGCTAGTATAAAAGCAGGTGCCTGAGAGCACAACACCATCTTTTTGTCGGACGGAGGTATGTGCAGGGCCCGAGGCATGGCCCCGAGACGCAGCGTCTCGTTCCCTGTCCTCAGGGAACAGGGGTTACATACGTAACCTAGACGTTCCCTTCCGGAGGGAACTCTACGCTGCGTCCTGGTGGACACTATGGGAACGTTTATACCAACGCTGCCATGCCGAGGGATAAGTGATCAAACTGACTGAACGAGGAGTCAAGAAGGAACATCACCCCTGCTTCAGCGAGAGTCGCTGGGGCCCAGTGACCTGCCACAGCTAGCTCGGCTACCTGTGCACGTAACTCTCAAGCGTGGAGGCCTAGAGGGAGCCTACTACACTTAGCTCCCTAAGTGATGGAGCTCATAAACGCCCTGTCATAATGGGCGGAGTTTTAGGGAATGGAGGTCTCAGCAGAGCGAATGTCTGCTCTAGGGACCTGACAACATTCAGTGCTAACAGGTATAGGTGCTATACTCGACACTGGGGGTATTCAGTGAGGCTGAATAGCCTGTGCAACAAAACTACCCGAGTGGAGCTTCTGCTCAGAGGGAATCTTCACACTTGACACTGACGATGGTCTGTGAGGCTGAATAGCCCGTGCAGCAGACCTGTCTAAGTGGAGATTTTCTGAGGAGTGGAGGCTTCAACGAAAGGAAGCCTGGCAACACTCTGCGCCTTCCAGAGAGCAACTCTAAGAATGGAGGTGCCGTGACACCTCTACACTCAAAACCTGGAGGTAGTCAGTGAGGCTGAGTAGCCTGTGCAGCAGAACTACCTACATGGAGTTTCTGAGGAGTGACTGCTTCAAAGGAAGCCAAAAAGCACTCTGTGTCTTGCAAAGGAAAACTCTAAGAGTGGGGGTCTCGTGACCGATCTACACTTCAACACTGAGGGTAGTCAGTGAGGCTGAATAGCCTGTGCAGCAGAACTACCTGAGTGGAGTTTCTGCAAAGTGGCGGCTTTGGTAAGAAGAAGCCTGGTACCACTCTGCACCCAGCAGAGGACAACTCTAAGGATGGAGGTCTGTGACCTATCTACACCCAATACTAGAGGTAGTCCGCGAGGCTGAATAGCCTGTGCAGTCGGACTGCCTACTTCTAGTGAAATCTCTGGAGGCAACGAAGGACTCTAAGAGTGGAGGTCTCATGACCTAACTACACTTCAACACTAACGGTAATCAGCGAGGCTGAATAGCCTATGCGACAGTACCTGAGTGAGTCTAGAGAGTGGAGGCTTCTGAGAAGAAGCCTAACAACACTTCATAGAAGAAAGACTCTAGGAGTGGAGGTCTGATGACCTAACTACACTTCAACACTGATGGTAATCAGCGAGGCTGAGTAGCCTATGCGACAGTACCTAAGTGGAGTCTGGTGGCAATATTCTGTGGGCAGAAAAGGACTCTAAGAGTGGAGGTCCCATGACCTACTACACTTCAACACTACAGGTGTTCATCGAGGCTGAATAGCCTATGCGACAGTACTACCTGAGTGGAGTCTGGAGAGTGGAGGCTTTCAAGAGAGGAAGCCTGACACACTTCCGTGCTTAGCAAAGAAGAACTCTGAGAGTGGAGGTCTCATGACCTATCTACACTCTAACCCTGAAGCTAATCCGCGAGGCTGAATAGCCTGTACGACAGAATTACCTTCGTGGAGCTCTTCTGGAGAGTGGAGGCCGGAAGAGGCGTCAACACTCAATCCTGCTAGCAGTGCTATATGGATTGGAGTTGGAAAAACTAAAAGGTTTTTGTAAAAAAACAACTCAAAAGATGGGAACGGAGGTTTACCTGCGTGGCCCACACCGTAAAGGATTTAGAAAAGGACCCGCCAGTCGGGGGAGACCTTTACCACCAATGTGGATTTGAGAAAAATGCATAAACGCATTTACCACTCATGTGGATTTTAAGGAGTGCTCAAGGACTTGCGTGAGTAAACACCACAGATGTGGTTTTAAATAGGTGCCCAGAGCATAGCGAGAGGATCACCAGATTGCAGTCTCTAGGCGATAGCAAAGCCTGAAAGCGGAGCTTCTGGAGAGGGGAGGCTTCAGCAGAAAGACTCTCTAAAGCGAGAGGAGGCCTACGACGCTCTCCTTAGGGAAACTCTTCAGAGTGGAGGCCTCAAAGTGAACGCTCTAAGCGAGGGGAGGCCTGACTACACTCGACGCTCAAAGAAATGGCAAATACTCACAGTAGAACTAACAATGCAAAATAGCATTTATCTCATAGCTCTGTGTAGTGGAGGCTCCGAGACTGCATCTCTAGAGAGAGAAGCCTGCAACACTAGTTTTTTGGTGAGTGGAAGACAGCACTCCCCCAAAAAATAGTCAGCGAGGCACCCGTGGGCCTGCCAGCTGCTATAACTGTGAGAGTGAAGGTCTCAGTACTGTGGCTGTGACAGAGAGGAGACCACTGTGCTTATCAAAGGAGTTGAAAAAACTTAAGGGTTTTGGAACCAACTCGAAGATGGGCACGGAGGATTCCCCTGCGTGGCCCACACCGTATAGGATTTCAGAAAAGGACCCTGCCTTTACGGGAGGGAACTTTACCATAAGTATGGATTTTAATGAAGTGTCTAAGTAGTGCACTTACCACTCACGTGGATTTTAGGGAATGCTCAAAACGACTTGCGTGAGTAATCACCACTAATGTGGATTTGAGGAGGTGCTCTAAGCGTAGCGAGGAAGACACCAATATTATTCCCGGGCGATAGCAAACCCGGAAGCGGAGCTTTCAGCGAGGGGAGGCTTTAATGGTTACAGACTCTCTCAAGCGCAACAAAGCCTGACGACGCTCAGCTGAGGAAGCTCTACCGAGTGGAGGCCTTGGTATGAACACCCTCTCGAGGAAGGGAGGCCTAACTACACTCAACGCTTGAAGTGACAGGTCCACGAAAGGGCTCATATACTGAAAAGTAGAGCTGCATTATTGTGTTTCGGCCTGTATTTCTGGAGAGTGGAGGCTTAACAGAAATACCTCAAACAGAGGGAGCCTGGCGACACTCAAACCAATAAAAGCTCTCATGAATGGAGGTCTAAAAGAATGACCTGGCTACATTCAACGCTAAGAAGTATTATCTTTATACGAGTCCACACGTCAGTAGGACTTCACAGAGAGGAGGCTTTTTAAAACATCCTTTTTTTAGGGAAAAGCCTGCTACACTCAATTCTGGCAGATTGGGTTTTAGCACAATACCAGAAAATAATTTAGCGAGGGCCAGAATGGGGCCTAACAGCCAAATATGTAAGATTTCTACTTAAAAGCGGGGCTTTTTAAAGAGAGCGGAGGCTTCAGTAAAACATCTCTCTCTCAGAGAGGGAGCCTGACGACGCTCTGTTCACCCTAACACACAAACTCCTAGGAGTGGAGGTCTCACATGTGTGTATATGAATATACACAGGGAAGGGACCTGACTACACTCATGCAAAAAGAGTATTACTCTTAGCAGGGTTTGAGCGAGCGAAGGCTTCAGCAGAGCAATTTTATTTATTTTTTTCGCTTGAAGCAGCTTAACAACGCTCAAGAGGGTTTTTATTACATATTCCCATGTATATATGTATGTTGGATTATGTCTATACCACGCTTACTCTAGCGGAGGTTTTAAACCTGACAACGCTTAACCCAGGAAGGGATTCTACGAGTGGAGGTCTCTACACACTGTTTTCTTTTATAAAACGAGGGGAGACCTGGCTACACTCGGCACTTGGTGGCAGTAGAACTCAAGAGGAGCTCGAAAACTGCAATAACAGTCACCCAAGCGGAGCTGGTAGACAAAGAAAACATGCACATACACATTTGAATATTTTATTAAAGTGTCTTTACTGTTCACATACCGGGCCATCAGATTGAGTATCAATCTCATCATCGGCCCAGCCCCAGAGTCTTTGGCGAGGGGGAAAAAGGAGGGGCAGGTAGCCGAAGGACGTGAGGGGAACTGGAGAGGAGAATCTAGGTACCCGATCCAGGCCTGCCGCCACGCCGGCGTTGGATCGTCTCCCTTAGATCCCCTCTCCTATGCCGCACATCACGCCTCCTCTGGGACCGACTCCTCCCGGGGGGAGGGCCCCGAGTGGCCACACTGGTGACCTGGCCTCGTCTCTGGCCCTTGGACCAGGATGGGCCTGGTTTTCCCCGGTGTTCAGGTGGGGGCGTGGACCGGCGAGGAATGCATGACTTGAAAGCCGCCGAGCGCGCCTTCGCCTCTCTGAATCTCTCGACCACCGCCTCGACGGATGTGCCGAACAACTCAGATGGCGAAACCGGCGCATCGAGGAGAAAGCGTTTCTCTTTCTCCTCGATGTCCGCCAGGTTCACCCACAGATGTCTCGCCGACATGGACCGGCCCACCGCAGTCGCTGTCTGCTTAGTGGCCCTCAGAGAGAGGTCTGTGGTGCGGCGCAGCTCAGCCACCTCCTCCGGGGAAAGCCCCAGACCACGGTCCAGATCTTTTAGCAGATCAGCCTGGTATGCCTGCAACACTGCCACCGTGTGCAGAGCAGCACCAGCCTGATCCGCTGCCGCATATGCCCTGCCGTTCAGCCGAGATGTTTCTTTCAACGGCTTGGAAGGCAGGGTCGGAGCCTTCAGGGTCGATGTCCCTCCCGCTGAGAGATAGTTCGCAAACGTCTGCTCAATGGGGTCTACCCCATTGTCTACCCAGGGCGGCCTCTTCCCTGGCGGGCTTCCACTGAAGGTCTAAACGGATAGCCGCGCGGTCCATAACAGACATCAACTCTTCATATGCGGGGCAGGGAGGCTGCATGGACTCAGAGAGCTCATCTTGTTCCATTTCAGCCTCCTGCTCGCCCTGGCTTGAAGCCAAAAGAGCACTCGCTGCAGGATCGGAAGATGTGAGAGACAACACATCTTCCGCTAGCAGCGCGTCCTCGTCTCTGGCTGACGGGCGCGAGAGATTAATCCCTCTCTCAAACTCGTCAGCCAGCTCCACCTGTGATCCCCACGATCTCAGCCGCAGGGCAGCCTCGGCTGCCGCGGGACCAGAGCCGCGTGGGGCGGATGGATGTCCCAATTCCCTCGAGAAAAGGGACAAACGAGAACGGAGTTTCTTCATAGTGAAACTCTCACAGTGAACGCACTCCGTTCCTTCTAGAATGGAGCGCGCATGCTCTTCACCTAAACACATCACACAGAGGTCGTGTGCGTCATCAGGTGTCAGATTTCTCTGACACGGATCCGCACACTTCCTAAACAGTTTTCCTCTAGGCATCGCTGTACTCACTCGCTAGAACGGAGGACTCTGAAGACAAAAAGATGGTGTTGTGCTCTCAGGCACCTGCTTTTATACTAGCAGGCGCCCGTTGATGACGTCACAGGCTGGCGCCGGCCAGTGTCAAGTTCACTGTCGTTGTTCTATAGCTTGTTTCAGAACCGGTCATGCTGAAGGCAGTTCCCATAGTGTCCACCAGGACGCAGCGTAGAGTTCCCTCCGGAAGGGAACAATAATTTTTACTCGTCTAGAAAATCCTTCTTGATTTAAGTATGTTTAGATATTTTGGCTGGAAACAAGACAAAAAATCTAAGTAAGAAAACCATTTTTGCAGTAGTGTAGGAATTGCGTTTTCTCTTCCTTTGCACACAGCCTGTCTATTTTGTTCTACATTGGCTATAGAATCTACTAAATGACAGTTGAGTTTGTGCTAAAATACAGTTTGATTGGACACACAGCCAGTGTGAAATACTGTATTTCATCTTCAATGTTTTTTTGTTTTTTTCATCTGTTGTATAATTTTGAGACATGCCATTTTTATGATCTCATATTGAGCAAAAATACTCATCGTGCTATCAGCGGTTGCATGGATCTCCACAAACCCATTGCTAGGCCCTTTTGAGAGAGTATTGATCCAACATCGATTACAATATATCTCTATTAGTCAGTGTTGGGTGTTAAAGTAATTCATACTATTTCCCGGCAGCTGGGTTGTCCCTGCTGTGTGTCTTTATGTGAAGTTTCATAAACCAACAATAGGATAGTTTCAGCCTCAGGTGTCCAGTCACAAGTCTGGCTATGTGTAACTAACAAAAGATTAACTTTGAACATTATAGAGCAGTGCTTCTCAAAACCAAACGAGCAATGAAATCCAATCTTTAGAGTCTGAGCCATTAGAAATGCCAGTATATAGCAATTTTACTGCAACTGTAACTATATAACAGATTTTATTCTGTAAACCACAGAAGTTTTCTGCAGTGTGTTTTTCCAATTTTTCTTTTCTATTTTATCTTTTTTGTTGTTTTTCTTCACTGTATTGGTGTATTGTTTGTCTCCAGGAGCATTTTAAGTTATTCTTAACCCACTGTAATATTATGCATCTGTTAAACTAGTCATAATGAGTGTGTGAGTTATGCTGGTAAAGTGGTTTAAATTAACATGTATGTTATAGTACAGCAGGCACAAATAATTACTTTTGGTAGTAGTGGTATTGTGATTATGCGTCTGTATCTATCGTATGTTGTTAAAGAAAAGAAAAGTTGTTTCAGCTTAAAAAGTGTTTGTGTTGCCTTAAAATGTTAAGGTTATTTAACTCAAACATCTTAGTACTAACTTAGTACTTAACATTTTAAGTTGACTAAATTTAAAATTTCATGACATTTCAAACACTTTCTTTTCTTTTCTTTTCTTTTTGTTCTGAGCAAAAACTGTAGGTCTCTGTAAGTCTAGGTCTCCTTTTCATCAGTTACCAGTTAGAACCAAATACAGAATAGTTAATTACATATGTATACATACGTATAGGTATAAGTTATAATGAGTTCCTTTTATAATGAGTGCATTATGCTACTCAGCTTTGAAAACAACAACATCAAATTGTACTTTATGGTCATTGGGTCAATACAATGGTCAATACAAAAACTCATTGTATTATGTATTACAAGTATAATGAGAGACAGATGACTGGGATAGTGGGATAACCTGCATCTGAAGCAGCATTCATTCTTCAGCTCAATCTCATATTCACAATAAAACATTACTTTGAATGTCCGCTGAGGAAAAGCGATATCTTTGTCGTACTATCCTTTCATCTGTAAGGGGTGACTTCCGATGACAGCGCTGCTCAGTGCATGTGTTGGCTGTGTCTTACAGTGTGTTGTTGAAAGTAAAAATAACTTTCTTGTTTACAACCCTGCTTCTTTCAGTATAAAAGTGTTTACTGCTGACTTACTAGTAAAAACTGTCTTTTGTCACCATATAATAATGTAACTAAAATAACCATCACGGACACAAAAACAATTTCTCAATATTACATATTATTATTAAATACTACCATCATTTATATAAAGTATTATTTATTGGTAATAATATTTAATAAATAACAAAGGCCATCATAAAAGTTGCTAGGCAATTCAGTCAAAAGTACAAAGACTGTGCTCTGATATACAGCATTAAATTTACATCAAATATAACGTGATGAGACTTTGCCCTTAACAAAAACTTTTGTTCAATTATACCAAAATCAATTATATCTAATGTTTAACCACTATATAACTATATATAAAGTTTATATCAGAGCCAGCAGCAAATTCCAGAAGAACTGGCTGAGGTTGTCACAGTTCTGTCTGTTTATGTCTTTGGTTTCGCCCATTGTCTCCCCCTGTTGATCTGTGTCATTTTGGTTTAGCCCCATCATCTGTGTCATCACCGTCACCTGTGTTTAGTAATTAGTCTGTCTTTAAAAGTCTGTTTGTTTCTTGAGTTCTCTGTCGGTCTTTGTGAATGTTATACGTTATTCGTGTGTGGATTATTCTGTGTTCCTGCCAGTTCCTGCCTGTATCTCTGAAGACTTTATTAAATGTATATAGTGTTAATTGTTTATCCTGTCTCGTCTTGCTTCGTCCAGCACGTAAACCCGTAACAGAAAGACCAACCGTAACAGTTTACCCGGCACGTTTTCCCTGCGTTTATTTTTTCCCGTTTTTTACTCAGTGTTTGTTTTTTCGGTTTATCATGGACCCTACTGTTCTCCTGATCCTCCTGAGGCAGGGGGAACGCTCTCTTGAGGACCACACACGTGAGTTTCTCTTCCTGGCGAACCAGTCACACTTCCCGGATAGCAGCCTATGCGTCCACTACTACCTCGGACTGAACTCTACCACCAAGGCGCTGCTATCCGGGGAGGGTCCTCAAGAGAGCCTGCCGGATTTCATCGAGTGGGTGCTGGCGTCCTGCCAATCATCCTGCACTGTCGACATCGTCAAGGAGGACGTCAGCCCCACTCCAGACCCAGAACCCAGCCAACCATCACCCCGACACGCGGAGTTACAGCCCGAGCCCACCGCTGATGGAGAGCCAGAGCCGAGAGCGACAGAGCCAGAGCCTGACCCATCTGACCAGGTGCGAGAGCCGGCATCAACATCCGTGACGGTGGATTGCCACGTGGAGCAAGAGAGGGCGATAGAGAGCCCTGCCCACTGCACCACCGCTGAGGGTGAGATTGGACCTCAATCTGGGGATTTAATTGACTTTTTTTCTGTTCTGGACAATAATTCTGAGGATTTAATAGACTTTGATACCGATTTACCTACCTGTCATGTCCAACCTGTCTGGGAGAAATTCCCACCCACCCTCCCTCTGCTGCCAATGTCTCTGTCTGTTTGGCCACCGCTGTCCCCTGACAGCCCCTCAGCTCACCCTCAGCCCACCACCTGTGCAGTGGGCTCGCCGCGGGACTGCCAGCTTCCATCGGCGTCTCGGCTGGAGGATCCCTCAGCTCCGCCTCCAGCCTCCGAGTCCAGGACTCCGCCTCGGCCCTTCGACCCCACGGTTCCACCACGGCTCTCGACGCCCTCCTCTACACCGTCGCCCGTCGATCCACCAGCTCCACCAGGCTCCATCGTCTTTTCGGCTCCGCCCTGGTCAGTCGTCACCCCATCGTCACCTCAGGACTCTGCTCCTCCGGCTGTGCCTCGTCGCGCCGTCCCACCGGCTCCTTGGGACTCCTCCTTCCTGCGGGCACAGCCTCCATCCTCTGTCGCTCCGGCTCCGCCGCGGATCTCCGGGACTCCGCCTCCGCCTCGGGCGCCAGAGCCTGTTCCACCTTGGCCCTCCGGATCCTCGGCGTCACCCCGGATCATCGGCTCTCCGTCTTCGCCTCGGGCTCCTTCTCCATCTGCTCCGCCTCTGTCGGTCAGCCCCATGGAGTCGGCACGCCTTCGTCCACCATGGTTCCTCCCTCCGTCGGCTCCACAGTGGGCCGTCATCATGGCTGCGGTCTGGGTCTGTTCCTCCTGCCTTAAGCCCCACCCATGTCCTCCCTGGCTCCTCCCTCCGTCGTCGCCCCTCTGGACTGTATTGTCTATCACCTGGACTTTTGTTTTGGTCCCCCTCCTGGGGTGGCGTCCTCCGCCGAAGCCGCCATGGACATTTTCTGTTTTTTTCGCCCCTCTTTTCTGTTTTGTTTTTCTTTTTCTACGGCGCGAGGACGCGCCTATTCGGAGGGGGGCGTAATGTCACAGTTCTGTCTGTTTATGTCTTTGGTTTCGCCCATTGTCTCCCCCTGTTGATCTGTGTCATTTTGGTTTAGCCCCATCATCTGTGTCATCACCGTCACCTGTGTTTAGTAATTAGTCTGTCTTTAAAAGTCTGTTTGTTTCTTGAGTTCTCTGTCGGTCTTTGTGAATGTTATACGTTATTCGTGTGTGGATTATTCTGTGTTCCTGCCAGTTCCTGCCTGTATCTCTGAAGACTTTATTAAATGTATATAGTGTTAATTGTTTATCCTTTCTCGTCTTGCTTCGTCCAGCACGTAAACCCGTAACAGAGTTAAGCCTGCTCTCGGCAGGTTCATGAGCGCTGAATGGCTGCTGATGCCCTGGAACTTCAAAAACATCAAAGCAAATTTTCTAATATACATTATCTTAATTAACAAATTGCATATTTGAAGTCTGAACAAGTACATTCTCGCTACATTCTGTGACCAAAAACAGTATTTTTCAATAAAATTAAAATGGATTTGAGTGTCCGCCATGGCCAGTCATTTCGAGAAATGCTGCAAGGGAGTGATACAAACAGTGAAACGAGTGGCATTCTGTTATCACTCCTCTCATCCAATCAGCTTTGAGGACCAGAAAGAAATGTTATATAAAACAATTCAACTAAGCATGGATAATGTTTGACATGTTACATATGTTACTACAGCATAGCTGCCTTAAAAACAATCTGACAACATGGCAATCAGTCATTACAGCAGTTAAAAGTCGAGTTGCCCTAGCCTATCATATATATGTAGTATTCAAGTATTCAGTGCTCCGTCATCTGTATGTTGCTCATAGTTGTAGTAGGAACATGTTTGTTTACAGCTCAACACATATGTTTGGGAATGAGCCACATTTGGTTTTCTAGTTAGGAAATGTGCATCACGTCATCGTCCTCTTTCAGTATTTCAGATGCCCTCTTTAGTACTTTGCTTGAAGTGTTGCCTAAAAGTTTAAAACAAATGTAAATAACTCTATTTTTGTGCAATGCATTCATGCTAATCTTTCTTTTGAGGATTTTACTGTCAGAAGTCAGAGGTCTAATTTCTTAAATACAGAACCTGCAGATAAGCACATCAGGATTACGGAAGAAAAAATAAATGCTTTAAAGGTTATACAGAAAGATGTTTAAATTTAGTCTTGCTATATTGTCAAACTACTGTAGCCTTTTCAAGGTTAAAATGAAAAGTGTGTAACTTTCACAACTTTCATAACGTCTCTGTGGAGTAGGACAATAAAAACATGGGTTTGCATGTAAATCCTGCTATTGTTTTTGTTCTCTTAAGCAGTTTGTATTTCAGAGCCCACATTTAGCCCTGTGTATATTAAACACAACATCACTTAATGTGGCGTATAGAGATAAATCTGAATATAGATGCCTGCCCACATGTGAAAACCTATGCTCTCTACTTACATTTCCCATTTATTATTCTTTTTCTGCCAGAAAAGAAATTGCTATTTATACAAACATCAGTGGGAGTTATGTGCATTAGTTACGCAAGGAGTCACTGATTCTTTAATGGCAAATGTGAGTACATGTGTGAATAAGATGATTATGTTGGTGTGTGTGGGTTGGAGTAGGGATTCTCCGATCACAGACAGACAATTCGAAAAACAAAATAAAACCATGCATTTTTGCTAATGTGTTACGTTACTCTTTTTGTTGTTGTTGTTGGGCTAATAGGTCATTAAAGGTGAAATGTGTGAAACTGGCACTTGACCAGATTATGGCAGATTAACACATAATTACACAACATTTGCGCACAGCAAGAGCGCACTGTAGCTTTTGCCGGACAGTGTGTCATCCACTGAGATGATGTGCAGCTTTTTTATTTCTAGCACATGCTCTCAACATGATGCCCATGAACAGACCCAACAATGACTTCACCCTGCTAGCACACAGTTTTTACACTCATGTATTAAGATGTGTCGTGACATATTATGATAGGAACAGTTGTTCTCACCATAGGTATTCCATCAGTCATGAGGTACTTGCTATGAAATCAAATGCAATTTGGGTAATGAAAGTGCAATACAACAGTGCTTATGTAAAAATTTTAATAGACAAATAATAATTTGAATTTGTTTATTGAGGCAAAAGTCATAGTTAATAGTGAGAATTGGTTCCCAAAATTGGTCTTTTTAAGATTCCCAAATAATATGTTTCTAGCCTTTCCTGTAAGCTTCCTTAAGGATTTATCTTACAGTGATTGGCTTTTTAATTTAACTCAGTACAAACTTTAAACTCCCCTTGTAATGTCCCCTTAGAGTCCTTTTTTAGATCCACTGGCATTGTGATGTGTAAGATCAGTGTAATTATCTCCGAGGTTGCCGTCTCCGCTCCGGCTCCGGTTTGACAGAGCACCTGGCATGGGCTCGGGCCAAAGACGACTAAAACTGGCTTGAAAAGCATGAAGTTGTCCTGTGGAGACCCAGCAAGTATTCTAGCAGATGGCAAGCGCTTCACTTGTGCCAAATAGTGATCTTAAAGCCAGTGTGAGATAAACACATGAGGAGAAGGGATGTCCAAATCTACCGCCTCATGCTATGACCTCAGCCACACGTCAGCTCAGCCTCGGATATTTTGAGGAAGCTATGATCTGTGCGTCGTTATTAAAGACAGGACGTGTGTGCTGGACTGATGCCTAGTGATATGAACTGACGCATATGTTGTAAGGTCACGTGCTGTTACACGCATGCACGTCAGCATCTACGTATGTTGCACATTTTACAGCACATGCGTGTAAAATGTATGATAAAAGGTGGCAATGTGTTATTTGACATTTGCATGATTTATTTTTATACTGCATGCACGTGTTTAAATGCTTGTCAACTTTGGCTTCCATTAGAATTAATTTATCCTCTTAGCCAAATTCAGTCAGCCATGTAATTGTGAGTTTTGCAGAGCCATTTGTTTAAAATGTTCTAGACCTAGAATGATTTACCTACTGCATCATGTGAATATAAAAATGTAGAATTTTCACTCTAATATTGTAGCCTATTATTTTGGCATCTAATGCCCCGAAGATAAAATGCACTCCTCACTTGTGCATTCATGTTAATGTTTTTATGAATTTACCATGACCAAATATGTATGTAAATATGTGACCCTCAACCACAAAACCAGGGTCATTTTTTTTTAAATGGAGATTCATGTATGGACAATATTTGACCAAGATACAATATTTGAAAATCTGAAATCTGAGGGTGCAAAAAAAAAAAAAAAAAAAAAAACACCTTTAAAGTTGTCCAAATGAAGTTCTTAGCAATGCATATTACTAATCAAAAATTAAATTTTGATATTTTATGGTAGGAAATTTACAAAATATCTTAATGGAACATGATCTTTACTTAATACCCAAATGATTTTTGGCATAAAAGAAAAATCAATAATTTTGACCCATACAATGTATATTTGGCTATTGCAACCAATATACCTGTGCGACTTATGACTGGTTTTTTTGTGGTCTAGGGTCACATTTGTTAGTTATTGAGACAAAAACAAACAAACAAACAAACAAACAAACAAACAAACAAACAAACAAACAAACAAAAAACACATATTAGAAATGTTTTGGATTCAAAACAAGTTCAATAGCAGCACCTTAAATAGGACAAAAATAAAATTATTTATAGTATTCAAGCTAATCATAGATTAATTGTACTCTTCTATGTGTTAAATGTCTTTTAACTCTTTGAGTATACATTTATGCAAACCACCATTTTACATCTAAGCTCTTTTGCATTGTAAAATGCATCACTTAGTATATAAAAAAAAATAAGTTTAACATGTCAGTCGATCAAAAAATATATGAAATATATTGTTGCAGATATCTTCATTTTAAATAATAAATAAATAAAAAATAATATTGAACTCAAGATTATTCTTGGAAATTGTGTTGATTAAATTGTGAACAATTATTTATTTTAGATTTCAATCACTTTTAAACTTGACATAACCCAGATATTAAGCATCTTAAGTCAGTGTTGCAGCAACAGTAATTGCATTCAATCAGTGTTACAAGAGATGTTGGGTTAACACGATTTCTGTGTCCTCAGTTAATAGTGAAGATAAGGACATTTATCAAAAGTCACAATATAAATGTTGTCACTAAATCAGTGTTACATGATGATTTCTGTTCAACATTTTCAAACTAAAATCAAACATTGAAGTTTTCAACAACAAGAAAACAAAAAAACAAATGAAGAAAGCTAACAATGATAATCAAATTATACAGTGTTAAACTATAATGTTGATTCTTCTGTTGAATCAGCTATATTGAATTACCACTATATTGAAAATATAACTGATATAATGTTACCAAATCAATGTTCCAATCTGACGTTACCAGATTTAATTTTGAAACAGCATTAACATTTCAATTACACTTCAGTTGTACCATGTACCACTGGGGGGATGTAGCTCAGTGGTAGAGCGCAAGCTTTGCATGTCTGAGCTCCCAGGTTCAATCCTCAGCATCTCCAGTCAATCTTTGTGGGGCAGCCTAATGGTTAGAGAGTTGGACTTGCAACCCAAAGTTTGCAGGTCTAAGTCTCGGTACTGGCTGAGATTGTAGGTAGGGGTACTCATTCAATACCACAACTAAGGTGAGACCCTTTAGCAAGGTGAGTGTGTGTGTGTGTGTGTTCAGTACTGCGTGTGTATGAATTTGGATGGGTTAAATTCAAAGCACACATTCTGAGTATGGAACACAATACTTGCCCAAACATTACGTCAGTTTCTGTCACTTTTTTACCTATTGAACATCATATTCCAGACACCTTTCAAGCACCTAAATAGTATAAATAAAGTACTATGCTCTGTTATGCTCCAATATCTTCGACAGTTTCCACAATTTGTACATTGCATTGCTATGGCAGGGGTGTCCAAGAGCCATTTTTCAGCAGAGTTTAAATTTATCCCTAATTATAAACACTTAAACCAGCTAATTAGGGTCTTTAGGAGCACTGGAAACATCAAGGCAGGTGTGTTGAAGCTGAACTCAGCATGAATGTGGCACTTCATGGGCAGGACTGAGACCTCTGAGCTATGCTGATTACTCACAGATACTAAAAAAGTCATCAAACACTAAACTACATTTTTTATTTTCATTTATTCATTTTTATATAGGCCTAAAACATGTTGGCTTTGTTCATTTTAATTGAAGGAGAAACAGTAGAGTTGTATGCGTTTATTTATGCATGCATGCACTGTTTTCATCTTTTGGGTTTAATGTCAAATTCATGTCAGCTTCAGAAGGTGTGTCACATGTATGTTCTGTTTTGGTTTAGTTCCCATTTGCCCTTATTTGGTTCTGTTCCTTTTCCCATTAGTCAATCACTAATTAGCCCCACACCTGTTTCTGTTCTCCCTGATTATGTTCCTGTGTTTATAAGCCTGGTTCCTCAACTCTCTTATCTTGCGTTGATGTTAAGTTGATTGTTGTTTTGATGTTTTATCTTTTGGAGTCATTAAAAGACTTTCTTGTTCATTTAAACTCTAGCGTCGTGTGCGTTCCCTAGCCACCCGTGACAAGGTGCGACATGATTACTATGAAATAAGTCTTTCCATTGTATAAATGAATGGCGTATCTGAAACAAGTCTTCACATCAAAACTAATCCTCATCTGCCTTAACTCCTAGATCTCCTGTTCCTGAAGAACAAGTCATATAGATGGACTACTTTTATGCTATGCTTTCCCTTATTTTTGGCAATATTGTTGACTTGAATGCACAGACACTAATTGAAGAGAATCACATGACAGAATCAACAGTAAACCGACTGAAAATGTACTATTATCCTCTTTTTACAGCTTATTTACTGCAGAATTTAATTTAGTTTGCATTATTGACTATTTTCCTGTATACCACTGAAGTGGTTTGACTTGACAAAATGGTACTTTTGGAGCTTGACAGCAAAGTTCCCATTCGCTTTCAAAGTATTTTTTTGTAAAGTACAAATCAGGAAGTCTTAATTTACAAATCTTTACCGTCAGCTTCTTTAAAGTAAAACAAATTTAATGCTGCTTATCTGTGCGGGAGATACTCTGTGAGTCATACAGGCTTGATGTGGGTTTTTATTGGCACAGCCACAAAGAATAGTGAGGATGTGGCCTACTTGTGCCCATTCAGCCTGTTCTTTTGGATGAAGGAGCCATTTTAGATTACATGTGAAGAAAGCTTGGTGGGCTCAGATAACATTGACACAATGAGTCATCCAAAAATGAAGAAAAATGGCATCGCTTGTCATTTCAGTGAAGCCCAACATAGATTATTCTTAACCTGCAGAAAATACTTTGCAGTATTTGAGCGAAACTGTGGACCTGTTTATTTGTCCTCAACAGCGTCACATTTTGACAAGATCAAAATTAATAAAATTATAAAGAAAGAAAATAATGTAATACATGTCATTTAGGTCACCTGACCCATATGCACTGCAAATTCAAGCTGAAAGTACCATATTCATATTTTTGAGAGTCTGAAGTACCGCCATGCATATTATTGAAAAATGAAATCGATTGACACCTTCCTTAAACTGACAATAAAAACATACTAAAAACAGACAGTCAATTTTTACATTTTTATAAATCAAATATGAGTGATGTTGTACAGTACATACAAATTTGATATAATATATATATATATATATATATATATATATATATATATATATATATATATATATGACATCAAATTTGCATCAAATTTGCATGTTAAAACTCATCTGTCACTTGGCAGATTAATGCTGAAAGAAAGTGAAACAAACATACAAAAATAATTATAGAAGTTGAATTTTATTATTATGAGTGAAAATAACATTTTATATGAAATGTGCCAAAACGCCAAAACGTTTTACTCGAAAACTGCAAATCAAATCCATAAATCCAGTAAAAAAAAGTTGTGTTCCAGATTTGAGTTTGATAAATCTGTAAGATTTTGTTTGTGCAGAACTGAACATTTCTACTATAGTAAATTTACTTCCAGGTAATTTCCAATTTCATAATTTTTCTGACCACAATTTATTTTTTATTTATTTTTTTTTATTTTTTTGCATTACAAGTAAAAAAAAAAAAAAAAACTTTACCAAGTTTTGTACCATTCTGATAAAGAAAAAATATATACAAAAGTAAAACAAGGGTCACTGTGTGTTAATATTAACTTATTCTGTTCTCCTAACATTGGTTTATATTGTTCACAGAAAGCTGATAACACTGAAATAATACTTTGGTAACCTTTTATAATTACTGCATGCCATAAACTGTTAGTTAACCATTAATAAATAGTCAATTCATCATTTATAAAGCATTGTCCCCACATTAATAGACAGTAGTAAGCAATTTATAAATACAGCTATAAATGATTTGTTCTTGATTTATGAGCATATCGATATTGTGTTTAATATTTGTATTTTCATACTTTATTAAGGATTAACTGATCTTTTCTATATTATTACATTATTTACAAACCAGTTATTTAGTTGTCATCAGTTATTCATAAGATAAGTACATGTAGTGTGACTATTTTTTTATTATTATTTATTATTTTATTATTATTATTATTATTATTTTAATTCACCTTATTTTAACATTCAACAACTCTGTTAACAAGCAGAGTACTTCTGTGAGGTAGCTTGAACAATCAAATAATAAATTACATAAATTCTTCACTTCTGGACTAAATATATAAAAAAAAGTCTAATATAAAAATAAATACCTCAACTTAAAGGTCCCATATTGTACACATTTCTGGAGGTTTTTTTTTAGTTGTTGATGTCCTTAAGAATGTATATTTGCGGTATAAGTGCCAAAATCCATCTCAACATATTTTTACAGCTCCTTTTTTAGGAGCTCTGTCAAGAACAGGTTGATTTTGGTCCGTCTAATTAATATTCATGAGCCTCTCTTCTGATTGGCCTGTTGTTTTCTGAGTGACGCACAGCCAGGCCAATCACAAGTAACTATGGTCATGTATGCTGTAGCCTAGCACAGAGCCATAGCCTGCTGTGTCTTGTGAGACTCAACAGGATATTTCAGAATGATCATTAATGTTTTTTTTCTTTTTCAAACAACGAATGCAGTAAGCTATGTAACAGGGAGCTCCTCACTATCAGCGCTGAAGCACAGATCGGTCGTCAGGTTAGTTTAAGTTTAGTGAAGTGTACGCATCGCATTACATCTCACATCCAAATGTCACATGTCTTTATGGGTTGTGTGTAAAGCACACACAGATTGCCTAAAACAACAATGAATGAACTAAATTAAACAATTCCGGAACAAATCATGGGACACATTATCTGTGTATTTTCCAACGTGCCACTGGTCTCTTATATTAATGTTGTTGGGAGCCTGTGCAATGATGTAGTCTCCTGACATCCACCGACTTCGTTTTCTCGAGTTGTTTTCGTGTTGTTGTTGCTCAACAATGGCATGGACCCGATGTTGTTGGGGTTTCACAAAAGGAGGGTGGGACGTGATTGGTGCTCAGGGTGGTGACTGAAGGCGGTGACTGAGTAGATCGGACGTCACATTTTTACGGAGGTCACAGCGGCTAGTGAAAAGGAACAGCTACTTTAAGCAGGCTGTGTGCAGTTTACTGTGGATTGAGTGTTTTGAAACTCATATGGTAGTTACATAGCCCCTAGACCTCAGTTATCATGAAAAAAGCCAGGAAATTTTGATTTTGACAATATGGGACCTTTAAAATACCCGGCAGGCATGTAAACTAGGGATGCACCGAAATGAAAATTCTTGGCTGAAACCGAAAACCGAAAAAGAGGAAACCAAGGCCAAAAACCGAAACACAGAAAGAATTATGCCAATTATTAGTACCATTGCATTTATGACTATGACTGTGTACTAATCTTACTAAAATCAAGGCATTGCAATTGCATTAATTAATATTAAAGTTTCAAAGAATAAATCAATTAAATTGATTTAAACAATTATTATCAATCAAGTATTATATTACTTAAATAACATATACATATATTTTACTGCCTTTGTTTAAATTGTTTAATTGTTTAAATAATCTTGTGGATCCATCAGTTCACAATTGCAACGTGTTTCTCTTCCAGCAGGAGGCGCTTTCAGAATGGTAGTACAGAAAGCAGCGCAGCAAATGACTTTAAAACGTGCAGCATTCATATTCATTCAATGGATTGCCTTTTGAATTATCGCAATTCTTGTCTTTCAGTCCCCACATTTAAGACCACCTGAAATCATAATTAAGGTTGCTTCAGACAAGCACGTGCAGGCTGCGGTTTCTGTTTGCGTCAACATACTGTTTTGGCCGTGTTGTTTCGGTGATAAAAATCTTTCGGTGGCCGAATATTCGGTGCATCCCTAATGTAAACAAATGAAAAAAATAGAAGTGTCACAGTGTTTGCTGTGTTTCTGTGTTGAGTCAAGAGGTCTAACTCGGTGCCACTGCATAACTATAGATCTATGTGTTAAAAAATAATGAGAATACATATACAGTATATCCGAGTCCTGATCGGGAGGTAATGTCCGATTCCGATCGAGTCTGAAACCATGTGATCCGGCCCGATTTCCGATGACATGACCGAATCGGGACATCCCTAATTTATACATTATACATTCATTAGTTACTCAGTGTGTTAATTAATGCTTTATTAGCACATATTCTTACTATAGTTCATTATTAATTTAATTGGTTATAAAACATTTAGTAGTTGTCAGTTAACTATTTTTGTGAGCTCATCTAAAGTGAAAACTACTTTAAGGCTCAGTTATCTTCTGTTTTCTTCATTTTGTTAGCTTTGTCGCTTATTTTGTTGTGTATATTTACTTTATTGCTCTTTTTTAATTATGTTGTTTATTTAGTTCCTTTGTTATTTTTATGATATGGCAGATGTGCATTGTTCATTTTATATCTGTTGTACAGCTGAATTTTTTTTGCATCGTCAAATATCTATATGTTGTGTTTGTTTCCTTTTACTGTTTAGAAGATACTTGATCATTTAAATCTGCTTTGTAAAAGCTTTACAAAGCATAAATAGTCCTTACTTTAGATGAGCTCACAAAAATAGTTAACTAGCAACTACTAAATGTTTTCTTACTACCTGAATTAAATTAATTACGGTAGGATAATGTGTTAATAAAGCATTTATTATCACACTATTACTGCATGTCTAAATAATATGTATATATGAATGTGCTTTTAAAAAGTCTATTAATAATTTACTTACACTTTCAAAATTATCCAATGAACCACTGACAATGCCTAAATAACAATAACAAAACATTTACTTACTGTCTATTAACATACACTGTAAAAAGTTTTCACCAGTTTCAATTTAAAAACTTAAGTTTAGCAGCTGCCTTAAAATTTAACTCACAAGTTAAATCAACTCATGTTTATTGTAATAAGTTAAAATGACTTGCGGTTTTAAGCTTATTTAACTTAAAATTTTAAGGCAGCTGCTGAACTTAGGTTTTCAAGTTGAATCTGGTGAAAACTTTTTACAGTGTAGGGGCAATGCTTTATAAATGATGCATTGACTGTTTACTAGTGCTTTACTAATGGTTCATAGCGTGAAATTATTATAAACGTGTCTATCCTCTCTCAGGTTCAATCTGTGATTTCCCAGAAAAAATAAAAGAAATTAAAAAAGCAACCATGGTATAATTCATGTCCACATCACAAACAGTAATAGTGATGGTTGATTTAGCACTGGGTTTAATTACAAGTCTATTTTGCAGCAGGTATTGTTTAATAATGCTTGCAAAATAGAAAGTTTAGGATAGCATTTATCGCAATCTAAAATCCTCAGTCGTTTAAGCTTTTTTCCCCCAGATTGAAATATTGCAAGATGTCTATAAGAGTGTGTTTAATTAGAGCAGGTGATTATCATGTGGTTTGTTTACAGGGATAATCTTCTTAAATTGTTTATTCTATTTCTACAAACGTAAAAATATGTATTTAACAACTAATTAAAACAAATGCCTGTTAATTAGATGTTGCAAGAAGAAGAATTAAGTCTTTTTCTCCATAGCAGAATATTTAGAAGCATTAAGCCGATTGGTTATATCTTCTCATAAAGGACACAGGCACTGGCATTTAGGCCAGGAAGACATTTACGCGGAAGGGTAAAATGAAAAATCTTGCCTTCACCGTGTTCCTAAAAAATGTTTTCTTTCTTTTGTAAAAGGTTAATTGAGTGAAAATTAGACAGCAGCTCCCGAAACGGATAGCACTGATAAACAATTTGCAGCTTCTTCACAGATAGCTTTGATTCAACAGGGTTATTTGATATGTGGAGCGGGTGGCATTTTGACTAGCTATGAATCTATGCAGGATTATGTAAGCGATTCATCGAACACTGGAGACAGTGGGACGGCTCTGTGGTCTAATACGGTGCTCCTACCTAAGTCACATGGCACGGGGGGAGTCACATTGGCAAACACAGAATGCAATGTGCAGGCAGACCACGTTTGTCTCACACTGGAGCTGAAATCAAACGGTTTGCTCTTCTAGATGTTTGAGAGTTGCGAACAGCAACAGTAACTTGACAAAGGACAACGACAAAGAGAGACAGACAGACAGCTGAGCTGTACTCGCATTGTTCTCAGTGGGTTTTTCTTCTTCGTCTCTCCTCCTCTGACCCCCGCAAACATTCGCAAGCCTGAGAAGTTGGCACGTGCGCAGCCACGTGTTTGAGTGATGGAAACTTGTGTCTGAGATTATCCGGTAAACTCCTCCAGCCTCACCTCTGTAGTCCTCACGACAGGGAGCATTAGCCTTCATTGATTCCCTTCATAGAATTCCATTAATACTCCAACAGCATGTCTAACAGGGCTGGACGATGAATCGAAACAAATCGAAACAAATTGGTCTAGTGCTGAAGTCACTATTAGCAGTCATGGTGCAGAGTTGCTTTCCAACTCTTTGAAATTAATACAATTATAGACCTAACAGGTTTTTTTCTTTACATGAAACAATAAAAATGTACAACTGCAATTGAAATACCATATACTGTACAGTAAGTCATAGCAGATTGGATTTACTCAGACTCTTCAATGTGGTGCAGTGTCAAAAATGTCTGTGATTCTAATGGTTTGTCAGAATCACAATACCACAATATACTTTCAGACAATTCTTTGGATTATTTATGTATTTAGGTTGCTACACTCTTAAAAATAAAGGTGCTTCACAATGCAATAGAAGAACCTGTTTTGTCTAAATGGTTCCATAAAAAACCTTTAACAACTGAAGAACATTTCTGTTTCACAAAAAGTTCTTTGTGGCAAAAGAAGGTTATTCAGATTATAAAAAGGTAAGAAAGAGATGGTTCTTTAAAGAACCTTTGACTGAATTACTCAGTCAAAGGTCTTCTATGGCTTCTATGGCATCACTTTTTAAGAGTGTATTTTCTCATTAAGGCTGCATTTGTTTGAAAATACAGTAAAACAGCAATATTGCGAAATTTTATTGCAATTTAAAATAGCTGTTATCTCTTTGAATATATTTTTAAATCTATTTGTGTGATGTCAAATGATGGAAATGATGGTAACACTTTACAATAAGGTTCATTAGTTCACATTAGTTCTATGTTAGTTAACATGAACCAAGAATCAACACTCCCACAGAATTTATTAATCTTAGTTAATAGAATATAATTAATAGAACAAAAATTTACAGATAATGTACTCACCCACTTGTCATCCACGATGTTCGTGTCTTTCTTTCTTCAGTCGTAAAGAATGATGTTTTGTGAGGAAAACATTTCAGGATTTCTCTTCATATAATGGATATGAACTTCCAAAATACAGTTTAAATGCAGCTTCAAATGGCTCTAAACGATCCCAGCCGAGGACAAAGGATCTTATCTATTGAAACAATCACTTATCTTGGAGACAAATTGGTACAGTTTATATACTTTTTTAACCTCAAATTCTCGTCTTGTCTTATCTCTACAATGCTCATGTGTAGTCTGTGTAATCCGGGTCAATACAGTTGGGGTATGTTGAAAAACTTCCATCTCGTTTCTTCTCCAACTTCAAAATCATTCTACATTGCTGCAGAAGTACCGACCCAGTGTTTACAAAGTGAACATACACAGAAGATCAAATGACCTTTACAAAAAAAAAGTAAAACAGCATTGTAGGGCGATTTTGAAGTTAAAGGCGAAAACGAGATGGGAGTTTTACGACATACCCTAACTGTACTGACCCGGATAACACAGACTACACATGCACCTAACAGAGATAAGACAAGACGAGCATTTGAGGTTAAAAAGTATATAAATTGTCAATTTGTTTAGAAAATACCCAATCGTTTCGCTAGATAAGACCCTTCTTCCTCGGCTGGGATCGTTTAGAGCCCTTTGAAGCTGCGTTTAAACTGCATTTTTGAAGTTTAAAATTTGGGGGCACCATACATATCCATTATATGGAGAGAAATCCTGAAATGTTTTCCTCAAAAAACATAATTTCTTTACGACTGAAGAAAGAAAGACATGAACATCTTGAATGTCAAGGGGATGAGTATATTATTTGTTAATTTTTGTTCTGGAAGTGAACTAATTCTTTAATAGTAGTTAATGCACTGTGAACTAACATGAACAATAAACAACTGTGTTTTTATGAACTAACCTTAACAAAGATTAATAAATATTGTAATAAATATATCATTCATTGTATATTCATTTTAGTTAATACCTTATTGTAAAGTGTTAACCAAATGATTAGTAGGAAGTCCAAAAGAACAGCATTAATGTCACGATTCTGGTCTGTGTTTCTGTGTCTGTGTTTAAAGACTTTTATTTTGTAGTTTTTGTCTCTCATTGTTGACTGTCTCCCTGCCACTCTGCTCCCTTGTTTATTTCCATGGACACTCATTTGACCACACCCACTTCCTCGTTAGTTACCACCGGTTTCCAATTAGAGCTCTCCCTCTGCCCTGTGTATAAATAGTCCTTGTGTTTTCTCTGTGCTTTGTCGATTGTTAAATGTGTAATGGTTGCCTCTGCCCTTGTCTGAGTTCCTGTTCCCTCTGGATTTTATTGTTTTGTCACGGATTCCCAATAAACTACTGCATCTAGATCCTCTTTCGCCTTATATCTTCCAGCAACGTTACAGAACAACCGACCAAAAATGGATCTAGCAAGAAGTTTGATCAACCCCGTAATATCAAGATGGTTGTCCTACCCGAGTCTCCTCACAAGATGTCTGCTAGCCCAGAGCCCCTTCACAAGATGGCTACCATCCCAAAGCCCGTTCACAAGATGGCCTCCCTTCCTGAGCCTGTTCCCAAGATGGCCGCCCTTCCAGAGACAGTTCCCAAGATGGCCGCCCTTCCCGAGTCTGTTCACAAGATGGCCGCCGTCCCAAAGCCCGTTCATAAGATGGCTTCCGTTCCTGAGTTCCCGGTCAAGATGGCCGCCACGCCAGAGCCTGCTGCAAAGATGGCCGCCACGCCAGAGCCTGCTGCAAAGATGGCCGCCACGCCAGAGCCTGCTGCAAAGATGGCCGCCACGCCAGAGCCTGCTGCAAAGATGGCCACCACGCCAGAGCCTGCTGCAAAGATGGTCGCCACGCCAGAGCCTGCTGCTAAGATGGCCACCACGCCAGAGCCTGCTGCAAAGATGGTCGCCACGCCAGAGCCTGCTGCTAAGATGGCCGCCACGCCAGAGCCTGTCGCAAAGATGGCCGCTGCCACGCCAGAGCGTGCACCCAAGATGGCCACCATGCCCAAGCCTGCACCCAAGATGACCGCCATGCCCGAAATTACTAATGAAATGGTGGTTGCTACATCACACCCTTACATTCTCGTGACTTATCAGAGGCTAATATCAAGCTTGGAGGACCGACCACTGCTGTCAGCTCGATCAGTCGGTCTCTTACTATCAGCACCAGCCAAGCCAGCGACTGCTAATGCTACATCAGCCAAACCAGCATCTGCCAAAACTACGTCAGCCAAGCCAGCAACTATACCAGTCACGTCTAATCAAGTCACAGCTGTTCCTTCACTCCCAAGCCACGCAGAGCCAACGCTCCCAAGCCACGCAGAGCCAACGCTCCCAAGCCACATGCCCACAAACCCGATGGGCCTTCCATTAACCACTGTATTGCCCACGATGGCCATCGCCATTCTGAGTGTGTGGGCTGCACACTGCGTCTCAGAGGCCTCATCTGTCCACATGTCCGCTGCGCCTATACCTCTTTCGGAGGTGGCGTGCATAGTGGAGTTCCCTGCTCTGCCAGCTCCGCCAAGGCTCCCTGCTCTGCCTGCACCGCCAAGGCTCCCTGCTCTGCCGGCTCCGCCAAGGCTCCCTGATCTGCCTGCTCCGCCTAGGCTCCCTGTCTGCCCTGTCACGGCTATGGAGGCAGCGTGCTCCCATGAACTCTCTGCTTCTCTCCTTGCTCTGTCTGCCTCCTCTGTCTCTGCTTTCCCCAGGTCCCAGTCCATGATGCGGCCTCCTGTTCCGCCCTGGAGGGCTCCTGCGCCTCCTGTTCTGCCCTGGAGGGCTTCTGCGCCTCCTGTTCCATCCGCACTGCCCTGGTGGGCTTCCGCTCTGTCTGCCCCGCCCTGGTGGGCTTCCGCTCTGTCTGCTCTGCCCGGGAGGGCTTCTGCGCCTCCTGTTCCGCCCTGGAGGGCTTTTGCGCCTGCTGCTCTGCCCTGGTGGGCTCCTGCTCCGTCTGCTCTGCCCTGGCGGGCTCCTGCTCCGTCTGCTCCGCCTTGGTGGGCTCCTGCTCCGTTTGCTTCGCCCTGGTGGGCTCCTGGTCCGTCTGCTCCGCCCTGGTGGGCTTCTGCTCCACCCTTGAGGGTTCCTGTTCTGCCTGTTCTGCCATGGAGATCACCCGTCATGATCTGGTGGTCCTCTGCTCCACCGTGGGGACCGTTGATGCCATCTACCCTGCTATGGTGGTCCTCAACTACTCCCATCTGGCCGACTCCACCCTGGTCTCTCACTCTGCTTCAGTCCCCTGTTTCTCTTACTTCATGGACCTAGCCCCCCAGCCCGCCCCCTGTTCTACCCAAGCTCCTCCCCCCGGACTTGTATTTAGAGCGTCTGGAAGCTGCTCCTTTGAGGGGGGGGCTATGTCACGATTCTGGTCTGTGTTTCTGTGTCTGTGTTTAAAGACTTATTTTGTAGTTTTTGTCTCTCATTGTTGACTGTCTCCCTGCCACTCTGCTCCCTTGTTTATTTCCATGGACACTCATTTGACCACACCCACTTCCTCGTTAGTTACCACCGGTTTCCAATTAGATCTCTCCCTCTGCCCTGTGTATAAATAGTCCTTGTTTTCTCTGTGCTTTGTCGGTTGTTAAATGTGTAATGGTTGTCTCTGCCCTTGTCTGAGTTCCTGTTCCCTCTGGATTTTATTGTTGTCATGGATTCCCAATAAACTACTGCATCTAGATCCTCTTTCGCCTTATATCTTCCAGCAATGTTACAATTAATTTGAAATAGAATTTTAACTTTTTTTTATTTTAATTATTATTATTATTATTTTTTTTTTTTTAATGCAAAGGTTCAAAGCTCCCTGGGGGTAAAATTGCCCCAGTAATGTTAAATTTTCAACAAATGTCCTAAAATAACCTTCGATTAATACTTTTGAATTGCACATTTCATGGTCACATCTTTTGAAACAGTGTGAGTCCACAGTTTCAGTTTAATAAAACTGCTTAATCTATGCATATGCAATTTTAATTGGATTTCAAACCACATATGAATGCCATTTGGAATAAGTTTGTATAATTTCATATATTGTAGGATTGCAGAAGCCATTTGTGGTTTACTAATAAGGCCAGGTTCAGGGTCAGAGTCAGGTCTACTCTCTAAGGCTTCATTCAGACATGCAACTTTTTTTTTTTTTTCTTTTTTTTTTTTTTCTGTTCTGACCACAAACAACAAAATTAATTTGAGCAGGATAAAGACAAAAAATGTTGCCTGTCTGACCAAAGCATCAGAGACTCGACCTCTTGGAACTTTGATCCTGTCCTAGTGTGATTATAAAACCACAAAAGCATCCAATTTAATGAAATTAACTCTGTTTTGCAATATAGTCCCAGGTATAAGGCTCACATCACAGTGTTTGAGCATTCTTAGTTGGCCTTGCAAACTTTGCAAGAGTTCAATTTGTTAGTCACTGTTGCAGTTCACTTATATGCATTGCAAACACAAAGCTCTCAAGGTTCTATTTAATTTTTTATACATTTATGCACTCCCCCGAAAACTGTATGTATGTACAGTGTTACGAATCTGGTCTGTGTTCTTCGGACAGCTCACCACCAGATGTTGCTCTTGCTCTGTTATCACACACAGACTGTTGATCTACACCCCGGACTTCATATCCCACTATCCACCACGCTTATTGGGCCATACACCTGTGGCCAATCAAAGGTTCTATTTAAGCCCCGGACTTTCACTCGGTAGGCACCGAGTAATGTGGAGTGTTTACATGAGAACTGTTTCGGTTGCGTTTAGCGCTCCTCTAGTGCTAGTTCTTAGTTCCTGTTATTCCTAGTTCCCTGTGTTTAATAGCTTGGCTTTCTCTTTTCGTCTGTTTCGCCGCCTGCCTTTCTGGACTCTCGCTCGTTGTAAGGATTACTCTTCTGTTTCACGTCAAGGATTATGTTTGCCGCTGATCAACTCACGCCAGCTTCACGGACTACTCTTGTGCCTCGCTCCTACATACCCATTTGTGATCGTTTTGACCCTGCTCGTTCGACTATGTTTCAGCCTTGTCCCATGAATAAAAGCTTGCAGATGGATCCGCTCGCCTCTCGTCTTTCACTCGATGTTACAGAATACTCAGTCACACTAGGATCCAGCAGCTTCAACCCCGGACAATCGACATATATAGACACAGACAGGATTCTATTCAGGATCAAACAAGGACCTCGCACACTAGAACTGCATATCCGTGAGTTTCTGGCTATAGCTAATTATTCCACCCTCCCTGACTGTATAATTATTGAAATTTTTTGTGATGGCGTTAATGAGCCGCTAAAGACGAAACTGAGACGCGAGGGTCCGCGTTCATCTCTGGCTGCTTTTATGAACTATGCTTTATTGACTGTGGGCTCTCCTTTCACGGTGGATGTCACGGATGAGGTGCGCGACACCGCAGTGATGCCGGCCTCGCAACCCGCTCGCGGAATGGTGGCCGTGTTGGATCGTGCTCATGTTGGAGCGGCGAAAGCGGTGCTTGTTTGCAAGATGGCGGCCACGCTGGTTCGCACTCACAAGAGGGCGGCGACGGCGGAGCCCGTTCCTAAAATGGTGGCAAAAACGGAGCTTCGTCATGTCGCAGCTACCAGCTGCGTCAAGTCACGTTGCCAAGTCAAGTCAAGTTGCAGCTGTGTTTTCTGAGTCAAGTTTTTGAGTCCAGTCAAGTTGCAGCTGCGTTTCCTGAGTCAAGTCAAGTTTCTGAGTTCAAGTCAAGCTACCGCTGCTGCTTCAGTGTCAAGTCAAGCTACCACTGCTGCTTCAGTGTCAAGTCAAGCTACTGCTGCTGCTTCAGTGTCAAGTCAAGCTACTACTGCTGCTTCAGTGTCAAGTCAAGCTGCTGCTGCTTCAGTGTCAAGTCAAGCTACCGCTGCTGCTTCAGTGTCAAGTCAAGCTGCTGCTGCTTCAGTGTCAAGTCAAGCTGCTGCTGCTTCAGTGTCAAGTCAAGCTATCACTGCTGCTTCAGTGTCAAGTCAAGCTACCGCTGCTGCTTCAGTGTCAAGTCAAGCTACCACTGCTGCTTCAGTGTCAAGTCAAGCTGCTGCTGCTTCAGTGTCAAGTCAAGCTACCACTGCTGCTTCAGTGTCAAGTCAAGCTACCACTGCTGCTTCAGTGTCAAGTCAAGCTACCGCTGCTGCTTCAGTGTCAAGTCAAGCTACCACTGCTGCTTCAGTGTCAAGTCAAGCTGCTGCTGCTTCAGTGTCAAGTCAAGCTACCGCTGCTGCTTCAGTGTCAAGTCAAGCTACCGCTGCTGCTTCAGTGTCAAGTCAAGCTACCACTGCTGCTTCAGTGTCAAGTCAAGCTGCTGCTGCTTCAGTGTCAAGTCAAGCTACCGCTGCTGCTTCAGTGTCAAGTCAAGCTGCTGCTGCTTCAGTGTCAAGTCAAGCTACTGCTGCTGTCTCAGGGTCAAGCCTGATTACGTCATGTCTTCTGCGCCCGAGTCTGCGCCCATCATGGCCGCCTTTCCTGAAGTGGTTCCTGAGTCAAGTCTCATTACAGCGGCTGTTTCTACTAAGTCAGGTCAAGCCACAACCGCAGTTCCTGAGTCAAGCAAAGTCACAGTCTGCACTTCAGAGTCAAGCAATATTACAGCTGTTACTCCAGAGTTACAGCAAATTAATGCTGTCATTCCTGTGTCAAGGCAAGTTACAGCTGTATTCCCTGTGTCAAGCCAATTCAGAGCTGCTCTTCCAAAGTCAAGTCAAGTTACAGCTTTATTTCCTCTGTCAAGTCTCACCACGGTTACATTTCCAGGGTCAAGTAACATTAAAGCTGCCATTCCTGAGCCTAGTAAGGTCAAGACTGTGGTTCATGTGTCAAGCAAGATCAAGACGGATATTCTTGAGCTAAGTCAAGCCATTTCTGGTTCTAGTGAAACAAATCACGTCACAGTTGGTTTTCATAAGCTGAGTCCAGCCACAGCTGACCTCTATGAGCCAAATCAAGTTAGAGCCATTGTTCTTGTACCAAGTCGAGTCACGACAATATCTCCTGAGTCAAGCCAAGTCACTACTGATCTTCACAGGCTAGGTCAAACCACAGTTGGTTTTCACGAGCCAAGTCAAGTCACAGTAGTTCCTAATGAGCCAAGTCAAGTTATTGCTGTTGATTCTGAGCCGAGTCATATCTCGTCTGACCTCTCAGAGCCCCGTAACATCTCCACTGTCAGTCCAGAGTTTCGTCACGACACATCTGATCGTCAGGAGTCAAGTCAAATCTCGTTTGACCTCCCAGAGCCTTGTCACGATATGTCTACCAGGGTGATGGTAATCACCATTCTCAGTAAATGGGCTGCACACTATGTTCCAGAGGTCCTGCTTGGTCTCAAGTCCACTCTAGAGGCTTGGTCCGCTGGGGAAGCCACACCAACACCTTCAGAGGTGTCAGCTTCGGCTGTAGAACCTCCTGTGGTGGCGTTAACCTGTATACACTCTGCTTCTCTTTTTATTCTGTCTGCCTCCTCTGTCCCTGCTTTTCCCAGGTCTCTGACCATGACGCTGGTTCCTATCCAGTCTCCTGTTCCGACCTGGAGGGCTTTTGCGCCTCCTGTCCTGTCTCCTGCTCTGCCCTGGAGGGTTCCTGAGTCTTCTGCTCCTCCCTGGAAGGCTCCTGAGTCTCCTGCTTCGTTCTGGAGGGCTCCCGAGTCTCCTGTTCCATCCTGGAGGGCTTCTGCGCCTCCTGCTCTGCCTCCTGCTCCGCCCTGGAGGGCTCTTGCGCTTCCGGCCCCGCCCTGGAAGGCTTTTGCCTTGTCGGTTTTGCCTCTGTCTCCAGGCTCTCCCACCGCTCCCCAGGACTGTTTTTCGGCTGGTGCGTCTGGAAGCCGCTCCTTGGGGAGGGGCTATGTTACGAATCTGGTCTGTGTTCTTCGGACAGCTCACCACCAGATGTTGCTCTTGCTCTGTTATCACACACAGACTGTTGATCTACGCCCCGGACTTCATATCCCACTATCCACCACGCTTATTGGGCCATACACCTGTGGCCAATCAAAGGTCCTATTTAAGCTCCGAACTTTCACTCGGTAGGCACCGAGTAATGTGGAGTGTTTACATGAGAACTGTTTCGGTTGCGTTTAGCGCTCCTCTAGTGCTAGCACCAGCTCTTAGTTCCTGTTATTCCTAGTTACCTGCGTTTAATAGCTTGACTTTCTCTTTTCGTCTGTTTCGCCGCCTGCCTTTCTGGACTCTCGCTCGTTGTAAGGATTACTCTTCTGTTTCACGTCAAGGATTATGTTTGCCGCTGATCGACTCACGCCAGCTTCACGGACTACTCTTGTGCCTCGCTCCTACATACCCGTTTGTGATCATTTTGACCCTGCTCGTTCGACTATGTTTCAGCCTTGTCCCATGAATAAAAGCTTGCAGATGGATCCGCTCGCCTCTCGTCTTTCACTCGATGTTACATACAGCATGTGTAGTTTGTGTTAGGTTTTGTCATCATTGACTTCTATTGAGGACAAATATTTGTCAAGTCTCTCGTGTATTTTGCTTGAGAAACATTATTTGATGCAGTGTTGCTCCTGATGTAAAGTGTTACAAATTGGTCACTTTAGTTAGAATGCAGGAGAAGGTCCAGTACATGCAAGCATGTGTAACCTATCAAGGAAGTCAAGGCAGCTCACTTTGTGCTTGTTCTCTTGTACAGTATTGGGATTTTATCAATTTATTTACTGAAGCATAACGATTTTTTTGTGAGAATGAAAAGTGAAAAGCTTTAAAAACTAATTGGAAAGCAAACCAAACTAAAATGGACTGCCAGCAAATGCCTATCTCCGTTTTTGTGTGCATGCATATTTGAGAATCTCAAATTGGCTCGTGCATGGCGTTCGATGGCACTGCTCCTTTGCTGGTCTACCCCAGGTGTTGAATAATACATGGCATTATATTTTCACCACACTGCAAATTTGTCTTTCTGCACCAGGTGAACCGAAATGTTTGAACATCAAAGCAGGGCAGATAAATGTTTATGCAAGCGTGGGTTCTGCTTATTTGTGCGATCATGCTCTGAAAGTGATGTCTTTGAATGAAGCCCTTTCCATTTTGTATTAATTACATCTATACGGCGTGGTTGCAGTGTTAACCCTGCAATGTAGAAACTTAATTCATTTTCTCCATAGGCAAATTAATTTTAAACCTTTAAAGACAGACTCATCTCAATCATTTTGACATTGACAAGTGTTAGAGCACTGAGGCAGACCAGCCTAAAAATGTAACTTTAAAACCTTTTTGTCATTGTAACAGCAAATGCAAATGGCAAGTGCAAAACATGTGTACACAATAAGAACACTGTACCAAATGCCTATTTTTATCATTTAAATGCACAGTAGTTAAAAGATACAACTTTTGATTGAAAAAAAGAAAATAAATAAAACTGTTAACTAATGAAGTTACTACTACTAAGTCTTACTCTGTCCGTTGTCTACAACTCAAATTGGAACACTAGCATATTCTATGATGACCTTAAAGTTAACAGCCTTAATAGTTTTAAAACTATTCTCTTTGACAGTTTGACAGCAATTTAAATGAACACGGTTCTGTCTCAGGTTTATAAGCGAGTTTGGTTGCACGTTGTCAGTGTGTATCATCAGCTCACCCTATACGAACAAAATACTTGAGGGTAACTTCCTTTAGGATTCTGCCCTGCAGTACCTTCAAGCATCTTTTTAAATATAAATGAACTCAGTAGCTACATCAGTTTTCCATTCATACGGAGCTGTACAGATTGCACCTCTTGTCATCCGACATGAAGGCGCCCAGAGGGATTTTCGCCTCGCTGCATAAGGCCACACACATTATAGAAAGTCTGCTACATAGTATATAACATACACAGTATAGTTTCATATAAGTTCAATATTTTTTGTTGGTTGTTCTTTAACATTTAAATACAAACCAGTTAAGTTTGTAAGCAGTGCATACCAGAACTATGCAACATTCACAAATACATTGAGAATTCCAGAGAGGAATGAGGATACAGTAATACAGTAACACTTCAGTTTGAGGAGTAATTCTCACTATTAACTTTGCTTATTAGAATGCATATTATTAGCATATTGGCTGTTTATTAGTACTTATAAAACACAAATGAATGAGCATATTTTAGATCCCTTAATCCTACATAAACTACCTTAATAACTAATATTAAGCAGCAAATTAGGAGTTTATTAGGGTAAAAACCTTGTAAAAAGTAATATATTTAAAATGCATTTATTTTATATTAAGTATATTTCAAGGCTATCAGCATATTTACATATCGCTCAACCCTAGTGAAAAATAAATATACTAAAATGTATTTAAAATACATTTATTTAATTTTAAGTATACTACAAATACATTTACATATGTACTTAAAAATTCTACAATTGTACTTTTAGTATACTAAAGTCCAACTAAAATATACTTGATCGTGCTAATGTGGAACTATTGCAAGTGTATTTTAAGTACACTTAAATAATATCAGTCTTTAAATTCTAAATGCTGGTATGTTTAAAGTCTGCTAAATTGGAACAAGTAATTTTATACTTAATGCACTTTAATTGTGCGGAAGTCCAACTAAAGATATACTTAAGTATATTTGATTGTGCTAAAGTGGAACTATTGCAAGTATAGGTAAACTTTAAAAAATTTGCATTTAAAGAGTAATATTATTTAAATATCGTACAATCCTCATACAGTAGTGACATTAAAACATATGTTAGGCTTACAGTTTTTCTCAATTGCTAAAACACTATAACCAGTCTTTTGAACTAAAATTTCAAAACTATAACGCCATTTTTGAAAAAGCACACCCATTTCCCTAAACTATAAACACTATTCCCTGCTTTGACACATGAGTTATATTTGGTGAACTGTTACTTCAAAACTCTACACACAAATCCCTACATTTCTCAGTGCTTACACCATGAGGTCATTTAGAAAGCACAAGCATTCAATATTGTTCACTCAAGTCTGCGAAGTTTGAGCTCAATTAGCACACAATTACCCAACTGGAAACACTAGGAGTCAAAATTTAGCACACACCAATCAGAACCTTCGATGGAGATAAAAGGATAAAAGTTTTTCTCAGTCACTTTGGTGCATTTCTCAGATCAGAAATTAAATATACATTTGTCTGCAGTTTCCTACATTATCAGTTGCTATTGTCATGTTGCTCAAAATGTATTATATACTGTAGTTCTCTGTGCAATAGTCTTACCCCTCAAAACATCAAGTCATTAGCTCATCGTATAAATCATTACCTAAATGCAAAATTTTTGATCTAGTTGTCCTAAACTGTCAATCATATATTCTACACATTTCTATTAGACTTTTTGTAAATTTGCCATGAATTATTCAAGTGAATCTTGACTTTCACTAATGAAGATAATATAGATCAACCAATGATAAAGCAGTTCTCTGAAATAGATCAAAGGTACATCTCATGAACCTTCCATTGGAAAGCATATAGACAGAGGACAACACAGGAGTTACAAATTCTGACAGTGGACTTTCTTATTTTTATTTTCACCTTTGTGCCCATATTTCTTTTTTTTTTTTCTGTTTCACAATGACGTTGTGTGCTTTTATTTTATTTTTTTATTTTTTTGTCAGACCACTAGTACAAGTGTAACTGTGAATCCTATCCAGTCTTTTTCAATCAATATCCCACATACAGAAATGTGAAATTTTGAAGAGGAAGAGTAGGAGGTGAAAGAGGAAGAGGAGGAGGAGAAGGAGGACGATGATGACAACAACATGGAAGAGACAGAGGAAGAGCAAGGGCAAGAAGACAAGCAGTCTCATATAGTTTAGTTGATGAGTGCCAGGGTTGGATCAGGCATGCAAGAGGATTTTACCCCTGCTCCTGGCCAGGGCTAATTTAGCCTGTGATGCTGAAGAGGTTCTTTGGCCTGTCCCAGACCAAAGACAGGATGCTGGGCAGAATAATTATTTTGTTGTTTTTTGCTGTTTTGTACTGTACTCTACAGTACATTAAATTAAGGAATAAAACACTTGCAAAGGAATAGATTTGTTGTGTTCATCATGTGAAAAGTTTTTTTATTTATTTATTGTTTTTGTAGTATTGTTTTGAATTTATCTCATCAGTGTGTAAAACTGTGTTGTAGTGTGTTTGTTTTTGAGGATTTGTGTGTCATGTCTGAAAGCAAAGTTTGTTTTTTCAGCAAGATTGAATTGTTTTGAGTGGAGAGCTTCATTTTGACCTCAATATAGGAAGTTTGGGGAAATGAGTTAGGAGTTGTGGATTTGTGTTTAGAGTTTCGCAAATAAGAGGCATAATTTCAAGAAATGTGTTTAAGCAATTGAGAAAAACTGTAATATTAAGAAAAATGCATTGTGCATTGCAATTTTTATATCAGTAAGTATCGAGCAATATGTAAGTAAATATGTTAATAGACTTAAACCTTACTATAAAATAAATGTATTTTAAATCTATTACTTTTTTACTAGGGGAGACTTACTGATATAAAAAGTGTAATTAAAATTTATGTGGAGTACTACTTGTGCACAATGCACATTTCTTAATATTAAGCCTAAAATATGTCACTGTTGAGGAGGAGTGTATGATCTTTAAATATTTAGCATTTAAAGACAGATAAGTGTACTTAAAATATAATTACAATTAATTACAATAGTTTAACTTTAGCACAATCAAGTATATCTTTAGTTAGACTGCAGAATTATTTCCGCACAATTAAAGTGCATTAAGTACAAAATTAGTTGTTCCAAATTAGCAGATTTTAAAAATAACAGTTTAGTATACTAAAAGTGCAATTGAATGGTATTTTAATAAGTCCATAATACGTAAATGTATTTGTAGTACTTAGCATGAAATAAATGTATTCTAAATACATTTTAGTATATTTATTTTTCACTGGGGAAGTCATAGTTATTGTTTAGTTAATAGTGAGAAATGGTCACTAAACTAAAGTCTGACAAGTAATTCCAGTAATGTAGTTTATAGCTTTTATTATAACATGGATATCTGGACTTGGTGTCTCACCAGAATTTCTTAAAAAAAAAAAAAATCATGTTCCAAGAATAAATCACAAATTTAGTTTGTGTGTGCTTTTAGTGTTTGTTTCACCATGCTTTTATTATTATTAAATCCCACATATGGTCTACCAACACATGTGCATATCCATAGTTGGCTCTAATATGCAAGCACAGAATTTTTTTTTTTTTTTCCTCGTCCACAAGTTGTCATCTCCATCACAGTTTGTGTCTTTTCTAGAACTACATGCCTGGGGAAGAATATCTTTGCATAACTCTACAGATATTATTAAACATTTACAGTATCCAGGAGGGACACATCATCAAATGGACAGCGATCTTACACTCTTCACTTTCACAACCTCTGGGCATGAGCACAACTGGCTGTGCTTAATGAGAAAATTCATTTGCATGAATTTTGCCATATGTTTTCATTTTTATTGTTGCAAATAATAATTTAATTATTATTATGTCATTTACATAATGCCATTTACAGAATTGTGTTCTTAATTATATTAAAATATAATCTGTTTGATAAATGTGTTACTTGTTTCTACAAAATTTAAATTATTGAACGCTATGTCTAATAAGTCTAATATGTTACAGTAAAACATTGAATAGTACAACAGAGATTAATTCACTAAAAATTATTTATTTACTGACTTACCTGCTTACAATCACCTTGTTCTTCCAATTAAACTCTCAACTCATTATCCTATGGGTTGTGCCAATTAAGTTCAAATTCAAACGCATTAGTTAGGAAATTCTCCTTTTTTTTAAACTGCTTCTACAAAATTAAAATCTAATAGTTCTAATAGGTGAAAAACAGAATAGTACAACAGATAACAAATTCTGTTTTTATTCCTCCTTTGTGTGTGTGTGTGTGTGTGTGTGTGTGTGTGTGTGTGTGTGTGTGTGTGTGTGTGTGTGTGTGTTCATTTATGTATTTTTTGTCACTCTAATTACCTCAACATGCTATTGTTTTTGTTTTTTGTTTTTGTTTTGCCATTTCAGTTCAAATTCACAAATAAACTGTAAAAAAAAAACACAATTTGTTAAGTCAACTTAAAATTTTAAGGCAGCTGGGTAACAAATTATTTTAAGTTGAATCAACTCAAATATCTAAGCTGTCACTTAGTACAACTTAACATTTCAAGTTAAATGAACTTAAAATTTTCTAAAATCAAATTTTGCCCAACCTTTTCTTACACATAATCATTGACAATGCCTCATATAATTCTGAAACCAAGTTTACAGATGTAATATTACATTTCATTATTTCTCAATTGTTTCTTTATCTGTGTATTGATATTTTCTAATGTGGAAAGTGAGAATTTAAGTGCAGCATAGATTATAAAAGCCTCAGATGGTAAACACAACTGACTTTTTCCTTTCTTTTTTTAATAACATCAGATTCAGACCACCAATATTGGCTGTATGTGGGTGGCTAAATGTGTGAGGATGGCTTGAGGACACAAATATCTGTGAAGTTCAGCAAAGGAACATTACACAAGAAGCATCATAAACTGAGAATCCGACAGCTTTTGGAGTTTTATACAGTATTTATTGAGGGTTCATAAATTTTCCAAGATTATAACAAGATTTTTTCCTGTCAGTCCATATGCATTTGCTGACCCTCTGCTTGGCGTGAGAGAGGGTTTTCTGTTTTCTGATGTTGTGAGATATCGGTACGTCTCCTCTGTGAATGGAAGCTAAGGCTTGATCTGTGAACATGTGCAAAAACACATTGTCAGTTTGCCATCTTTACTCCATCGTTCCTAAATGACTTTCTGCTTTTGTTGGAGTATTACAAATATATATAAAAAAAAATTAAATAAAAAAAGTAAACTAAAAGAATGAGAGGCACAAACAAAAAGCAAAGCAGTTACCAAGCATTTGCATTTTCTCTAGCTCTCAGAAACTAGTGCTCACACACATTCATAGACCATTTCCATTGTTTCTGCTGTTTCTGCATCTCCCACACACACACAAAATCGTACAGAATGTTCTGTTAAAAGAGCTAAAAAGGCCAAATTGTGGCATCTAGTCATTTTTTTAGGACCTGAGATGGAAAATTACAACTGCAAAATAAAACAAAGAAATATAGATACCTTTGTAGCTTTTTAGAATGGCAGTGTGTTTTAGATAAAGAAAAACAGATCTTGTTGGGTATTGACTTATAATGAGAACATTCTTTCCCTAATAGACTTTATGCAAGTCCAAAGAAAAATAATAGCAACAATAATAATATTTGTTTACTAAGGAGAGCAAGTGGCAAGTTTCAAATTATTTACATTATTGATCTGTCACCAAGTATTTTTCATAACATTGCTTTGTAGTAACCTTTGCATTAACCAGTAAAGTACAAACCAGAAAGTTTAGAAATATTACATTACACGTTGTTAGAAAGTATTTTGTATTTACAAGAACACCCGGCTCCAATTGGATGTTTAGTACCATAATTGATATTTACATCTAGAAATAGTTTTTGGAATATATTAAAATAAGCCCTAATGCCCAAGTTCTCCTTACATCATTTCCCTTTAGCAATGTACACCACCAAGACAGTTTGCAACAAGAATCAGCAAAGAAAAACATTTATGAATGGATGAATGATATGAATTGTTTTGATGTTTTAAGCACTGATCTTGTGCAAATAAATGTGACTATAAATGAACAGCAGAAAATATCACATTGTTACACTTAATTGTTACATAATCACCATCATTATGAATATACAATCACTATTAATAACCTACTCAATTGTCCACAGGCTGGTAATTAAATGCATTCACACTTTTCTGATCCTTGAGTCCAGAAGCTATGCTTATTATCATAGCTCTTCATATTGTAAAATACGACTAATTTATGTCAAGTTCCTTCTGAACTTGAATTGATTCACCAATATGAATTGCAAAATATTTTTTTGAATGTATGGTACCAGTATTGCATGCAGTACAGATGTGAGGGATGCATGATTAAACATGAGTAATAAATATGAGATGCTTGATTTCTGGCATGCTTTCAAGCCTACAGTTCCCTGGTTATGAATAATGTTTCATAAGTCATTCAATATTTAGTTGGGAGATATGATTAAACCATATTAAATGAATGTTAATTATCACTTCTGTGAGCTTTTAACTTATTCTGTGTTGTTTAAACCCTGTTGTCTTTTCATCTGAAATAAAAGTACAGAAAACACTGATATATTGAGATATAAAATGTCAAACTACAAAAAATCTTGGTGAGCATGATATGTATTTTTTTTTTTTTTATCTCTGTGACTGTTGATGGAATTAAAATTGCAGACCTTGATGGAAAATGTCTTACATGCAGGTGCATCAGGGTTACACATATTCATAAATGATTATGACAGATGCACTATACCATATAAAAAAAAAAAAAAAAAAAAAAAAAGTTTAAATAAAGATGTGTATACCTTCAGTAGTTAAGTCTGGTCAGTATTGTGCTTTTATATTTTTTCAAGCAAAACTATATTCATATGCCCTTCTCACTGGTGGAGGATGCTGGGCTCTGATCGGCTCTTTTAGAAGGATTTCATCATGCTTCATGATAAAATTACAATATTGGTTCTGCATCACGAGCCCCTCCACCGTCTCAGTAATTCACTGTTTTCAATTCATTTCATATGTAAACACAGAGCTACTCTCTTCTTCTGAATACAAAGAGCATTTGAACAATCCTATACAAGAGATATTTACAGTACATAACACAGAGGAATGACTTCATTTTTGTGAACTCTTTTCATTGAGGAAGCCGAGAGATTCCTTAACTGCTGGCTTTTTCCAACAAAATCAGTATGAAAATGAACAATGCTTTAAGGTGTTTAAAGCGCCTATATTGTCTGTAAACACACACTGGAAGAAAGAAAGAAAGAAAGAAAGAAAGAAAGAAAGAAAGAAAGAAAGAAAGAAAGAAAGAAAGAAAGAAAGAAAGAAAGAAAGAAAGAAAGAAGCACGCTGAATCAGACTCAGACGGCGTGCAAACGGCACAGACCGTTTGAAGTAGTATTCACAAAATATCAGGTTACACAAACTAAGGAGAAATACTTGTGAAAAAAAGATATTTGTTGAATTTAACAAAGATTCAGAGGTTCACAGCATTGAATCTGAAGAAGATAGTTAAATGTTTTGTTTGAGACAGTTAGCAGCAACTAAACCAAACATTCAGTGTAACTGCAACATCTGCTTTGATTTTGTGTTATATGTGTGTTATTCTGATCAAAATTTCTGTTAATTTCTTTAGTTTCTGTACAACTGCAACAGAGCCATCTGTGCAATGTCAGATTTGCCTGCTAACTGTTGCAAAATAAACAAGCAAACTGTAGTCGGTCAGCATGCAACACTTGGGCAGAATAAACTTTGTGGACCAGACTTTTTGATACAAGTTAGTAGCCTGAATGCCAACCTGTTCTCACACCAAAAGCTTACAAAAAATGTATTTATTGTGCATGCACATGTTTATATGAAGTCAGTTTTTTTTTTAATTTTCAAAAATTATGTTTCGCATTATATTATCATGTTTTTATTGTGTTAGTTGTATTTTTAAGTTGTATTTATTGTGTTAGTTGTATTTTTATTGTGTAAGTTGTACTTTTAACAAGCGTCCTTAACTTTAACCGTAAACCCACTTAAATAGCAGCAAATGTGTTTTGCCATAGAAATATGAACACAATAAGTAGATTGTATGTACAATTTAGATTAGAGTATACTATTCACTATTAACTAGCTGCTTATTCACATGCATATTAGTAGCTGTTTATTAGTACTTATAAAGCACATATGACCCTGGAGCACAAAACCAGTCATAAGTAGCAAGGGTATATTTTTGTAGCAATAGCTAAAAATACATAATATGGGTCAAAATTATAGATTTTTCTTTTAGGCCAAAAATCATTAGAATATTAAGTAAAGATCATGCTCCATGGAGATATTTTGTCCATTTCCTACCATAAATATATTAAAACGTAATGTTTTATTAGTAATATGCATTGCTAAGAGCTTAATTTGGACAACTTCAGGTGATTTTCTGATGTTTTTTGTGATTTTTTTTTTTTTTTTTTTTTTTTTTTTTTGCAACTTTAGACTACAGATTTTCAAATAGTTGTATCTTGGCCAAATATTGTAATATCTTAACAAACAAAACATCAATGGAAAGTCAATTTATTCAGATAATATACAAATCTCAATTTCAATAAAATTGACCCTTAATGACTGTTTTTTTTGGGTCTAGGGTCACATATTAATGCATGATTATATCCTAGATCCCTTAACCTGACCATTCCGATACCTTATACCAATACCCATCCCAATACCTTACTTACTATCAGTCACTACTAGTCAAGAAAACTTTTTGTTAATAGTGAATATGTTTCCTAATCTAAAGTGTTACTAATATGTTTGGAGATACATATTATTTAAAGACACCTAATATAAAGTGGGATTGTGTTTTTAAAACTTTGCATACATCGTTAAAGTATAAATATGTTTATACTTTGATAGATAGTTTTGAGCATGAGCCCTACCCCTACCCTAAACCTACTCACTATACTGTATAAAACATGTATTGGGCAGATAAAAGTTCAGTCACAGTATGACCAAAATGGTATTTCACATCAAAGCTGACGTAATGCTTCTTTAGATGGCAATTTTTGAACGTTAGCATTATGGTGAATGGAGATGGATCAGCTTTGGATCTGTTCCTTAAACAAAGCAATCATTTGGCCTTGGAAGACTTGGAATATTATTTTTTGTGAACAAATTTTGGTGACTATACTCCAATCATATAATGTTTATATATTGAGAAACAGTTATGTTTTAGGGAAGGGGTTTGAATAGGTGCACAAAAAGTCTAAATAGTGTAATTTAAGTAAAATAATTTGGGTAGCACTTTATTTTACAGTCCTGTTCCACATGTAAATACTATGCACTTATTATAGTAAACTAGGTACTAACCCTGAACCAACCCCTAAACCCTTAGTTATCTTATACTAGCCACTACTTTCTTGCAGAAACATACTGTAAAATAAAGTGTAACCATAATGATACAGAAAAATAATAACATTTAGGTCATAATGAAAAAAAGTATAACCCAAAATATAATTTCCTAACAATATAATTCCCATCTGTGTATGTATGCCAAATGTTTCTTATTAAAAGCAATAGTGTTTCTCTTTCATCTTTATAGTGTTGCCAAGGGACACCTTTAGTGTTTTAATAATGATGTGCAGGGCGCTTGACGATTAGTCACTTTTTGGGGATTTTGGAGTGAGGACAGGTTGAGGCTACACCAGTTAGCTAGTTAGCATCCAGTTAACCCATGCAACTGTATAATTTAAGATAGAATAAATATTTCCCCATTGACGGCTATTTGAAAGTAGGTATATTTTGCCAAAGCAATGTTTTTTTTAGAGTGTTCTTACAAACTTCCATTCAGGTCACAGCTCTGGATTATTGTGACTTATCTTGGGACTGTGCATGTCCCTCTACTGCAATCAGCCAATAAGCACTGCGATTTACTGCTGAATGCCAATCAGTCACGTGGCATTTACAGCTCAAATAAACAATGTGCTCATGGGAATGCTAAAATGAGTGGAAATGCTAACGGATAGATTAGCTGAATAACAAATAAAACTATAAGTGCTATAAAATTTGAGTTTGTGTTATTAGTAGTAATGCCTTCGATTTCCATTGCACACTGAATATCGAAATTAAACATAATACAAGCCTTGTGGAAATATAAAGCTGGCTAAGGTGTGAGAATAAAATTTAGAGTACAGTATTTGAGTGACGAGTTTTATCAAAATAAATGAGGTTACATAAAAGTGTATAATAAATTCTCTTGGATAAATAAACTATCATCTGTGAGTAGAGAAGTAGAAAATACAACCTTGTGTTAAAACTGTTCATATTGTATCTTTACTCAATAGACCGTGTGAAAACAAGAAAGATTACAAAGAAAGGTATATAAATATTAAATTATCGAATGCTGCTCTTTTAGAAATGGCTTAAAGGGGGAAAGAACTGCGGACGTCCACTTTTGCTAGTATAAAGAAAATTAAGTTCCAGCAGTAACTGTTTTGATAATTTGGCAACAAAACAGATACATCTTGTTCTAAAAGAAATCATTTAAAAAAATCTAGCAAATCAAACTCTGAACTGCACACTCAGACGTACTAAAAACGATTGATTTTTGGAGCAGGCACCATTTGTTCTTAACCTCTTTAGAGTATCTGTGTCAGCCAGCAATTAAGGTGAACCCAAGGTCAAAGAGAATTAGTCCTGATTTGAATTTGTCAACATAAGTCCTGCTTGTATTGCAAAATCAGACGGAAGAATACACGGACATAAAAATAAGTGGCGCTTTTCGGACGGCCCCGCTATCCAGTTAGTTGATGTAATAAAGCCAATAGACGACATTGAAGAAGGAGAACACGGTGGGGAAGATCATTCTCGACCACTTGTCGATTGAATTGACATCAGTTAAGTCAGGGATGGTGATTTTAAGCTGTGAAGCGCGCCGCCGTAGCCGGCTCTTCTTCTGAGCGACGTGGCGTTCCAGCACATTGCGTCCAAAGTTGTGTCTTGCCAGGCCGGCTTTGCGATACTGCAGCGAGGTGCTGTCGTAGGCCAGCATGGTCGCACGTGGGTCGCCCAAACCCAGGGTCAACTCTGATGTGCCCATTTCATTCTTGATCTCCAGAGGAGTGAGGAGGATGTTTTCATGAGGGTCCATCTAAGACATAAAGACCCATCAATAGGTTAGTACTGATTACTGTTTTCCTTTTTTCTTGTACATTTTTATGTACTGTTACAATTTCAATAGACAGAGCCATCGTAGATTGGTCTCTAAAGGTCAACTTTTTTATTTATTTAACTTTCTTTTTTTTTTTTTTTTTTTACTACACAATGAATCACCAGTATATAGGAGCTTGTTTCTGCCACTGAAAAAAACAACAACAAAAAAAGGTAATTGCGACTTTTTATCACGCAATTCTTAATTTTTTTTCTCGCAACTCTGAGTGTACATTTTGCATTATTGTACATTATGACTTTTCTCACAATTGAGAGTTATAAAGTCTAATTCTCAATTCAGACTTTTTTCTCAGAATTGCATATATTCATAAAAGTTATAAAGTCAGAATTGTAAGATTAAAAAAGGAAAAACTGTGAGACATAAAGTCAGAATTACAAGTTTGCAATTCCGACTTTAACGCAATTAAGACTTTTTTCTTACAGTTCTTTATATCTCACAATTCTTACTTTCTAACGCAATTCTAACTTTCTATCATGCAATTCTGACTTTTTTGCAATTGCATGAAAAAAAAAATCACATTTGTATGTTATAAAGTCAGAATTGTAAGAAAGTCAGAACTCTAAAATATAAATGTGCAATTCAGACTTCTTTTCTCAGACCTGTACAATAGAAAGTCACAACTGCAATTTATAAAGTCCAGTTCTGAGGGGGGAAAAAAGACTAATTTCTTACAATTGTTTCTCACAATTGAATTGAAAGTATTTGATCCCCTGCTGATTTTGTACATTTTCCCACTAACAAAGAAATTATGTGTCTATCATTTTAACGGTAGGTTTATTTTAACAGTGAGATAAAAGTTATAAATTGATTTGCATTTTAATGAGTGAAATACATATTTGATCCCCTATCAATAAGCAAGATTTCTGGCTCCCAGGTGTCTTTTAAGCAGGTAACAAAATGAGATTAGGAGCACTCTCTTAAAGGGAGTGGATTGATTGTCAACAGAAGCAATCAATCAATCAATCAGATTCCAAACTCTCCACCATGGCCAAGACCAAAGAGCTGTCCAAGGATGTCAGGAACAAGATTTTAGACCTACACAAGGCTGGAATGGGCTACAAGACCATCGCCAAGCAGCTTAGTGAGAAGGTGACAACAGTTGGTTCGATTATTCGCAAATGGAAGAAACACACAATAACTGTTAATCTCCCTCATTCCGGGGCTCCATGCAAGATCTCACCTCATGGAGTTTTAATGATCATGAGAACGGTGAGGAATCAGCCCAGAACTACACAGGAGGGTCTTGTCAATGATCTCACGGCAGCTGGGACCATAGTCACCAAGAAAACAATTGGTAACACACTACGCTTAGAAGGACTGAAATCCTGCAGCGCCAGCAAGGTCCCCCTGCTCAAGAAAGCACCTGTACAGGCCCAAATCAACATCTCAATGATTAAGAGAAGAAGTGGGTTAAAGTGTTGTGGTCAGATGAGACCAAAATCCAGCTCTTTGGCATCAACTCAACTCGTTGTGTTTGGAGGAGGAGGAATGATGACTAAGACCCCAAGAACACCATCCCCAAGGTCAAACATGGAGGTGGAAAGATTATGCTTTGGGGGTGTTTTTCTGCTAAGGGGACAGGACAGCTGCACCGCATCAAAGGGACGATGGACGGGGCCATGTGCTGTCAAATCTTGAGAACCTCCTTCCCTCAGCCAGGGCATTGAAAATGGGTTGTAGATGGGTATTCCAGCATGACAATGACCCAAAACACACAACCAAGGCAACAAAGGAGTGGTTCAAGAAGAAGCAGATGATGGTCCTGGAGTGGCCTAGCCAGTCTCCAAACCTTAATTCCATAGACAATCTGTGGAGCTGAAGGTTCGAGTTACCAAACGTCAGCCTCGAAACCTTAATGACTTGAAGAGGATCTACAAAGAGGAGTGGGACAAAATCCCTCCTGAGATGTGTGAAAACCTGGTGGACAACTACAAGAAACATCTGACCTCGGTGATTGCCAACAAGGGTTTTGCCACCAAGTACTAAGTTTTGCGAAGGGGTCAAATACTTATTCCACTCATTAAAATGCAAATCAAATTATAACTTTTTTGAAATGTGTTTTTCTGGATTTTTTTGTTGTTGTTATTCTGTCTCTCACTGTTCATATAAATCTACCATTAAAATTATAGACTGATCATTATTTTGTCAGTGGGTACAAAATTAGCATGGGATCAAATATTTTTTTCCCCTCACTGTATCTGAATTTACATCACACAAATAAAAGACAATTCAGACTTTTTTTCTTATAATTGCAAGTTTATAGCTTGCAATTCTGACTTTATCACAATTGTTTCTCAAAATTGAGAGATATTTGCAATTTATAATGTCCAATTCTAAGGGTGAAAAAAAAATCTTACTATTAAGAGTTTATATCTCACAAATATCACTTGTCAGTGACGAAAACAAGCATCAGTAGCAATAAAATTAGTCACGTTTATATAACAGCATAATCAAATGCTGGCTTACCTATTGCTTTTCAAGAATTATTCTTCAAACTAAACACAATATTTAGGTACAGCACAATATTTAACACATAATGAGACAAACCAACAAAGTGCTAGTAACACACAGTCTGAAGGAAATGGGTTGGTGCACATGGAGATGCATGGTAAAGTAAGGTAAGGCATGGTGGTACAGATGATGGTATTTATGCTATATATTGCTACAAAATTATAACCTTTTTATGACAAATAATAGGGCATCCTGTTTGATGCTGAACCCTTAATGTAGTACTATCTACCAAACAAACAAAAAAAATACATTTTCAGTTGTTCTCCCTCAAAAACTGATTGATTTTCCTTTCTAAATAGTACTTTCAATAGTATTCTTCCCAAATAGTATCTAACATTTTCCAATAGTATCAAAGCATTTGTTTTGTTGAGTGGTTTGGAGGGAAAAGAGAGGTGATGATGGCAATGGAGAAACAATAGGTTGTGCTCTTAAAGGAACAGGAACATTCTGTCATGATTTCCTCACCCTCATGTCTTTCTTTTTTTGGTACACAAAGAAAATGGGGATAGCTTCAATAGGACAAAAATAGTAGGATAATAGTACCATAAAAGTAATCTATATGACTTGTGTAAAGTCATTTGAATCCACACAACAGTTTTTGCAAATAATAGACCGCTAACGACCTTCCCTTAAGAAGAAAAGTCATTAGACAACATGAGAGTGTTAAAATGATGACAGAATTTTCTGTTAAGGTCAACAGTTCTTTTAAGAGGAAACAAGGAATCGAAAAAAAGGCTGGTTCTCAAATAAATTGGCCGCGTTGTGTGCCATTACTCTTTTTATGATCTTTTCCAGTACCTTATTTTTTGAATCGCCTAGTCCTAATGCTGCATCATCCACAAAGATCGGTTCCCACATGGAGTCATGCGCGTCAATATCCCTCTGTTTCATTCTGGCATACAGAGCATCGTCTCTCTGAACTACATTTCCCACCAACCACTGAAAGCATACAAAATCAGCACTGTCAAAGCAGTCACTTCAAGAATGGGGGTAAAAACTTACATTTTGGGTTTCTTTAAGAGTGTGAGGCAATGCTGGCATTTTGTGGATTATGCCTCAAAGAAAAGCTGCCCTAAGTCTAGTATACTACAGTATGCTACATCTGAGCACCAGCAAAACATCTTCACAATGTCAACAAACCAAAAGACTAAGAGTCTTGAGCATGAGTGCTGTTATTGCTTGATATATATAGTGGTTTTCAAATTCCAAACAAACAAATAAACAAACAAGCAAATAGATTTTTTCTAATAGAGTCTAAGAGATCCAGTGGAAAACTATTTTAAATGCCAGTAATAAAAAGCCTAATATAAAATCTGGGCCCTGAAGCAAAACCAGCTGAGAATTACTGATCTATGTCTCTGTGTTATAATTATATAAAATATATAAACAACTAAACATCAGTTTATCCTCTAACTATACTACACTGTAACCCAGCATTATCCTGAAATAAGCAATCTGCTTTTACTGAAATAGAATATAATAATAGACCAATCAGGACCAATACTTATTTACACATTGATTAAAACGTTTGTGAACCCTTTGAAAATATTTGGATTTCTGGAAATCGATTATTCATAAATTGTGGACTGGTCTTAAAAGCATAGTTCACCCAAAAAAAAAAATATGTTTAACTGCTTAACCCCAGGGCATCCAAGATGTATTCTTCAGTAGAATACAAACAAAGATTTTTAACTCAAAGCGTTGCAGTCTGTCAGTCATATCATGGCAGTCAATGGGACCCATGGCTTTGAGAGTCAAAAAAAACATACACAGACAAAACCAAATCAAACCCTGCGGCTTGTGACGATACATTGAGGTCTTAACACACAAAACAGTCGGTCTGTGGAAGAAACTGAACAATATTTATATAATTTTTTACCTCTGATTCACCGCAATGTCCAACCGTCCTGAGCGTTTTTACAACAGCCGGCGCGTGACGAAGAGCAAACAACCATAACTTCAGTCGATCAACAATCAGGATAAGCAACAATCAGGATAAGCACAAGTAATAACCTCTTTGAGTAGCCGTCGTACCCACAATTTCTCTGTGTAAACAATGAGTGACGTAGACAGACTGCTTTCATGCATGTGTCTACTATGCCAGAGCATGTTGATGCGTCATGTGCCGGCTGTTGTGAATGCGCTCAGAACAGTTGGACATTGGATCAGAAGTAAAAAATGCACAGACCAATATTTTTTTGTGTGTTAAAACATCAATGTATCACCTCAAGCCACAGGGTTTAATTTGGTTTCGTCTGTGTATGTTTTTTTTGCCTCTCAAAGCCGTGGTTCCCATTGACAGACTGCAACGGTTTGAGTTAAATATCTTTGTTTGTGTTCTACTGAAGAAACAAAGTTACCTACATCTTAAATGCCCTGGGGGTAAGCAGATAAACATCAAATTCTCATTTTTGGGTGAACTGTCCCTTCAATTGAACTCACAATTAAAGACAAAAACAATCTCACTAAACCAGGGGTTCCCAAACTCAATCCTGGAGAGCCGGTGTTTTGCCGAGTTTAGCTCCTACTTGCCTCAACACACCTGCCTTTAATTTTCAAGCATGCCTAGAAAGAGCTTGATTACCTGGTTCAGGTGTCTAAATAGGGTTTGAGCTAAACTCTGCAGGACAGATGCCATGTTCAAGTCCTTCTGGGACATTGGTACTTAAGAGACAACTCATCAGTACGACGTCAGGTGCGTTCAAATCGGAATAAGATTGGGATATAACTTTTCTACATAAAAGTCTACATTTTTTTAACTCTACATCTACAAAATAATGAATAAAGAATGTGCAATGTCTTTTTTGTCTGTTTTTATTAGATTCATGAAGGCTTATATATTCTATGGTAATTATACAATAATACAATATTACATGTATGTATTTGTAACTTATATAGTTTTACAAAAAGTTAATCATTTTATTTACTTAAACAAATTGACCATCAATACAGAAGCTTCATATCTAGTCTTTGGCTGTGTCCATTGCATCTGACACATTTTTTTCACTGACACGCCCCCAACTCGGAAACTCAGGGCTTAAAGAGAATTTTGAGTTTCCCACTCATAAAAACAACTTTGTGGATGCGTTCAAGTAAACCCTAACTTAGTAAGTTGTTGCTCCTCTTTTAGCAGCAAAAACAAATATTTTAGAGTTTATGTGTAATGGCCTTTTCCCTCTTATTCAGCACTGATTTTCCTTGTGTTGCTGTCTATTCATTAACGCCATTTTTGTTTAGTGTTTTTCTTACAGTAGACACATGAATAAAGACTTTCACAGTAATTGTAGAGTTTTCTTGGTGCCGGTTGCTGTTATCCTTGGGTTCTTTCTCACAGTCTTTCAGGATTGTCCACTGTGTGAGTCTCTTACTGTGGATTTATGAAGATCCAAGTCTTTAGCAGTGCCTTTGTAGTCTCTCTGTAATGTGCATCTCTGTAATGTATTTTTAAGGACCTGTCAAAGCTTTTGGCATTGTGTCATACTAACTCTTTCCTGAGAAGAATAGATATGTGACAAGCTTTGTGTGCCAGTCATAAAAAAAAAAGACTTCCTAATTGACTCTTTTTACAGCTGGTCAATGATCCCTATGTGATATTTTTTTTTAACTTTTTTTTTTACGTCTTTGAAATGTTACAGGCAGTTGCTATAAAAAAAAAAAAAAAAATTCCCCATTGGATAATTTCATTTAGTGTAAACATTTGGTACTTTGCCCAAACAAAATCTTACTAGCTCATGCGATATCAACCTCAAATTTGCAAAATAACTTTTTGGATTTTTCATAATAATAAATAATTCATAATAACTTTTTTAGCTTCACTTTTTAACTCTTTTCACTTCAGCAATGAAAAATGCATTATGCCAAGTGAGTTCTCTTAAAATAGTATTAATAATAATAATAATGAACTTAAACATGTGCACTAAAGCATTTAAGATGTAAAACGGTTTAATAAATCCAAGTCTTTAGGGTTCACAAACCTATTCTTACCATTATATATTTTTTGTCTCTGGAGCACAAAACCAGTCATATGGGTCTTTTTTTTTTTTTTTTTTTGTAAATGATAAATAAATAAAATTTCCATTGATATATGGCTTGTTAGAATAGGACAAAAAGGTCGAGATACTTTATTTGAAAATCTGCAATCTGAGGGGTGCAAAAAATCACAATATTGAGAATATAGCTTTTAAAGATGTCAAATTAAGTTCTTAGCAATGCATGTTACTAACCAAAAAATTAGTTCTGATATATTTACAGTAGGAAATTTACAAAATATTGTCATGGAACATAATCTTTACTTAATATCATAATGATTTTTGGCATAAAGGAAAAATGGTAACACTTTATAATAACTATCCATTATAACTAGTTATTAGATCATTAATAAACTGTTAGTTAATGGGTTATAAATGACTTGTTAAATAACAGTTAATAGTTTGTTATATATTTATAACTGTGTCTTATAGATAGCCAATAGATAACTTACAAACGGTTAGTTAACAAGTTATAAATGACTTGTTAACTGTATTTTAATGATTTATAACTATACCTAATAAATTAGTAATAGATCATGAACAAGCTGTTAGTAAATTACTTACTAAAGACTTGTTAAGTATCAGTTAATAGTTTATTTATGTTATTGGGATGTTATTCTAAAGTTGCAACTATTCTTCATTTATTAACTGTTAGTAAATGAGGAATAGTTGCAACTTTAGAATAACGTCCCAATAACATACATAAGCTAATAACTAACACTTAACTAATATATTAACTCACACTTTACAGATCAGTTGTTCATAGTTTGTTAACCATCTACTAATACCAGTGAAACTTTGTAGAACAGCAAATGGATGGAACAAGTTCCAGCTACAGAAATTTGATGTGATATTTAAAATATAAAATTTTTGTACCTCAACCTTGTTCCACTCATAGGCTTTTCTGTGTACTGTATTTTACCAAAGTAACTCCACAGATGAAATGTTGAACATTGTGTTTAATGTATAGAAACACACATACTGAGCCATCACATGGCAGAACAGCAGTATACAACAGAATACAAACCCATGAGGTTTGGGCACTTTATCCTGATCAAACATCTTTAATGAAAAGATAGCAAACAGTCTTGCTTACCGTCACCATTGTTGTCCATGTGCACAGCATGGTCCACAGCTGTAGCTTTCTTTTTACTGGAAGTACCCGCTGTTGACTTCTTTCTCTTTCTCCAGACAGTACCTGGATTTATCTCAGTATTTTGCGCATCGCTGCTGGTTCACTCAGTATAGAGGGTCCAAGGTGTGATAAAACATGTTCATATCAATAATGCCAGTGGCTAGATTTTTATTTATTTTGTTTTCATGTTTAGCACAAAAAAGTGCCCAAACCTCATGGGTTTGTATTCTGTTGTATACTGCTGTTCTGCCATGTGATGGCTCAGTATGTGTGTTTCTATACATTAAACACAATGTTCAACATTTCATCTGTGGAGTTACTTTGGTAAAATACAGTACACAGAAAAGCCTATGAGTGGAACAAGGTTGAGGTACACAAATTTTATATTTTAAATATCACATCAAATTTCTTCAGTTTGAACTTGTTCCATCCATTTGCTGTTCTACAAAGTTTCACTGGTATTAGTAGATGGTTAACAAACTATGAACAACTGATCTGTAAAGTGTGAGTTAATATATTAGTTAAGTGTTAGTTATTAGCTTATGTATGTTATTGGGACGTTATTCTAAAGTTGCAACTATTCCTCATTTAATAAGAGTTAATAAATGAAGAATAGTTGCAACTTTAGAATAATGTCCCAATAACATATATAAACTATTAACTGATACTTAACAAGTCTTTAGTAAGTAATTTACTAACAGCTTGTTCATGATCTATTACTAATTTATTAGGTATAGTTATAAATCATTAAAATACAGTTAACAAGTAATTTATAACTTGTTAACTAACAGTTTGTAAGTTATCTATTGGCTATCTATAAGGCACAGTTATAAATAATTAGCAAACTATTAACTGTTATTTAACAAGTCATTTATAACCCAATAACTAACAGTTTATTAATGATCTATTAACTAGTTATAAGGGATAGTTATTATAAAGTGTTACCGGAAAAATGTATAATTTTGACCCATACAATGTACTGTATGTTTGGCTACTTATCAATATAGCCATGCTACTTAAGACTGGTTTTGTGTTCCAGGGTCACATTTATTTTGTTATTAACATGTTTTAGACCCAATGTCACCTTAAGATCTAATAGTACACCAACCAAATATATGAGGGTTTGATGTCATAAAGGAGAGTGAACACATTACAAGGTTATTCTGACTGCGATGACTGGTTATTGCATTTAAAGTAATGTCAACTCCTGCAGACAACATATTAAATGTAATGGTGGTAGATTTCTGTGCCTTTAGTTGAAAAAAAAAAAAAAAAAAACAGATAAGCAAAAGGCTTGACTGACAGTAAATATTAAAACCAGAAACTACCTCATCCATAACATGAACCCACACCCAATGTCTGCAACAGCCAAACAGCCTCCAAATATGACTGCACACCGCAGTCATAAAATAATGACTATGTTGAAGAAGAACCACAACTTTCACTGTCAAACTAATAAACTAATTTAAATGTACAGATTTTATATGGCAGTCCAATGTTAGTTACAATCAAGTCAGACATTGAAATTGCGGTGAAGATATGAATAAGGACTAGACAGAACAATCAAAACAACCATTCACAAGTATAAGGCGTTGACACTGACATCGATTTGTTGTGACAAAACCACCTGAAGTCATTTATTTGAAATCAGAGATGGTGATTATTAGCAACATGAGCTTCAGCGATCGTTGCTTTATTTTTATAGAATTCAATAGTGAAGCAGTGTGATTTATTCATTGTATTTGTGAACATGTTTTAACATAAACAGCACAAAAGTTTGCAAAATATTCTGAGTAGAACTAAAGTACTACCTAAGAATAATAATATACTATTTTTGTGACAAAACAAAGTTCTGTTAGTTAATGTAACTGTAATCAGTAATTCCTTTAACATCAACAATAGGCAAAACGTGTTACAGTATTTATGAATGAAGTTTTCAACTATTCATTGGCAGTTTACGTTAGTGCAACTCCATTGAATAATATTAACATTTGAGCTTTTGCATAAATAAAATTGTTCAAATTTTCATTGTAACTTCATGTTAACTAATAACTGCTTGTAAATTGTCAGATCAAGCATTATGGGTGTTTTCCTACCTTTTTACCAGGGACCACCAACAGCCCATTTTTGGTTTTCTCTAGTTGTAGCACCAATTCAAAACAAAATTCTTGTAAAGTGTAATTCACCTTCTTATTACTGTGTAATTACAGTTAAAGTTACTGTGCATCTATTATAAACACTGCTATTATGTGAATTTCAAACATACTTTGTTGGGATCCATTCTCATTTTTTCATTGTTGGCTGTGGAAGCTTTCTCTGCAGCTTTCTTCTGCCGCTGCGGTCCTCTGCCGAAGAAGATGTAGTTGACCAGCGCATACTCCAGCAGAGCCAGGAAGACGAAGACGAAGCAGCCCATCAGATACATGTCAATGGCTTTGACATACGGGATCTTTGGAAGCGTCTCCCGCAAATGTGTGTTGATGGTGGTCATGGTCAGCACAGTGGTGATACCTGTGTTCAACAGGGACAAGAAGCTGATTTAGTTGAGCAATCCATTCTTTCATTCTTGAAAACAAAGACTGACTGTTCAAACCTTTTCTGCATAACACTTTATTTTATTAGTCCACACAGACATGCAACTTACTACAAGTAACTTTGCAACTACATGTCAAGTCATTAGCGTATTAGTAGACTGTCTGTTTAATATCTGCTCACACTTTATTTTGATAGTACCCCAACACAAATTCTTAGAATTATAAGTAACTTGAAAATGCATGTCAGCATATTCTACTAACTCTATAAGACTCTACTAACACTCTAATAAAACTGAATTAGAAAATCAATGTAGTTGCAAATAAATGAGAGTTTGTTGAGATATACATTGTAGTGCAAAGTTACTTAGAGACACAATGTGGTGATAATAAAGTTTTAACGTTTTCATGCGTATCTGGTCACACTTTAATTAACTATTAACTCAGAATTCTGTCTCAATAAACTCATTATTTGCTACTTAATAACAGTTATTAAGGTAGTTGTTAAGTTTAAGGGTAGGTTAAGGGACCTAAAATATGCACTTTCAGAATAAGGCATTCAAATGTGCTTTGTAAGTACTAATAAACAGCCAATATGCTAGTAATATGCATCCTAATAAACAACTAGTTGATAGTGAGAACTTGTCCCTAAACCAAATTATTACTGTAAAAAAAAATAATAAAATAAAAAAAACAGCTGCTGTGGTTGCCAGAATTTTACAGTAAAATATATGGTAGCAACATTTTAGGTTTTATGGTCTTAACTTAAATTTACAGTAAAATACCGTAATTTCATTAACTGATATAATATTAATATACCAACCTATTGAAGTAGTTAAATCTGTTTTGTACCTTTGCAATAAACTGATAACCACCAAAAGCAGTGATGGTGATGAGAAAGTCACAGAATGAACCAAAGCCCATGACAAGCACCTTTTGAATGCTAACACATTTAGAAGATGCACAGTGTCATTTACATAAACACTAAACACCATCATGGTAACATACATGAAACTGAAATAATGCAATAAACATTCATTTAACAACATTAGATGTAACATACAACCATACTGTACAAAACTGATGTACCGTTGACGATTTAACAGGCTTTTACAGTAACATTTCTACAGTATTTTACTGTTAAAATGTACAGCTATTTTTATAGTTTGTGTATCTGGTGTTTTTAATATGCTTCAAGACAAATTCATTAGTCAGTACCATTGCTGAGTATTCTCTAAAATTCTCTTAAAACTGCTGTGAACCAAAGACAGAAGGTTTTTCATATAGGTTTCTATTTACAACATGTTTTTGCAGTGTTGAGTAATGTAGCCAATCACAGACAGATCAGTTGATTTTATAAACGCACTGACCAATCAGAGGTTTCAGAATCCACTCATCGCTCAAAGGTTTTGTTCAGTACTACGAAGTTCTGCACGCTTGTGAATCCTCTCATTATAACAAAGTGTCGACACAATGTAAAGAATAGATTAATTGTGCAGTGTAGAGCGTCATTGGATATAACAGAACTTCCTGAAATGGCAATGAACTAAGATGAGTGACAGATTTTCAGTGATTTAGCAATTATAAATTAAGTGCTCTTTGCACACTTTCTAGGCTATAATCCATTCAGATTAGGCTATAATCTATATTAGGCTATAATGATTTGAATAAATTCACTCAGAGATTCACTCTCCGTTATCCATTTATCCAATACTGCCGCTTGGCATTGTGTAGTGCTCACTACTTCAGTTAACTGAGTGAATGGGGAGCAGGTCTGAGCTGCTGTGATTGAGTGGAGGCGGGGACTAATCTGCATATTCATGATTCCACATATACTAAACGAGGTTACATTCAGGCTATTTTAAGACATAAATAAATTGTTTTGATGGGATAAACATTCAAATGTGTCATTTCGATTAACAAAGATGAGTTTTAAAGGATCAAGATAATGACTGCAAGGTGATTTTAAAGTTAGTAGAATGTCTAAAGTGGACATTTACAAAATAAAGTGTAACCCTTTTCTGTACACTTTCTTAGCTTTTAATGCATAGTTTTAAAATGCTCTCTATTGACAAAAGTATTGGGACATCCCCTTGTAATGAACAGGTTTGACTAATTTAGTAATTTCCATGACACATCTTAGTGTTTAAGCATATAATGATATTCTAGGGAATTGTGTGCTTCTAATTTTACAGCAACAGTTTTGACAGGACCCTCTTCAATTCTAACAATGCCTATAAGGCAAGGGTCAAAAGGAAAGTGTAGGAGAACTTGACTAGCCTACAGAAAGCAAAGTCCTAATCTCAACTAAACACCTCTGGTGTGACTTTAAATGCAGACCTTGAGCCAAAAACTCATCACCAAATACCAATGACTTGTACATATATAGACAAAAGTATTGGGACACCCCCTTCTTTAGAACAGAAAAATGCACTTACAAAACTGTGGCAACAAAGTTGGAAACATAATTAATGTATTTAAAAAAGTGTATTTCCATCTCTGTTGCAACCATTTTGGAAGTGTCTAAAATGACTGTACCCATATGTACAAGTTGACGAGTTTTTGGCTCAAATTCTGCATTTAAAGTCACTCCAGAGATGTTCAGCTGGGATTAGTGACTGAATTAATAATTTCTTTTTGAACTTTGCCTTATAGACAGAGACATTATCATGTTAAAATAGAAAAGGGTCCTGTCAAAGCTGTTGCTATCAAATTAGAAGAACACAATCTCCTAGAATATCATTATATGCTTAAACATTAGGATTTGTACTCATTGAAATTACTACAGTAGTCAAACCTGTTCGTTAGAAGGAGGTGTCCCAATACCTTTGGCAATACAGTGTAGTTTTGGCTGGAAATGTGTTAAAATGTTTAATACAAACGTAAAAGGCTTTCGTTTTTGAAGTGAAGTTGTGCATGCATTGACATATTTTTATCCAAACAAATGAAAATATGAGGACACTTTAAGTTTAAGTGCTCTCTCCGCATTCTGTGAATATCAAACAAGTTCATCCAGAGTGTGTCCTCAATTAGAAAGTTAGGTAAACATCTGTGCATGTGTGAGGGGGCTTTATCGCAATTCTTTTCTCTCAGTTGTTGATTCAGAGTCTTAAATTTGTATGATTTTTCATGCTTTCAGCTGGCGGAGTGGGAGTTATGCACCTTAATCAGTGAAACACAAAGCCTGCCTCCAGCTAACTAGTCATTAACAAATAGTTGTCTTTTTGTGCATGAAATATCCATTCAGTGTCATTCTGACAGTTTTCATGAAATTCATTGCGGATCCTGCGACAGGTATTGCAGAGCTTATGAGGTGCAGAGTTATTATTTTCCATAAACCATTGGGTTTTTATCATTTTTACTAGCACTAAAACCTCTTTGTCTATGAACATTTCACCCTTCTCTGCTCCCCATCATCACCTCCCTCGGCTGCTAAGCACCGAAAGTGTAATTTGCATAAGGAACCAATATAGACATGATTAAACTAGACCAATAGGACAGAAGATCCCGTCCTCCTCCTCCTGCCTCGCGTTATTGGCTAAATCAGAGAGATGCGCAGCTGATACTCTCTAGTGTGGTAATACACAGAGGAAAACTGGCCTTCTTCTAGGTCTATCCCTGTAGATGCACATTTGCAATCAAACGCCTAATGAATCTAATCAGGATGAGCTTTAAACACTAATATCTACTCATCCTATAGATGCACACTCACTCTGCCTTCTGTTCAACGCTACAGTGGTTTTGCACTTGGGTGGATGAATGAGGCCAGGCCAGACAGCAATCACAAAGAGTGCTCTTTTATTCACACTGAGAAGCCTGCACGCTTGCTGCCTACATCAGCCTTACATAATCAGTGATGACGGGAAAAAAGTGGAGGCTTACAAAAAAAAAACAGAGAGAGAGAGAGAGAGAGAGAGAGAGAATGTGTGGTGTAAAAAAAAGACAAAATCAAACCAGTATAAACGCCTGTTACTATGCTTGATTAATGACTTTCAAAGAAAAAAAAAGGGAGGGATCTTACATGGTATTTGGTGAATCTAGAAAAAAAGAAAA